>NC_136513.1:81239704-81272204 GCF_053919585.1 Euprymna scolopes | reverse complement strand
AATAATAATAAATAATAATAATAATTATAATACTACTACTACTACTACTACTAATAATAATAATAATAATAATAATAATAATAATAATAATAATAATAATCCCGCCTTTTAAGACTTTGTCAAGACAGGAAAATGTGCACATTCTAATCTAATAAAGCAGAAAACATTACAAGTAAATATTAATTACTCAATAATCTCCAACGTATATTCTTCGAGATGTAGATTTAAAAAGTCTAATATATAAACGCCTGTCTGTCTGTCTGTCTGTCTTTCTCCATATTTTAAAACTCTATCTCCTTCGAAACTAAATATGTCAGAGCGGCGCTAGGAGCCTCAAATCGTTGCATTTTTTTTTTTTTACAGACCGTTCTTTTATGGGCCTTTAGCCGGTTAAAAGTGTTTTTAAGAGGTTAAAGTTGTTTTTAAGAGATTAAAATTGTTTTTAAGAGATTAAAATTGTTTTTAAGAGATTAAAATTGTTTTTAAGATGTTAAAATTGTTTTTAAGACATTAAAATTGTTTTTAAGAGATTAATATTGTTTTTAAGAGGTTTAAATTGTTTCTAAGAGATTAAAATTCTCTTTAAGAGGTTAAAATTGTTTTTAAGAGATTAATATTGTTTTTAAGAGGTTTAAATTGTTTCTAAGAGATTAAAATTTTCTTTAAGAGGTTAAAATTGTTTTTAAGAGATTAAAATTGTTTTTAAGATGTTAAAATTGTTTTTAAAGATTAAAATTGCTTTTAAGAGGTTAAAATTGTTTTTAAGAGGTTAAAATTGTTTCTAAGAGATTAAAATTGTTTTTTAGGGATTAAAATTGTTTTTTAGGGATTAAAATTGTTTTTAAGGGGTCAAAATCGGGTCACAATAAAAAAAATCGTTTTACATTTTGTGCATTCATCTTTATTAATTTTTAATTTTTAATCGCTTTATAGTAGTTTCACGTTGTTACACTGGTTACGTCACCAACTTTGAATGCTTCGGTTTCGATTCTAGCTGATGGCACCTACATACTATTTATTTATTTATTTTGAAATCCCGACTCTATAATAATATATTCGAAATCTGTACAAAGTAAAATATCATATTTAAGCGGATTTTACGCCCGGGAAAACCTGCCCCCCCCCCTAGTATTAAATATTCGATGAGAAGATACTAGGTAAAGTATGAGAGAAAATATTAAATGATATGAGGCATAAGACGATATAATTAATGTCAAAATAAAAATAGATTTATGCCTCAAACTTGTAATACAATAACCATCTAAATTTCAATACTCAAACTATTTAAACACAATATCTGTGCGATAAAACATAACTTGATAAATGGATACTTCACGAACTAAATGACAACCAAAAGAAACGCCGTTATAAAGTGTCATCGTCCCCACTTGTACACAATAAGAACGACCTGTTTCTCGACCGGGTTGTGACTTGCGATTAAACGTATTTTTTTACAGCCACTGTCGACGCTCAGCTCAGTGGTTAGACGCCGAAGCTCTACGACACTTCTTGAAGCCAGAGTTGCATAAAAAGCGGCTATGCTATTTGTTTGGTGGTATCCAGTCGATCTCATCCCTTACCATGTTTTGAATGCATGAGAAACCGTTACGGAAAAGTACTGTGAACAAATAGATGAAATGCATCAGAAACTTCAACAACAACACTCAGCATTAGTCAACAGAAGACGCCCAATTCTCCTCTACGACAACGTTTGACCGAAAGTTGCCAAACTGACCCTTAATAAATTGAACGAATCGGGCTACAAAACTCTGTCTCATCCGCCATACTCTACAGATCTCCTACCTACCGACTATCATATAGACAAACGCCCGCGTGAGAAATGCTTAAAAATCCTAAAAGATATCAGAACGCCTTCAGTGATTTGATAGTCACCGAAACGCAAGATTTTCATGTTACTTATAGACGTTTTTTTTTTGGGGGGGGGTTGTGTGTGTTGGCAAAAGTATCTTGATTCTGGTGGTAGTTTTTTTTTTTTTTGGAGCCGAGATATATTCATCTGAATTTAAAAGTTAAAAAACCGCAAGAACATTCTTGTCAAACTGATAGAATCTATGATCGTATAGACGACTCGTCTTTGAAGAATCTTAACGTGAAAAAATGAAAGCTGTTAAAATTATTACCAATGCAAAATATCGAATCTGTTAAACGGGATTCAAATTAAACCTTTTGCGTCGTCTTATTACCGAAATGGGCCGAACTTTTTGTACCCTTGCCCACAAACGTCTGTAACTATTTTTTTTTTAATTATTTGAATTTTAATAATATATTTAAATTTTTTTATTTGAAAATAAAACACAATAGAAATAGCGAATATGTTTTGTTTTTTTTTCACTGGTTGATACCGTAAAAAAAGAATGAAAAAAATGGAGCTCTGTATTAAATTTGGGTAATCAATTTTTCTTATATAAGATTCTGTTTTATTCACTCTCCTATAGGTTATTGCTGGCATGCATGTTAAGAATGGATTTCTAAATAACGTTATTATTTCAGCACAGTTCGTAAACTTGTTAACTGGAGAAGCACGACCATGCCTTTTTTTATCTAGAACAAGCCGAGCATGCGGTGTGACCCTCCACGAGTAAAATATTCATTTTCACCATAACTAATGTTTGTGAAAAATTTCAAAAAAATCTAAGACGTGGTCACTTAGACTGAGAAAAATACGAACAAATAAACAGCTGAACGATTTGGAGGCAATTTCACTTCTATAATACACCCAATGAGAGTTATCCCGGAAAATTCGTTCGGGCAAAATATTACTTTCACTATGACTAATGTTTGCGCAAATTTTCCAAAGAGTTTAAGGAGTTATTATTGAGAAAAGTGCGAACAAAGGAAGAGACGAGCGGACAAACGGGAGTGAATGACTATGTCTAACCCCTCCTTTGTCGGGGAACAAATAATTTCTTTTACAAAATAAATAAACAATTCATCTTTCTATAGTATTTATCATATATTTCGAAGAGAAATAGTAGGTACGGGAAACTCGCGTTTGAAGTTATATTACGGAAGACGTTTAATGACAGGGGTTATATCTGAAGCAACACAGTTACTGTTGAGTTACTTCTGAACTGAGTCGCTTATGCTTCCGGATCGCCATACTTTTATTCTGATTGCTCATCTTTAGATATGCTAATTTCATTTTCAATCTTTGAAGATTGTAATGCTGGATATGGAGCAGCTAAACCAACTGCCAACATTGCTCTGCTTTTTATTGAAACCAACCGAGAGCTCTTTTTAGTATCCTCACTGTTCCCTTAAGTGTAATTGTCTGGATCTCTTTTGCACTTGGTTCACCAGGAATATTAGTTTGGTAGGACGTCAGCTGCTTCTTCATACGTCCTGTGGCACCTATAATAACTGGTATGATCGATATCCCCTAAGATTCCAGTTTCTTTTCATAACATACATGAGACCTTGATATTTGGTCTGTATCTCTCTTTCAGCTCTGTTCAGACCTCCATCATTAGGGACACTCACTTCAACCAAGGTTGCAACTCTCTCTCTGATTTATTCCATATAACAATGTAAGGTTTTGCAGCAGGATTTTCAAGGTAGGTGGCTGTAGAGATTACATAGTCGTAATATATTGTGTATAAGTCATTTTCAACTGTTCTGTCATGTTGATGCTCCCAGGACTTACTGCTACACCGCATGTTTACTTTTTTACAAATGGTTCAGTGGAGGTACTCACATACTCCATCATATCTCGCTGTGTAGTAGCCGTCTCCCAAAAGAACATTGCAACTTGATACTAGATGACTCATATTTTCCAATTCTGTATGGCAGAACCTGCATCTGTTGTCATTACTGACAGTTAATTTGAATACCAAGATTTTGTGTCCGTTTAAGCGACATCGAACCATGTCAGTTTTAAACTGTCAGTCATTTCGTAATAAATGCTAAGAATGTGTTTCTAAATAACGTTATTATTTCAGCACAGTCCGTTACCTGGATAAGTATGAGCATACTTTTTCTACCTTAAAATAACCGAGCATGCGGAGTCCCCCTCTACAAGTAAAATATTCATTTTTAACATAACTAATATTTGTGCAAAAAATGTTTGGCGGTCTCCGAATTTTAAGTATAAATACAAACTATGGCTAATAAGTATTTATTCAATAAAGCAGTGTCGGTATAAAAAATATAGATTAAATGCGTCTACTTAATATAGATATAAATTATATATATTAAGTATCTACTTACATAATGTTATTTTGTTTTCTAAAATTGAAACTTACTAAACGATAAGTCTCTCTCGTCTTATAAGTACAATATACGAGGTATGTAATTTTATGCAGCATGAGGAGTAAAGCGTTTGGATTTTATCAAATTAGATCAAAAGAAATACCTGAACTATGGTTACGAGATATATTATTAATATATATTAAGATACATCAAGGAATTATGGTTAGATTTAAGAAGTAAACGTATTTGAAACAATGTTTACAGTGCAAACACATACATGCAGTCATCTTGATGTAAAAAAAACACCTATCCACTTCAACTCTACATCTATGAAAATATTTTCACCGCTTTAGATAAAGTACTTTAATATCAGACATTAGGAGACACATGAGCAGCACACGCCTTTGTTGTCAATTTAAGAACATAAAGTACTTAACATGATGACATATTTTGCTCTAATAAAAGTAGATAATTGTGTTAAGTGTCTGTCTAATCGGTTTATTTATGATAAAGTATTTTAATATCAGACATTAGGAGACACATAGTCAGCACACGCCTTTGTTGTTAATTTAAGAACATAAAGTACTTGACATGATGACGTATTTTGCTCTAATAAAAGTAGACGATTGTGTTAAGTGTCTGTCTAATCGGTTTATTTATGATGGAAAAACCAATTTCCCGCCGTATGTATTTATTTGATTATTTGTTGAAATATTGACTTAATACGAAATCATTACTAATGTCTATATTTATCTCTGGTCATTGTTTCGGAAATCTCACGGGAATTGATCTTGAAATATCAAACATTTAAAGATAACGTTTTACCTTATAAGCATAACACATTATATCCTTATACATACACAAATACTGTATGGGATAAAAAAAAGTTCTTAAGTTTTGAAAGACAATGGATAATCCCTGTAGCGATGCAAGGATTAAGCAATCAACAAGCCACTTCTCAAGAGCCGTAACTGCTTCATTACTTTGGCGAGAAGTTTACAGCTACAGAAGAACTGACCTGAACTATGGTTACAAGATATATTATTAATGTGTATTAAGATACACTGAGGAATTAGGGTTAGATTGAGGGAGTAAGCGTACTTGAAACAATGATTACAATGCAATCTGCAGTCATCTTGAATTTTAAAAAAACCTATCCATTTAAACTCCACATTTAGAAAAAGTCGCTTTCTTTGCCTATTAGACACGCGTAATCACAGAGACTCAGCAGAGTCAGTTAGGGCTTAGCCTTTTTTACTAACTTGGAGAATGAATGCCGTCCGCCCGCCATTGTCTCATTTCTTTTCTCTGAAATTGAGTACATTGGGGTGTTTTTTTTATATATATCTTTATGCGATTAAATTGGACCGCTCTTGTCTGTCAGGTTTGAGAATAAGACCGTTTTTGCTCATGTATACCGGTCAGTTGGCCCCCTCCCTTAATTTTTTTCCTCTCATTGTCCACTTCTAATCATGAATATCAAAACGTGTCTTCCTGTCATGATTTCAATCTATCGTGAGATTCATGAGGAACGAAATGGATCAATTAAATTGATCTATTTCGTTCCTAATGAATCCCACGCTAGACGCCGCATCCCCACTATGTAACCTTGCATCTTCTTTACTCTTCTGATGAGAAGTATTAGGCTTCGAAATGCCTTGGCATAAAGAGTCCCTTCTATCCCCCAACTAATTGTCTGTATTCCCTTGTATATATATATATATATATATATATATATATATATATATATATATATATATATATATATATATATATGCGTTAATTTTCAGTATTTACTTCAACAGTACCCAATAATAGGTAGAGCTAGGTAGTAAGTTATAAAAGTGTATATGGCAATTAAGCTACTCAGAATATTCCGCGTTTCATTCTTCAGGCTTATATATATATATATATATATATGTATATATATATATATATATATATGTGTGTGTGTGTGTGTGGTGTGTGTGTGTGTGTGTGTGTGTGTGTGTGTGTGTGTGCGCGCGCGTGTGGGGGGGATTGTTTTGACATGATATTCCTGAACCATGTATAGTTTTAAATTTTAAATTTAATTTTTTTTAATTTTTCTTGCCTGACGAGATCTATTATGATTGATCGAAACGGTCTGCGCATCGTAACAAGATATGAACGAATTTACATAAAGAATATATATATATATATATATATATATATATTATATACTATTAGTATGAAATATATATATATACTATTAGTATGAAAAATATATAGCGGTTTATGTATTATTTAATATTTATTATATTATTATTATAAACTTTTGTTGATGTATTACTAGAGAAAATATCTTTAAAATATCTTAGAAACACTGTTTTCAACCATTTTCTACAACTTTCATCGGTGTAATGAGAGTTGTGATGTGGTGTGTCATGACAGCAAGCGAAAAGAACGGGGCCAACGACAAAGAGATGCTTATGTGAGACTATGGTGTGGACATTCACATATCGTTGACATCCTCCTGTAACCTTCTTTATATATATATATATATATATATATATATATATATATACATATATATATATATATATGTGTATATATATATATGTGTGTGTATGTGTGTGTGCGCGTGTGTGTATGGGGAAATTGTTTTGACATGATAAGACATTACTTTTGTCTTGTAAACTGCATTACTTGTTGTCCCATTGCACCCTCTGTTTGTAGTTGGATTTTTTTTTATTCATGCTTAAATTAATTTAAATCGGTCGAAATGTAGACAATAATTATCGGTATGAGAGCAGTAGCTCGAATTCGTATCAAGTCAGGACGATTCCATGTGCGCATTCGTATATATGTGTACGCGTTACAACAGTATATATCAACGTGCGTGCGTTTCGTCGATATGTTGGATACGGATGTCTTATTTTAAACACTCTTGCTAAATGCGAGACGTTTACAAGCCAAGAGTAAAGTTTTGTGGTTGCACGGGCTGTTTCATGGTTAAAATATGACAGATAGGTGTAGGCGCTCCCTTTTATAAACTTCTGATCATACCACTGCTAGTATGAAAGATCTTTTGTCTGGTTGACTAAACCAGAATTGAAGTAAATTATATAAAGACTGTAGCATTAAATGCTTCTAAGACAAAGTCCCTTTCATTCAACAATTTTAAGGAAACATTTCCAACCACCGATCGCCATGGATAATAACTCTAGCTAAGAGTTAGCCATCCAATCTCTTTAATAAAACATTCAGAGGTACCATTAATTGGAATAAATACGTAGAAGATATTTCCAACTTTACAACAATGAAGGTGATATCTTGAATTGCATTAGAAAAATAATCAAGCCCGGTAGTACCCTATATCTCTACAAAGCCACTATTTGCTTATTCATGGAATATTTGCTAGATTGTTTGCGACATACTTTGTTAGAACGTATTGGGTCTACGTATTTAAACGTGTGTAAGGTTACACAGGGACTAAAACTTTAACGCAACCTTTCATTTAATCCATATGATTGCATGCCTTTCTTGACTGGGTCGAAATCCTTAATAATTTGGAATATAGTTTTGTGTGTCGCCAACAGGTGTAACAGAACGTGGATGCGCATATATAAGTGAAATGCGAAATGACGTCATCGTGCGGGAAAAGAAAAAGGCCATTATAAAGAAATGAGCATCCTTGAGAATACGATCACTTTAAATCAGCACCCAATTTGGGGGAACATCCCTGGTATTTTGTTAGATAATTGTTAAGGGTTAGTTAATTAGTATCGATCTATCTGTCTATCTATCTATTTATCTATCTATCCAATGATATTCTTAAAATAGTTTTTATGGGGAGTTATTTGTTGTTTATAGAATAAAGTGGAGGAATGGGTTTTAGCTGAATATATTTACATAAATTAGATAGATTAAATAAACAAAAAAACCTTATGCAAGCAGACGTGTAAAGGTTGCTGCTACTACTGGTCGTACACTGCTGCATCTACCCTTTCCTTTAAAATTAATAATGTCTGAAATTTACTGATTAAAACGAGTTAATAAAAAAGAATAAAAAAATGATGTAAAAGAAAATGTCCAATGTTATATGGGTTGTATTTTTTTTGTTCCGAGAGAAGCGATTATTATTTTCATTTAATCCAATGAAATTGAGATTTAAATGCGCCATTGATTTCATGGTGTAAAGGCTTCCCTGGTCGAGTTTGCAAATATTTCCCATAAAAATTGGTGGCACGGTAATAAATTATAAACATCAATTTCAGTTTATTGTGTTTGGATGACGAACATTTGTTCCTAATGTTTTTATTTTACGTGGTTTGCTTTCCATCTGTAGTTGAAGGAAAGCTGTCGCCTCCCTTTGGTTAATACCCATTAAAGCAGTTGTCATCTCAATAAAACGAGAAAGCAGAGACTCTCGCACAATGCATTCAAGCGAATCATATATTTCATTACATCATATGGAGCTTCTTCAAAAATCTTAGGTTGGGGGGGAATAGATCTTTCCCACTGCAAGAACATAGACACCTCGGTCGGAACGTTGTATTGAAAAGTCAGCGCCACAGAGGAAGAGCACTCTGACCTGAAAAAATGCCTTAGGAGCCCTATCGGTATTGCTCGGTAAAAGTGCCACAGCTGGTTAGGGATCTCCGAAACTAACCACTTCTCAAAGAGAGAAGGTAAAGGAGAGAATGATATAGGAACGGTATTACACCGCAATTAATAGGGAAGAGTTCATTACCGGAATGGTCTAATCTTGGTTGATTTTGGGGTCGAAGATAATAATCCCGTCTTCGGTGATCACGTCAAGTTTAGCAAGTCTACCTCCGTTATCACAATTCGGAAATAATGTCTCTAAGTTAAAGTGAGGATTCGAACCACACTTCCAGTAACTTATTGCTTCTTATTTCGTTGCTTTTGTGATGAACTAATGTTACGAATTTTTTTTATTCACTTTCTTTTCCTTCTTTGCTGTACGGGTTCGAGCCTGCCTGCCTATTACCACTTTTTTGCGCTCGCAACTCCCCCTCCCTTTTTTTGCTTAACCAACACCGTTACACACACCTACAGTTTCATTTCCGCCTTCGCGTCACGGGTTCGAGCCTCTCTGCCTACTACAACTTTTTTTTTGCACTACATACACCTACAACGTTAACTGTTGTGCTCATCGTCAAGCCAAAAGTGACGTAGGTTTAAATTAAGGATAGGCAATCGAAACGAGGGAATGACTTTCGAAAATATCGGCGAAAACAGCGACCCTTCCCTGTAGAAAAGTGCTCAGTTGAGGGTGAAGGAATTAATGTTTTTGGCCAATTATTCGTCGTCCGCTTCAAAATGATACCGATTTCGTCGAAAGTTTTTGCGAGACATACATACAGACATGATGATTGCAACGTCTTGTCAGACGATTGCCACTCCCTCAGACATTTAAAGTCCATGAGCCCTAACATTACTTTTATTTTTTTAGTGGTACCGCCGAATTCACACACTCAAGCAGACATGACACTGAAGACGGTCATTGCTATACATACATATATATATACGTACACATACACATACACATACACATACACACACATATATACATACACAATACATAATACATATACATACACAAATATATACGCATATATACACGCACATATACAAATACAAACTCACATATGCATATACACATATAAATACATACACATATATGCACATATACATACACATACATTTAACTACATATACATACATATCTATGCATTTGTACACAAACTTACACATATGCATATATACACATACATATAGATACATACACACACAAACATATATACATATAAACACACATAAATATATATACATATATATACATATACACATAGATACATATGCATACACATGTACATATATAAACATACGTACACATATACGTACATACACACATGGATACATATACTGATGGCAGATCAATTATTACATGCTTCTGGCATTTCAAGCCTACACGCGTCACAACTTTTCCATTGCAATAGGACTATTTTTTTATAGACAAATGCCTGAGGGAGTATCTATACAATGATGATGTTACAGAGATTTAGCTTTGTACGGCAGCTAAATCTCTCTCTCGGTTTAAAATGTTGAGATCCAGCAACAAGCAAGAGCAAGATAGTAAGCAACAAGTTAAACTGCAGACCAGCTTAAAGTAGGTACTGGTCTCCCGCTTTATGGTTTTTTAAATCAGCGATTTCCTTCTCCTAGAAAGGTTGCCTTCACCACGGCTTACAGGAGTCCTCTCCACTCCAGCACACACATACATACACACAAACACACACAGTGCTAGTTGGCCGTTGACCCCGAAAAAGGGTTCATTCGCCCTTTGGAAGGTCTTGTTTTTAATCCTTCAGGGAGACTAGCCACCCTCCTCACCAAACAAGTTTGGTGGGGGAACCAGTTTAGTCGCCGGTCACCCGACCATGAGGCAGGTAGTACTGGGTTACATGGTACCAGTAGCATATGATATGACTTGACTACAACATACATACACACATACATACATGCATACATACATGCATGCATACATACATTTAAACAGACAAGTGAGATTTATATTATAGAAGATGGTGTCTACAAAAACAATCTTACTACGAACAGAAATTATTTTAGACTGAAAATCGAATGACCAATGCGTGAAACAGTCTAAACGATGTAACGCTTCATTTGCTTATTTATTGCTACTATTACATATTTACAACCACAGTGTTTCATAATGAGCATGTTTCTTGCAATCTATAAATAAAAGTCAGCTCTGCGTTTTTTAGTTCGTACGAATGTATAGCTGTGTTTATCAATAAAATGACAAATCCTTTCTCTATAAAAACTATCGCACTTCCTTAGAAGACCGATATCTGGCGAAAAGAGATGAGAATTGGAGGCGACAGACTGATTCGTAGCGTGCGGGTCTCCTTGTGTCTCTGACTTTTGTTTGCTTGTTTTTATTACGATTGCATAACTCTGCGTATTCTGTTACGTTGTTCAGCATTGACGTTTCCACTTGCATCACATGTCAGGATCTTGGTCGCTTTTTCTCTCTCGCCATTTTTGGAATATCCGGCATCGCCCGGTAATTTTGTTATTTCAGTCCTCATTTTTGTTTATTGCGTCATATAGCTGGCCCGATTATTTAACACATATAAGAGCCACATGTCTTCGTAAGAGAGAGAAATAATCAATTGCAATAATTCGTAACATTAGTTTATCACAAAAGCAACGAAATCAGAAAACATATTAGCACATTGAGCCGATCTCTTTCTTTCTTTCTTTTATAATGTTCCATCTACAAGGGCAAAACTCAAGTTTTTTTTTACACTTTCCTACCTTATTTATAAATGATTTAGAATGTGTTCACCCTCTCCCATTTCTTATGACATTGTAATCATACTAACCCCTTTTCCCCTTCTTCTGTTTCTCGGTTCCTTCCTTTTCTCTTTTTATTTTACCTTCTCATTTTTCTGTTTTCCTCATTTGCCTATCTCTTTATCTTCTTTTTCTTTTTCCTTTTTAATTCTCCTTTTACCCTGATAAATCTTAACGCTCTCTTTCCCCCTATGGCTTTCTATATTGGGAGTTTTAAATGTCACTTAACCTATCACACCTCCGTTTCTTCATTTTAAATTTAACTCATATTTTTTTATAAAAAATACATTTTTCCTCGTCTATTGTAGGAGCAGTCTAGTAAAGACTAACATGTTATTTCTCCATATTCCATTTTAACTACTGGATATCAGTACAGCCAAGAAAGCAGGCAGTAAGGAAGAAAATACCAAAGTCTAGTTATTCGAGGTGGGGACTATTAGAATAGAAAGCTTTCTGGCATTTAGAGACATCAACAGTGAAGGGGTGAGATCTTATTGCTTAGCAGATTTGTTGGGGATATGTACGTCGAGGGGATACAAGTGAAACAAGTTCATCAGAACACATTCCATTAAAATATTTTAAAATAGGCACGGTGATGTTACATTGTGACGATAGGACAGGGGCTGGAGCTTAGTTGATAAAGTGGGACCGATTAAATTGACATTTCTCTTTTGAACTTTATCTAAGAGGGAGAGACTAGTGGTAGATGCACCAGCCAAGATGTGGCAACAATACTCCATGCATTAATGGCGGCCTTAAAAAGGTACAGGACACGCTCAGATGTGAGTAATCTTCTAGCTCGATAGAGGGAACCCACCTTCTCTGCAACAGACTTCTCTGTATCTGTTCCAGTTTATATTGCCCGCAAATGTTAGGCCGAGGAGTTTGAAGGTAGAATTCTCAGTTATGAGGCTATTTGTCATGGATATAGGTGTCTTGTAATTGTTAAAGGAGAGCAGCGTAGTTTTACTAGCATTAAATGTGAAAAAGAAAAGAAAATGGGAGAATACAATAGAAGAGGTTACTAATACGCTAAAAATCAGAAAACAAAATGTGCTAACAATGGAAATTATAAATGCAGCTTGCAAATAGAAAGCTAGAAAAAAACTTCTGTTTGATGCTCATGTGACAGAAGTGAAGGATCTAGTTATGGTTGATTAGGATCTATATCTAGGAAATAAAAAGGGGTTTAATTCTTAATAACACTTATAAGAGAGAGGGTGGCAGAGAAATTATTCTTCGAGAGATTGTCGAGTTGATGGAGAGGCAAAGGAGGCCACTGTTTTACTATGGGTGGTTGGAAAAATAGTCGACCTCGGTCATAGAAAGTGTAACCTATACCAAAATGGCTAAAAATGCTATCAGGCCGAAAACAAGAATCGGTCTAAATAAAGAGCACTAAATGGTTAATGACTAACCAAAGAAAATAAAAATTGAGAGGGGGCTGCCATTTTGCTTAGCCAGGCGGTGCGTAAAAATCTATGGAACGTTGCAAAACAAAAGTAGGATAGGGAGAAATGGTAAAAAACTATGTCATATATTTTTGGAAAAATGGTATTGGAGGAGTTTGGTCTTCGGAGAAAACGTCGGACACCTACTTATGAGCGATTATGAATGTTTTCAAATAGAAAAATGTTTGGATAGCAAAAAGAGATTATTAAAATGAATAAGGTATTTTAGAGAGATAACGTGTTAAAAATTTACAGAATGACTTTGAAAAATTTAGCACAAACAAGATCCAAATTAGACTTCGTAGCTTAGTGGGGGGGGCGCCCTTTTCTCTTCCCTGCAACCTCTTCCCCACAGAAGAGACGTTGCGAGCCTGTCCCAGCTTTTATTATTTTCATGGCAAGTGTTCATCTGAACTTCAATCTATGGTCCCCCTCGCCAAACTTGCACGAAAAGCACTCGTCTATCTGAAACCACTATCAATAATTTCCTACACGCTTTATCTGCGCCTAGACCTAAATGTAGATTCAATGAACAAAACTACTTTCTTAGACCTGCACGCATGTGGAACTTTCTTCCGATTGCCAACTTTCCAGCGGACTACAATCTGATTATCTTCAAGTCCAATGTAAACAAGTTCTTGATGAACCGTCCTCCTATAGTAATCCAATTTACAAAATACCCACTACTTATATTTACTACGCAATAAGCACATTGACTAATGTATACCCGTAATGGATAACCTCGAGTGGCCTCCGGGCCTTAAGAAGTGATGATTCCTTTGTAAAAAAATATGGAAATAAAACAAAGAGTGGTGACGTTAGATAACGAGCGGAGAGGAAAGATTGGTATATATACACGTAGTCAGTTAAAATTGGGGATAGCCGAGGTTGACAGACAGGGGACAGTAAACCATACCGAATTTAATAGCGGATGGATAATGTTCTCATAACCCCACGGAAATTGTTCAGTGGGCTACTAAAAGAGAAAAGCGTTGCAAATACAGGAGGAAAACGAATAACTGTGAAAATGGTAATAAACTGAGAGGCACATAAAGAAGTTGGCTGGCGTTACTGCTTCACATAAAAATAGTTTTCTTTCAGAGTCAGCAAGAAAAACGGAACCCGCAAACTAAGGTTAGTAGCCCATTACGGACCAACCATTATGTGCTTAATTGACAGAATTATCATGTTGTTGGACTGTCCAGAGTATAAGTATATTCCATTCAAAATTATTGACTGTTACGCTTACCCATATGTTATTGTCCTGTTAATGGACTCTGCTCAAATATGTTATAAACACACTCGCAACCATGAACAATTATGTTCAATCATAGGTCAGACGATAACAGAGAAAGTATAAATGTATATAACGTGCACATACATTATATAGACAATCACACCTATATATATATATATATATATATATATATATATATATATATATATATATATATATAACGGTATTATATATACAGCATTATAGTCGATCACAAAAACGTTAGGTATATACTCTTTATATATATACGCATATCTCCCCCTCTCTCTCTACATGTAGATATATCTATCTATCTATCTATCTATATATATATATATATATATATATATATATATATATAGAGAGAGAGAGAGAGAGAGAGAGAGAGAGAGAGAGAGAGAGAGAGAGAGAGATAAGGGTGTATTACGGATATAATCACCCTTTAAACAAAACATATATATCAAATAATGGACAGGAATCTACAAGTGATTCGAAGTTAACACGTCACAACGTGATATAATAACGGTGAAAAACTCATTCATCCGCGTCGATTGTTTCTAATGTTTATTTATTTATTGATATATTTTTATTGAATGTTCACCCCAAATAAGGCACGGTGCACACTTTACCGTAGTGGGCTCGTACATAACTTTCAGTGATATTTTATAGGGAATTGAATAAAAAAAATGTCTGTTTACATTACACTTGAACTTCTGCATGTCAGTAGACTCAGGGAAGCAGGAACCCGGAAGAGAATCCCAATGTTTAGCAATCTTAAGGAACATACGAATAGACATTGTGATTTCTACTTACTTACGTCGAGGGGACACAAGGGCGTGTAGATCGTCGGAGCACCTACTTTTAAAATATTTGTAAAACAGATAGAAAGATGTATGATTTTTTCGATAGGACAGATATTGAAGCCTACATTGCAGTCCAGGGCCTATTACAGTGTCGTCGCTGCTTTGAACTCTACTCAGGACCGAGAGACTAGTAGATGATGCACCAGCCCAAATGTGACAACAATACTCTATACATGGGCGAATTATGGCCTTGTAGAGGTGTAAGATACTTTCAGGAGTAAGTAACTTTGTCGAATCAGCCCCGGCAATAATCTAAATGTATCTGTTCCAATTCATATGACAGTGAACATTAATCTGGGGAGTTTGAGTGAATAACTTTAAGGTAACGCATCATTAGCCATAGCTATTCTTATATAGTCTTTTTGAGCACTTTTGAAAAAAATATTCATGTCGGAAGTTATTATCGAAGTTGCTGTTGAATTACATCCATTACTTGACAGTACTTCTTCGCCGTAATAGTGTCGCCTGAATTAAAAAAAAATAAGGATGGGACCGGTCGCAAAACACAAAACATTCAGCATGACCTTTTTTGGTGCAACTCTGGCTTCGGAGAGTGTCGTGTAGCTTCGTCAGCATCTAACCACTGAGCCGAGCGTCGCCGGTGTTCATAAAAGAATGCACTTTTCATCGGTCGTTCAGTTGCGTAAATGAAGGTAAGATGGGATTTTATAACGGCGTTTTATTTGGTGTCGTTCAATTCGTGAGACACCCATTTATTAAGTTTGTTTTTTGTCTTTATAATCTCTTTTAAGTAGTTGGAAATCGTCGTATACATTACGCCTAATTCAGAATCAATTCTCGTAGTTTTCTCTGACTAAGGCTCTTAATTAATCATTGTAAGCATCCGATGGCCAACCACTATACTTATCATCTTCAAAACATCCTTAGGCGCCACGAAATTTCTTAAACCACCATTGCGCTGTGCATTAAGTAGTGGTTCCTGGAGCAAACGCTTTGTTAATAGCGCGAGCTGTTTTAGCAGCTTTTCGACCCAGCTTGAATTGAAATATTTAAAAAATTCGCTTTTTTTCATCTTATATTCAACGTTCTGAAAAGAAATGGTTTAAAACGATTGTAATTTAACCGATTAGATAATGTGAAAAACGCTCTTTTCAACGATATATAAAGTAAAGGTATTATAAAAAAATTATTTGGAAATACATAATTTAAAATCAAAATTCAAAATCCCACAAGAACTTTTTTCTGATCCTAATAAAATCCAAAAAGAAATGTTCACTGGTTAACTCATAGCACGTGTCCTCTCTATATACATACTGCGACTAACCAACAAGCAACAACCGCGAAGGAGGAAAAGAATGGGGAAAAAACGTGACGTCTTTGCTGTTGCAGACATACATACATGCATACATACATACATTTAAACAGACAGATTAGATTTATATTGTAGATTCTATTAAATCTCGAGTTGTTCTCAATTCAATTACGAATTTCAAAGCGGAAGTTGGGGTTTAGCGTTCTGCAAACCCAACCGTAAAAGAAATCCGGCAGGAGTCGAATTAAAAGCTTTTCTATGGTGTGTTATGTCAAAATAGATGAGATTTTTCATATCTCAGGGAAAGATATTGTGCGTAAGACTGAGAGTTTAGGAAACTGAGCGGGATTGAGAGAGACTAGGGTGATGAAGTGTAAGGAAAAAAAGGAGAGAAGAAAAAAGTGGAAAAGAGGAGGGCATATATATACAGAGAGAGAGAGAGAGAGAGAGAGGAACGTTTTAAAAATGAAAAATACAATGTCAACTCTTAACTGTGAATTTTGTCAGGAAGTGCATGAAAACAAAAATGTGTAAGACAACCATTTCCAGGCTGGAAAAAAAAAGATCAGTGACATAAAATCGAGGAAATTAGTGCCCCGCTTGTGGTGGTTGTTAACCCCCCCCCCCCTCACAGCATGGTCAGGAGGTTATTTGGCCGTAAGCGGATGGATACACAGAAATTAGCAACCAAAATGCAATCCCACAATTCCCTTTCTTTTTCTCTTTCTCTATTTTCGTATGGACAACGTGGGGTAAAACGTACATTTTTGTCTCTCCGTTAATGAGCACTAGTTAAGGGTAGTTCGTTTTAAGGAACTAATTGTTTTATTGACTATATGCCATGTATATTTATATTGTAATATATATGTTGTAAAATAAAATAGTTAAGATTTTTACAATATACAATTACGTCTTGAGTTGTGTGTACCTGTATTGAATGTATGCCTTAAATTAAAGGAGATAAGCCTGAAAACGAAGAAGGTTCCAACCATGTCAAACCCTCAAAGTATAAGACGTCATTCCGAGAGAAGAAAAAGCCAGCTACACCCAACATCTCAGGTATGCTTTTTCTCTTCACCTAGTCAAGAAGACGTCTAATCGACAGATACTCATACGCGGATCGTTTCCAAGACATTTTATCTAACACGCGCCAATGACCGGCCTATAGGTTTACAATACGAGGTTGAATTAAATTATAAAATTTAAAAAAATCAAGTATCATAGTTCTAAATGTCTAAAGTAGAAAGATTCATTTTGAACGTACCTTGTCTTATCAAAGTAACTACTAGCACGGCACTTGGCATTGCCAGGCCATAAAGTACGCTTAAAAATGATATTTTAATTATTGCAAATTTTATATTTAATATTATATTGGGCCCAATAAATAGTAATGCTCGCCCTATAGTTTTACACAACAAATCAAATATTCATAACAGATGCATAAATCAAACTACGAGGAGTTGTGTATCATTTTCGAGCCGAGAGAAACAAAGCTTTTAAAATCAGTCTCTGTGTGGAAGCAGTATGAATGAGTCATTGTCAATGATGTAGAAGACTTGTAATTGAAGACGAATGTTAAATGTCTTTGTGTTCGTCACCCATTTCACGAAGTAAGGTTTAGAATTTTATAATCTCTTTTATTTCCCTCTTTCATGTGCTGTCTGTTTGTCTGTCTGCTTGTATTTCTGTCCATCTGTCTCTCTCTCTTTACTTCTTTCTCTCTCTCTCTCTCTCTCTCTCTCTTTGATGAATTTTTACCGAATAAAATCTCGGAGAAACTCTCAGCGAATGTCTCCTTGTGTCTTTAAGGAAAAATGCTTATTTCTATAACTAGAAAACTTGTAATATGTGACTTCGATGTTTGTTCACGTGCGTCACTCATTTTGTTAAGTTAGAAAGTAAAGTTAAGAATTAAATAATTAAATACTTATCTATATGAACACCAGTCTCTTACTTTCTCTTTTTCTCTTTAGTCGTTTTCCTATTAAAAAAATCTCGAAGAAAACTCCGAGAACGTCAACTTCTCTCTCTTTAATGGAATGGTCATTACTAGGGCTATGACAACAGCATATTCTTTTCATTGTTTTGACTCTGGAGTATATATCCGACACAGGTAGACACAGTTAATCAACCGAGAACCACATCACTCTATATAACAGCATATAAGATATCAACGGATACACACCCGAGAGTCAAAACAATGAAAAGAATACGCTGTTGTCATAGCCGTAGTCATTACTGGCAAACGGCGGCACTCTTCACGAATCGTCGCCATTGACTTTGGTTCTGCGCCATTCTGAGCAACTCAGCTATGCTAATATCCGCGACTTTCTTCACGTTGCCTGACATTCTTGTTTTTGATCTTCCACGTCCTTTTGTCAGGGATTGTGTCAAAGAGCAGATCTTTTGTTAGGCCGCATAATCAAGATGTCTTCTCCTTGCGCCCTCTTTATTCAAAGGAAGTAAGCTTACTTCTATAACTGCTTGATATTGGATGCGAAATGCCGAATGACATGCTGGTCGACGATTATCATGATCATTATTAATATTCGTAAAAATGGAATGCCAGAAAGAACGTTATCGTAATGAAATAAATACTTACGAACAAAATTATTTATGTTAAGATGTTTTAACAGGAGAGAATATAAAAAAACAAACAAAAAATTAAAAAGGTCTTTCAAGTTATCTCCTGATGTCCAGCTTATATGGTAATAAATGTACTTGAGTGAACATGTTATGTTAGGCTGTGTAAGGTGTTAACTTTGGTCAAAATCGCTTTTTCCTTCTTTCATTGGATTATTTTAATTATCGATTATCGATACTTATCGAAAACATTTCTATAAAATACTTAGCTAAGAAACTGCCAGACACATAAAGAACCTTCGTATGAAACTTCATAAAAATCGGACCAGCCGTTTCGAATGCATAGGGAACGAAGGTACACGTACAGCCACACACACACATACACGCACACACATACACATACACGCATACACATATACACACAAAGTTTCTGTTCTATTATTAGTTTTATCAATACCTGTTAGTAACACGTCTCTTCGATTTCAGCTCAACTACTTACATCTGGGATTCAAAGCCACTATTCGTCCATTCATGGACCGCTGCTGTTACACTTGGGCTACTACATCTACAACTAGTCTCCCGCTCCTAGAAGGGGTTCATAAAAGAGTCGCCAACGTACTAGGTCCTGCACAATCGACCAAACTTCAGCCTCTGTCTCACCACTGAAATGTTACATCCTTGTGTCTGTTTATAACTGTTTTAATGGAAAGTGTTTGGATGAACTCAAGACACTAGTACCCCCATCGATGTAAATAACTCTAACAAGCAGCAACATCTCACCTTTATAATGTAGAGTCGATAAAGCAAACCAGTTGTTCTAAACTAGTGTGTTGAGGTACAATTACTGCTGTGTCAGAAAAAGATAATAGCTAACGATGCCTCCGTTCAGTCTCGAAAGACAAAGGAGAAACCTTGTAGGGTACCTGTTCGTGTAATTGTGAGGCAAGGGTTACGCAATCCCAACCGCACTTCCGAATCGGCACTGTTTGAGCCCAGTGACAAGGAGAAGTTCAGGGCGACTGAAACAATGCCGAGATAAGCGGAGAGCAAATACAGCACGTTTCAAATAGTAACCCATTTAGTACTGACTAGGTTCAGCGTGTCTTAACTTCGGTAATCCAAGTTTGTTAATGCAATTTTATTTAATAAAGGCATTTGATTTCTTAATCAAGATGACATAGATTTATTAGTCAGCAATAGGGCTATGACAACAGCATATTCATTTCCTTGTTTTGATCCTTAAGTATGTATATATCCATTGATATCTTTTATGTTTTTATGTGGTGTGATGTGGTTCTTGGTTGATTGTGTCTAACTGTGTCGCATATATACTTGAGAGTCAAAACAATAGAAAAAATATACTGTTGTCATAGCCCTAATCATTAACTTTTTCTAATTTTGAGTTATGTGAAGAGGAAGAATTTCCAGTTATTATAGGCAAAGGGACCAACTTCGTACTTATTTGAACTGGGATTTTCAAACCTAAACAAGATTAAGAATATAATAAAAACGTGGAAGTTTTTAAAATATTGAAGAACATTTAAGATTGCCCATATCTTGCAGAAGTTGTTACAAAAAGACCACGGCCAATTGCCCCAATCAGATTCATCATTATTATTCTGTACGAGATATCGAATGTATGGATATGTTTATCCATATGAAAAAAAAATCCTTTTATACAATTAATATTTTTATTACTTTATTACAAAAATGCTTTATGGCAAGAACATACTTATTTTTCTAATAGGTGTGTTGCATAAATTAACACAAAACCTCAATAGTGTACAGCCATATAAAAAAGGTTTTACTCAACCAATAGTAAGCCTTGTCTACAACACTTTCTGTATAATATTACTAGCCTCGGTGCCTCGGTGCCCCGGCGTTGCCCGGGTGTATGAAGGTGTGTGTTGAGCAAAAAAAAAGTGGTAGTAGGCAGGCAACTCGAACCCATACTGCGAACGAGGAAAATAAAAAAAACGTGTCGCGTTAGCTGTTGCGCCCATCGCCAAACCGGAAGTGACGTAGGTTTTATTTAAGGATAGAAATCGAAAAGAGAGGATGATTGTCGAAAATTTCGGCGAAAAAAGCAACCCCTTCCTGTAGAAAAGTGTCTAGTTGGGGGTGAAGGGATTAATGTATTTGGCCAATTTTTCGATTCGTCCGAAAGGTCGAGCTTCAAAATGACATGGATCACGTGAAAATCAGTCGTTTCTGTCGAAAGGTGTTGCGAGACAAACAAACAAACATACATACATTTAAACAGACTCGTGAGATTTATATTATAGATGTCTTTCTATGTGTTTTAATTTTCTAATCGTTTTGTCTTTATGAGAATGCCAGACGTACACCCACTATTTTAGCTACTTCAGATAGAGCTGTTCATAATTCTAACCACTTCTTTGAATACAGCTGTTTGTATATCTCTTGCACTAATTTCACTGGGTATACTCGACAGGTAGTTTTGGAATTTTTTTCATGAGTCCGGTTGGGCCTATAATTACTGGAAACAATGTAAATCTTCTTAAGGCGTTGGTATTTTTTTATTTTCTCTGTTAAGACCTTTTTTTTTTTACACAGTGATCACCACTTATCAAGGCCGGAAGCCACTCAGGGATAAGGGTTATTGCAAGTACATTACGTTAGTGAGGAGATTTGCTGAAATGTTTACTTAAGGGGGCGGTTCATTAGGAATTTGTTAACATTGAACTTGAAGACAACCAAGTTGTAGTCACGAGGGAAGCAGGCAGACGGAACAGAGTTCCACAGGCGTGCAGTTCTAAGAAAGAAGCTTTGTTCATGGAATCTGCGTTTTGATTTAGGCACAGATATAGAGTGGGGGAAATTTTTCACAGTGGATTCAGCTAGACGGGTGTTTTTCGTGAAAGATTGGCGAGGGGGGACCAGAGATTGGAGTTCAGACGAGCATCTGCCATGGAAATAACGATAAAACAAGGACAGGCTCGCAATGTCTCTTCTGTGGGAGAGAGGTTGCAGGGTAGAGAAAAGGGCATCCCCCACTAAGCCACGAAGTCTATTTTGTACTCTGTCAAGGCAGGATAGGCTGTTTTTAGCAGTTCCTGCCCAGATATGGCAACAATATTCCATCCTTGGACGTACTTGGCTTTTATATAGATATAGATTGGAACCTTTACTTTAACTAGGGTTAGTGTTATGAAGGGACAGACTCCAGTAAGAAAGAAGGCAAACTAGATAAGTTTGAAAATGAGATTTGGAAAAGGTTAGAATCGAAACCAGTAAAAAAAGTTACAAAAGAATACATATTGAAATCCTAGGAATGCAGAACGATTGTCATTGTTCGTGCAAATAGCTAAATATCATTTATGTCAGAAATAGATATTTAATTTAGGAAGTCAGTCGATTGGTCATTCTTTTAGAAATAACTGGGTGTCGATTAAAAGAACGAACAATACGAGTTTTAGAAATAATGATTAACAAATAGCACAATTCAAATTGGGAATTCTTTGTTTACCAAAAGTCTCTTTAAACATACATAGGTAAAATCCATACGAATAAATTTCACGTGGAACAGCAGGCTTCTGACGTCATTAAGAATGGAAATTCTCAATACATTGAGACAGGGTTCGAAGTTAGAGTCAATCTATCAGAGCCATAGACAATCAGTTAGTAGACGAGATTCGGACAGCGACTTAGTCAGACCTGATATCCTCTTAGAGGCGAGATGGGGGGGAGGAGATCATATAGTCGTAATGACTTGAATTCCTGGTCATCATCAATCATCCAGCTGGTATGAACAAAGAAACATCACATATTTGTAAACTTGACTCGTCGTCGTCGTCGTCATTACAACTGAAAGGTTGTCCTAGATATAACTTGAAACAAAAGGGTGACCCCAAAAAACGGGCCCGTTCTCTAATTAGGCCCCGTTTTGTAGTGTGTTGTCCGAATGAAATGAAACTTTGGTCATAACTAGTTTATTATGTTCAAAACATCACATCAACACACTAGGATCTTTGGCCTTTTTTTTCTCCGTTCTACAGCATATGTTCTAGATGGCCTCTATTTAGCTTTTTTTGCGGGCTTTCGGGAGTGTGGAGCCACCCTTTAATTGGCATTGCTCCACGGTCCACTCTTACCCGGAGTGGTAGTACCTGCTATGGTCCCAACTATGGGTTAAATAGAAACTAACTTGAAAAAAAATAAACAAATATATTCTATTAAATAAATGTTATTCAAAAATCACTGAATTCCGCATTAAATAACCTAAAAAGGGTTGATATGCCGTAAAAAAACAACCAACCAATAACAACTGAAAGGTAAATGCGTTTTATTTATCGTCTTGTAAACGAACATTTGTATAACCCCCTTCAAGTAATAATGTGTCCCCTCCGCCGTCAAAAGTAATGATTCTCCCACTCTGCTGTACAAGAACTGCATTACACATTCCCCTCCTTCAACAATGAATTCGCATCTCCTATGTGTTATAAATATGAACTGTGTGTGTATAATGTATAGAAATGACATTTTTATTCCTGTTCTGAGTCGCCCGTTGTATGTGTCTTCAATATGTACCCCCGCTGCATAACATTACTTATCTTTTCATATCTCAGCTCTGTTAAGGCCAGCATCATTAGGGACACTTGTTTTACTTGCGTTGCTTTTTTTCTCCCTTTTGTCCGATATCGCTATATCAAGCTTAACAGCTATGTTTTCAAGATACGTAGCTGTACGAATGTTATAATAATAATAATGGATGGCGTATGACATTTCTAATATTTCTTTTTGGCAATTTTGAATTCTTCATTGTCGGACATGTTTAGTCTATCTCCTTCCACTTGAACTGACTAGAAACTCTGATCTGTCCTCGGAAGACATGTTGTAATTTCTATATAATACCATTCGATGCCTGTTTTTTTCTAGCGCATTGTGTCTAGTGAACTAACGTTTGAACCAATTCTCAATTACCTAGATGTTAATGATCTATTACCGTTTGCTGTCAGGTTATCCTGACATGTACTCTATATAACCCTCGTCAAAATTTATACTAGTTAACATAATTTTTACTTGCTGGCGTATGGTCGCAATAATGACAGTTTAATGAGCCTTATTACTTCCTCGCCTAAATTTATATCAGTTAACATAATCTTTACTGTCTGGAGAATGGTCGCAATAATTACAGTTTAATTAGCCTTATTAGTTACGTAGTGGCTGATGATAAATTAAAAACAGTTGTTTTTCGTAATACTGGGTGAGTCACGGAAAACACATGTTTTTAGAACGATCCTTTCTCTCCTTAAGTAAGTTGCAGCTATAAACATTTAAATCATATATATATACTAGTGTACATAACCAGAAATATATAAAAATGGGTTTATTTATGCTTTAGTCTGCAAGTTTTCCCCACGCATTTAAATATATAACATAAATATTATTAGCCATGTCAATTGTTTGGAAATAATTCCCCTGAGTTTTATTTTTTACAATTTATCAGGTTTATTGATGGCTGCTTTCGGAAGTATATCAGCGCCAGGCTTTTCGCGTTCAATCGGAGTGATGCACTTTTTAACAAAAGACACAATTAAAAAAGAAAATAATCAAAATTTCTTTTTTTTTCAAATTCTAAGCAAATCTCATTAGAGAAAAAATACCTGCAAGCCAGGGCCTCGTTTTCATAGGACTTTGTTGCTATTACTTTCTAGGGAAATCGTACTGATTTATCGATACGTTTCTTGAAAAGCTGTTACATAGGAATGTGAACCAGCTACCCGAGTGTTAAACACGATATAAAATGATAACACACCCCGTTTAAATCCAGCAGCATATATTCTGTTGGCTATCTCGCTTGACGGGTCTTATTTTCGAGTTACCGGTCTTGTTAATGGTAGGAAATTTGGCGCTGAAATTGTACGCTTTACGAAATAAGTAAAAAATACTTTTTTTTATTATTATTATAAAAACTATCAGGATCCGTGAAAAGTCCAGGGAATGATTAAAATGTTTTGATAAAGGAGATGTTTTTCTGGGTAGCACAAAAAATAGTATTTTTACACAGAAACCGCAATAAGCAGAAAATATGAGTTTATTAATATTTCTAGAGTATCTTTTGTCAGACAATGTTCTTTTTGCCCTGTTTCTTTCGAATGTTCCTTTCTCCTAACATTTCTCTTACTTCTTTTTCCGCTGCAATTCGAAATTACTACGAATCCTTTCTTACATCATTACAAAAATGATCATATATTATTATTATTATTATTATTATTATTCTTCCTATTATTATTATTATTATTATTATTATTGTGATTATTTTATTATAATTATTATGATTATTATTATTATTATTATTATTATTATTATTATGATCATTATTATTATTATGATTATTATTACTATGATTATTATTATTATTATTTTATTATTATTACTATTATGATTATTATTATTATGATTATTATTATTATTATGATCATTATGATTATTATTATTATTATTATGATGATTATTATTATTATTATTATTATTATTATGTTTATTATTATTATGATGATTATTATGATTATGATTATGATTATTATTATTATTATTATTATTATTATTATTATTATTATTATTATTATATTAGAAAACGAGTCTCTTTTTTACAAAGAAGTTTATCGCTCAAAGCTTTATTTGGAATTGTTCAAAGCATAATGTACGGAAGAACTATGGAAACACCAAGCAAGATATTATATAGATATTATATAGATAGAATAGCATTTTAAGAAATCGAAATGTCGAGCTGGTAAAAATGCACCCGCCAACATAGGTATTGTGATAATGACAAATTATTGCAACGTTTGTCAAAAGGAGCAGAGAGCGGAGAAAGTTTGGGAAGACGCTTTGTCACTCGGACTCCAGGGAAAATTTCTATTTATTATCAGTGAGCAATTACTGCGTGGGACATTCATTTCACCGAGCATTATGTAAACGTCTGCAATTCGAACACGAAAACAAATTGTATACACATAAATTAGAGACAATATTTGAAAACGAAAAATCATAAAATACTCCGCGTGATGGAGGTACAAACAGATAAACGTGTTCAAGTAATGAGATCGAACGTAATATTAGTCAAGAGGATAAAAGAAATGACAAAGCAAATTTCGCCGTCCCTGTAGTTCATCAGGTGAAGAACAAAGAGACAGAAAAACGAAACAAATAAACAGTTCGTAGAACGCAAAGGCATATGAAATATGAAAAGTATCACTTTAATCCCAATAATCCTTGAAGTACCAGGGACATACCCAATAAACCGGAATAACAACTAGATGAAGTTGGAATCAAAGAGGAGATTGAGACCAGCCAACCAGCTGTAATGCTATAAGCTCAAAATATTAAGGGAAATCATGTAATTCGGAAACTAACTTACATAACCGAACTGCAAGCACTTGTAATCTCTCGACGTAAATACACCCAACAAGCGGCTAAATCACAACTTTTGGTGACTATCTCTACGGCATCCCAGCATGCAATTATTCGGGACCGACGTATACGGTCTCTAAAATCTAACTGAATTATCTCTCTCCTCCGTGATGACGAAACAACAGAGAAAGAGAAGAGAGAGGGGGAGAGAGATGGACAGATTCATAATAAAAACAAACGTTGCCATTGTTTTACATATCTTGGGATTAGCCTTGTAAGTTTGACCCTTTTTACATGGCTAATCCAGATGCTTTGACACGGCTGGGATTTTATAAATATCTGTCACCCTGAGCCGAGCTGACGTGCGCTGACATTCCGAGACGAAAACGGCACCGACTTGATTTCACAACTCCCACCTCTGAGAACAATGAAATAGAGATATTGTTTTACATATCATTGTGTTGGCCATGTAAGTTTAACCCTTTGCACATGGCAACCCCGATTGCTTTTTTTTTTTTTACACAGTGATCACCACTTATCAAGGCCCGGAAGCCACTCAGGGATAAGGGTTATTGCAAGTACATTACGTTAGTGTGGAGATTTGATGAAGTGTTTACTTAAGGGGGCGGTTCATTAGGAATTTGTTAACATTGAACTTGAAGACATCCAAGTTGTAGTCCGGTGGGAAGCAGGCAGACGGAACAGAGTTCCACAGGCGTGCAGTTCTAAGAAAGAAGCTTTGTTCATGAAATCTACGTTTTGATTTAGGCACAGATAAAGAGTGGGGGAAATTTTTCACAGTGGATTCAGCTAGACGGGTGTTTTTCGTGAAAGATTGGCGAGGGGGGACCAGGGATTGGAGTTCAGACGAGCACCTGCCATGGAAATAACGATAAAACAAGGATAGGCTCGCAACGTCTCTTCTGTGGGAGAGAGATTGCAGGGTAGAGAAAAGGGCACCTCCCACTAAGCCACGAAGTCTATTTTGTACTCTGTCAAAGCAGGATAGGCTGTTTTTAGCAGCTCCTGCCCAGATATGGCAACAGTATTCCATCCTTGCTTTGATGCTACTGGATTTTTATAAATATCTGTCCAGCTGAATCCAGCTGGCATGCACTAACATTTCGAGACGAAAACGGTATCTACTTAATTTTACAACCCTCACCCCGAGGACAATGCAATACGGGTATAAGTCCTAAATATGAAAAACTCAAGAGCTCACCCCAAACGGAATCTTTATTATTGTGTTGTACTGTTTGATATCAACTAACTTCTATAAATCTTCGCAGCTATTAGATTTAGTTCAATATCTATTTTGGGATTGGTCTGCTGAAACTGTAAAACAATGGTGGTTTACTCCTAGTTAGGCTATGTTAGGTTTTACTATCCTATACTTTATTATATTGCGTTTTTATTAGTACCCCGCAACAACGTATGTTATGGTTTCAGTCAAATTGTCGCTTTGTGTTTTGTGTACAGTTTCGCTCTAATCGCTTGACCAAGCGTCACTAAACCAGATAAAAATATCGGTAATGGTTTAACTAAGAACTTTTTTAATTTTGGCAGAGATACATAAATTGTTATGATCACAGAAATAGTTACAGTTGTGTCGATACTTTCGGTTCTCCTCATGATAGCGATTTGCTATGTGATCCATATTGTAGCTAATGAAGTCCTTCATCTTAGAAGATTTGGAATTTTATATCTGGTCAACATCGAAATATTGACGACATTTAAACTTCAATAGTTTGCAAATTTTAGGCCTGGATCTCAAGCCCCGTTGGAACAGTAAACATTATGCAAATTTTCAACTTTATCAGATCAATAGTGTTTGAGTTATCGAAGTTTCCGGTGCATATCTCCGAGAATATTTCATCATGCATATTAAAAAAGTGCACGTCATGATTCTGGAGCCATAACTGTCACTAATCACTACCCAATAACGTAGTAAGTGCAACAATAATCATGGTCTATGGTTTAGCCTGTTATTTCAAAAATATCTTCATCGGGTTACTCATAACATTAATTAAATGAATCCGAAAACTATATGAAGTATTTTACCTAAGGTAGTTCATAAAGTAAAGGTGGTATTTTGGTGATTGGTGAAGTGAAGTGATTGCCAATGGTGGAATAATTAAAGAAATACCTCTTGTTTTATTTCAATTTATTATAATATTGTTCTAGCTGAGGATGGGGCATTCGTCCGGATGCCAGACATTCACTCGCTATCTCATATATTCCCACTGCACGGAATTCCCAACGCAGCCCTTTTATGTAATCCACGAAGGTAGCCTGTACATGATTCGTCAGTCATGTCAGAGAAGAAATTCTAAACCATGCGCAATTGTGTTTACAGTGTTGACCGCACTGAGACGTGGACCTTCAACCTCCAGAAAGGTGTCAATTGCAACTTGATTTTAACAAGTTCTCTACTTGCCAAGCTACGAGTCTGTGTAGTTTCCCGAGTTCGACAAGGTACACTTGAAGTATGTTGAAGGTTTTACTAACGGAAACGTTGCGATAATAACATTAAAGATGAAAACAGTAGTCCGATAAAATCAAAATAATACGAATTATCAATCCTTATCTAAAAAAAAAATCAGAAAAGCCACATCTTTTCATATTAATTGACGTATTTAAGGAATAGGCGTTCGTGTCCGTTCAGTTTTTGGCTGTGTATTTTCTAGAAATAGTCTATCCTTTCAAACCGAAGCAAATCGAGTTTATTTGATGGATGGGATTTAAGACGCAACTGACATCGAGTTAAGCTAACCAAATAAGTTTTGAAATAAATGCATCCTCCTCGTGTTTATTAATGGTCGATTTGACCTTTTGCTGATCTTGTTTCATAATACGATCTATTTGCAAATTCTTTTTTGCTTCCTATCGTTTACTTTCTAAAATAGACGAAAATACTGCAGAGATATGATCTCATATTTTCGATATTTTCACATACGTCAGCCATCTTTGAAATGGCGCGAAAACATAATCCTAAATCATTACCACAACGCCATGTTTGTTTATAATCAACTATTTTATATGAAAAAACAATTCATTAAACTTTTTTTTCTTTCTAAATCTATGAGAAAGTTTTAATGCTTTGATTTTTTTACAAAGCCGTGACTACATATCAAGGCCCGAAGGCCATTCGAGTACATATTGTAGTCATTGGAACAATGACGTAGTAATCATTAGTTGTGGAAATTCGATATAAGTTTATTTACAAGGACGGTTCAATAAGAAATTGTTTACATTAGACTTGAATACGATAATATTGAAGTCAGCTGGAATAAAGACCAGCGAAACAGACTTGAACAAAAAAGCATTTCTGTGGAAGAAGCTTTGTTCATAGAATACACGTTTAGATTTATGCACTGAAGTTTTTATAGTGGTTTTGGCTAGACGATTTCTTTTTAAAGATTAGCCATAGATAAGAGGCTCGGTCGAGTACTTTCTATGAAAATAACTATAGAGCAGATACCGCTCGCAACGTTTCTTCTGTGAGAAAAAAAGTTGCAGGGAAGAGAAATGGGTATCTTTTATTAGATTATGAAGTCAGTTGTAAATTCTTTTAAAGGCAGGAAAAGATGCTCCGAGCAGTTCCTGTCCAAATGCGGCAACTGTACTCTATCCTAGGACGTAATTGGCTCTTATACAGGTAGAGAAATGCATCGGAAGTAAGATATCTACTGGAGCGATAGAATGATCCACCCATTTTTCAAGCACCCTGAGCAACGGATTTGATGTATGTGCTCCATTTCAGATCAGGAGTTAAAATCAGACCAAGAAGCTCTTCAAAACATGGAGCATCGTCAAGACGAGAGCCGTTCATTTCAATAAGATCAAGATGTGGGCCAGGGCGTTGATGATGGAAAGGGGTGAAGCTTGGATTTAGAAGCATTAAAATTAATCAGAGACTTTTCCCCCATTGCACCACGCGTTCAATATCAGAGGTGAGAGATGTTGGTCATTTACGGCCTTTCAAGGGTTAAAAATATTTTTGATACGTTTATGTTCATCTTTTTGTATGGATAAAATTACTAATAAACCGATCATTATGAGATTTGAAACATAGTTCATTAGCGTAAATGCTCGTAATGTGGACTATATCTTTTTTCAAGAGTTGCAAAATCGATAAGCTCTTCGGAGAACCTCACGTTCATCCGATATATGTGACAATGTAACAACACGTATTAGATATGAATTAATACATATTTCTAAAGATTTCAGTTACGTTACAGTATTAAAGAGTTTTAGGGATGACGATTATGTTTAAAAAAAAATTAATATTTCTGATTTGCATTGAAATATTTTCTGATATTGATTAGACATCTATTAAGCAAGATTCTCTAAATTTCAACTTCTTAAAAAAAATTTCTAATATTTCTTAGAATCCAAATTACGTAATCGATTTGAATCAAAACTTAAATGAGGATTACAGACACTTGCTTAAGTTGTCAGGCAAAAATAGAAGAAAATATGCCCATTCAATGTCATGTAGTTTAGTGGACCTTCGCCTCGAATTCACCTTTGACAGGTAAGGTGTCACTCAAATTCTACCATTCAAACAGGTTCTTTCACTCTGAAACATTAGCAAGATAAAAACAGTTTAAAAAACAGCAAATACTAAAAACATATACCAAATTTGACCCAGGGAGACACAAATCTTCTAATAGTTATTAAAATTGAAATGTACCTCACACGTACTAATATAACACCGAGTTTCATCTATTTAAATTAAATTTTCTTGATGTTATTTCCGTTGTTGTTTAGTTTTAATTCGTTGAAATAATAAAATAACCCCTCCTATGTTTCCACCTACAAACGGTGCAGAAAAAAATACAGTTCCATCCAACTAGTCCCGCTTATAAAATTTCTACTTGACGCACTGTTATTATTTTACATTCAAATTTTTTATGAAAAACACCCATCTAGCTTAAGCCAGTGTCAAAGATTTTCCCCACTCTCTATCTGTGCCTAAATCAAAACGTGGATTCCATAGATACAGCTTCTTTCTTAGAATAGCACGCCAGTGGAACTCTGTTCCGCCTGCCTGTTTCTCACCTGACTACAACTTGGATGTCTTCAAATCCAACGTAAACAAATTCCTGATTAACCGCCCCCTTAAGTAGACACTTTATGAAATCTCAACACTAACGTACAATGTACTGTACATGCAATAAGCCTTATCCCTGAGTGGCTTCCGGGCCTTGATAAGTGGTGACCTTTTTGTAAAAAAAAAAAAAGAAAAAAAAGAAGTTTCACGACAATAAATATTTTTATGATTTGGATTTGGCGGACTACTGTCTTCAAATTCAGTGTTATTTTCACGACGTTTTAATCAATGAAACAATCGATTTTTTTAGGTGTATCTTATCGCAAACGATTATCGATCTGTCGAAATAAGAAATCTGCACGGAATGGTCCACGATGTAGTCGAACAAGTATTTAGCAGATTCAGTCGTAAATTACATTTCTTGAAGGGTTACTACTGAAAACGACCGAAAATGAAAATACATTTTTTACACAGGAATCACCATTCATCAAGGCCCGGAGGAGGTTTAGTGGATATACATTAGTCAATGTGATTATAGCGTAGTAAACATTAGTAGGGTTTTTTTAGGGGGGCGGTTCATCAAGAACTTGTTTACATTGGACTTGAAGACTGTAGTTAACTTGAAAGCAGGCAATCGGTAGAAAGTTCCACACGTGTGCAGTTCTAAGAAAGAAGCTTTGTTCTAGAATCTGCATTTAGATTTAGGCACAGATAAAGAGTGTGGGAAATTATTGATAGTGGTTTTGGCTAGATGAGTGTTTTTCGTGACAGTTTGGCGAGGGGGGGCATAGATTGAAGCTCAGCTGAAAACTTGCCGTGAAAATAACGATAAAGCAGAGACAGGCTTGCAAATCTCTTTTGTGTTAAAGAGGTTACAGGAGAAGAGAAAGGGAATCCCTCCCCACTAACCCACGAAGTATATTTTGTACGGATTATATAAAACTTCTACACAATCATGGCTGACTAGACGAGAACATGCTATTCCCGCGGATTACATAGAGGGTTCCGTACGAAATTCCCTGCAGATTTCCGAGTTCGACAAAAAAAATTCCTTAATTCAGGAAG
>NC_136513.1:81234704-81237204 GCF_053919585.1 Euprymna scolopes | reverse complement strand
AAAAAAAAACGAAATAAATAAACTATAAAATAAGAAAATCGAAAAAAAAAATAATTTTCACGCATCCTTATAACTAATAAATACACCAAACCTAGAAGGAAAAGAAAACGGAAACAACAACAATCGCTCCTGATGATAATCAGACGCACCGATAGAAAGAGCTTCATAATAACATGGCTGAACAATAACTTCTGGGTGCTATTTTATACACATGCCAGCTAAAAAACAACAACAAAAAAAAGCGACCGCTCGTCGAATCGAAAAGATATGCAGAAAAATCGGTCAAAAGAATAACTCGCTCGTGTTCAATCAGACGAGCTTGAATATATATATATATATATATATATATATATATATATATATATATATTATTATTATTATTATTATTATTATTATTATATGTATATATATATACGTTTTAACAAAGCTTACGTATATATACCTCGTATGCACAAGCACACACACATCTCTCTGTCTGTCTGTCTCTCTCTCTTTCTCTATCTATCTATCTATCTATCTATCTATCTCTCTTTCTTTATGTATATATATATATATACTTATATATATACTTATATATATATAAGTACTTCATTTAATCACATAAATTAATATACGAAAGTATAAATTTATGCGTAAACTTAAATATATATATATATATATATAGAGAGAGAGAGAGAGAGAGATAGATAGAGAGAGAGAGAGATGTTATTTGTTTTTCTTTTTGCGATACGTTTTTTGAATGAATTTAATTATTTACGAAAGTGCATTTTTACCTAAATGCGAGTTGTAAATAATTTTTCCTTTAACCAATTTAGTACCCCAATATAGGGAGAGAAATATATATTATTTTTTAAATATAATTATCCACTGACACGACTCATCAGAAACACTTGTCGGTGGATAATTATATTTTTAAAACAATATATATATATATATATATTCCAAATAAAATTAACGTTAGCGTATAGTATCTGTTCATATGTACCTTATCTTTTTTGTTCTTGGTTAATGAAGGTTACATCCTTTAAGATTGGGGATATTAAAATAAGTTTCCCCAATCCCGAATGCCTCCTTTTTAACTGACCTTGTGTCTTAATTTTCCATCGGAGGAAGGAAAGTAAATTTTTCCACATTTAGAAAACTTTGTTTCTGTTTTTAATTTTTCCTTAAAAATAACTACAATAAACTTCGCTGAGGTGTTTACGTATGCTGCGTCTTTAAAAAAAAAACTTAGTTCACGCTAATAAGTAAATGCAATAATAAACATTAAGAAGTTAGTAATATTAAGTAATGCTATAATTGTTGGCTCTTTGCTAAAGTGTAGAATAGTGAATAGTCGAGAAATTGAAAACAATAACAAAACTCAACAAATGCCTTATAACAAACGCAGTAAAATTCAAGTATCTTTTATACGCGCTGAAAGTTTGTTTATGTTTACTATATTTCATTTCCTTTAACTTTATTTACAACAAATAAGTGGTTTCTTGTCGCTTAAATGTTGTGAATTTCATTCTTGAAAATTTCTATAAAAAAAACGACCACTGACTATAAATTTTAGAGTGCAACTCGAACTTAGAGTTAGGGTTAGGGTTAGGGTTAGGGTTAGAGTTAGTGGTAAAATAAGTCACGTGTTAACAACTTTTGAGGAATAAAGCCTCAACATCTGTTAATCGATGAGCAGCCATTTGTTTGTATTTTTTTTTCATTCAATGTGTAAAAGCCACTTTGGACAACATATTTTGAAAATAAAAAAACTTTATTTTAGCACTTAAATTTATACATGTCGGTAGGTAACCAAATTCTGCTGCCTTTGGTATAAGTTTTTTTTTCCTTTTGTTGCTTTTTTTTATATATAATTTTCGAGTGTTAATTAATTAACTACATTTACTAAAGTTAATAAATATTTTTTTAAATAAATAGGGGTGCTTAAGTCGTATTTTAATCTATAAAGGTGGGACCCCTCTCAATAAAAAGTACCAAGAAAAACGATTTTATAGTAATTTAAGGAATGTTAAACCAAAGAAATTAATCAATAAAAGGCAATAAATGCCACTTTTATGCCTACAAAAATGAGTTCATTTTATAAAGTTTTTAAAGCATTTTCAAGCGATTTTGTTTCTTTTCTTTTTAATTGCGAGTTTGTTATCTCAATGTTTTCTAGGAAAGACCCAGTAGCCGCTTGATCAAAATTTTACCCGCTAAGTTGCAAACGAAACTTCTAGAATTACTCAGAAAGCGCTGAATGTTTATATATATATATATATATATATATATATATATATATATATATATATATATATATATATATATATATATATATACTAGCATGGGTGCCCGGCGTTGCCCGGGTGTTTGGAGGTGTATGCTGAGCAAAAAAAAGGGGGTAATTTTTTAAACTTTGACCCCTATTATGACCCCTGAAAATGTATTGTTTTGGCCTCAAATCAAGTTATTAAGCTAATATAAATCAAGTTATTAAACTTAATATAATCAAGTTATA
>NC_136513.1:81159704-81229704 GCF_053919585.1 Euprymna scolopes | reverse complement strand
CTCTAAATTGGTACGACCTTTCTAACTATTTCTGATTCCGGCCAATTTCCTGCGATAAAATACGGTCGTAAGGAATTTTCTGAAAAAAGACTAATCAAACTGATATCACAAAATAAACGGATACACGGTAGTAAATATTGATTTTCTGATCTTTTATTCTGACTAATGTAAAAATATATTATATTTTCTCTAACTCTATTGTTATTCCGCGACAAACTTCCGTTACCAATCTTACGTTTTTTTAAAAAACATTTGTTTTCATTTGTTTATCTGTTTTATAAATGCGTTCTTTTTTTTTTTTTTTGCTCTTAAACTCATTTTTAAAAGTTTTTTTTTTTAATATATGTTGTGTGTTGTAGACATTAATCTTGCACGTGACAATATATACAGAGTGACCCCCCCCAAAAAAAAACTAAAGCTTAACGGAGGCCATCTAGAACATATTCTGTAGAACGGGGGGGAAAGGCCAAAGGCCCTAGTGTTTTGATGTGATGTTTTGAATATAATAAACTAGTTATGACCAAAGTTTCATTCCATTCGGACAAAACACTAAGAAACAGGGCCTAATTAAAGTTGGGACCCGTTTTTTCTGGGTCACGCTCTCTCTCTCTCTCTTCTCTCTCTCTCTCTCTCTCTATATGTGTGTGTGTATGTGTGTGTGTGTGTGTGTGTGTGTGTGTGTGTGTGTGTGTGTGTGTGTGTTCTTGGTAATAAAAGGATTTGATATCTACATCCGACGGTACAAGTTAAAATGAAAAACTTGAAAGACATAAAACCCAATGCTTCATCCACTATTTGTGTGAGCTCACCAGGAGAGAGGTTGGTTGGTTGTTTTTATTTTACGGCATATCAACCCTTTTCGGGTTATTTAATGCCGAATCCAAAGATTTTGAAGAAAAATTTTTTGATAGAATATATTTGTTGTTTTCAAATCAGTATCTATTTAACCCATAGTTGGGACCCTAGCAGGTACTTCCACTCCGGGTCAGAGTGGACCTGGGAGCAATGGTAATTAAAGGGTGGCTCCACACTCCCCAAAGCCCGCAAGCTGGGGCCTCACAACTGGATATAGTTTAAGTTCATATCCAGGACCAACCAGGAGAGAGGAACAACTAAGATTCTTAACATGTTTTGTGCAATATTTAAATATTATTTACATGAAAGCTGATATTCTTGATGTTTTGCTGCTTCTAATCTCATTGCCTTTTAAATAGTTGCTTACGCACTTTACTGATCTATTCCTACGCTATTTCTATTACAAACAACACGCCACCACTTCCCCTCACATTTGTATTACATAGTCACCGCTTATCAAGGCTAAGAAGACACTTAAGGAAAGCGGTTAATAGGTGTCAGGTGATGATGGAAATTACATAGGATGTCATTTATTTTAGAGGATCGCTCATAAAGATCTTGTTTACGTTTGACTTGAAAACGAGCGTTGTCAATAGGTGGGAAGCAGTTCCATGATATTGTGTTCCACTGAAATTTTGTTATGGAAAAAATGCTCTGAATTACCGTTTAATTTTAGACAGGAAAATTGAAAATAATTGTTGTTGTTAGTCGAGGGTTTGCTAGGAATATCTAACAGGAGACGAACTACGACAAGAGTCGAACGCCTGCCACGAAAATAACGATAGAGCAGAGATAAGTTAGTAACGCGTCACTTATGAGAACAGGTATCAGGGGGAAAAAAGAATATCCGTATCTGTATAGCATGTGTACGAAAATCAGCAGCAGCCATAAGATAGCTGAGTAGCGAAAATATTAACAGCAGCTGTCTTAGCACAGCCCATATGCAAATAAAGCAAGTGTGCATGCGCTGACGTCCCGGGAAGGAGGATAGAAAAGAAAAATAAATATACCGTACTTGGTCGAGTAAAAAAAGCGACCTAGGGTGTTTTGACTTGTGTGCGGTGATAAAAATAAGCACTTAAGAGGGTGGGGGTCAGTGAAATGCGTTGCCGGAAATTATTGGAATAAATGTTTGTTGTATTCACCTAAAAAAAATGCTGAGTCGTAGTTTTTATGTTCTTCCTTGTTTGTTTGTTTTTTCCTGCGACAGTACCAGATAACGTGTAGGTCCAAGTGGTTTAAATATAACGGACACGATTCAGGCATAACAGCCACATTACATATCGAAGTCGGTTCGGTACCTTGTCTAGTCAGGAAAGGTTGCTGATGGGCGAATAAATTACGAGGTCCGTTCTTTCTGGATTCTTCAGTAACTGTTCTAAGCTCAAGCATTATTTGAACAAGTTTCGGTAGATGTACCTATTTACTATGCCTCCCCACGGGACAGAGTTAGACACCAGGGTCGTTTTTTAACGTGGAGAAAAGGTACAAAAATAAAAATTGTCTCAGTCGTGAAGGATTTCTCCTCCACTGAAAGAGAACAAGAAATAGAAGTGCAGCATCTGAAGAACAGATGGTATTTATTTGCTCCCCCACCGAGCAAATTAGGCACAAGGCCGATTTTTAATGTGAGGAGTGAAGGGAGGGGGGAGGGAAAAAGGGGACCAGCTCCCGAGAGGTGGGAAATGGGAGCTGGTTAATGGTCAGGCATGTGGGGTTGCCCCCACATCTGGTCTTTGCTAGTCATAGCTAGTCATAGCTTGCAGTATCTGCCGGAACAGATGGTATTTATTTGCTCCCCCACTGAGCAAATTAGGCACAAGGCCGTTTTTAATGTGAGGTAAAAACCAGCTCCCCTAAATGTAGGCAAAAAGGGGGCACTCTGGTTACCAAAAATAATAATTGTCCCAGTATAGAGGGTTTCCCCTCCATTGACTGGTACAAATTATCTTAAGTGCAGCATCTGCCGGAACAGATACTACACTTTGATCTTGTTTATATATTTTATTGAGAAAGAAAAAATTGAACATAAAAAACGTACAAAAAATTCAATTCAACAAAATTAGGCACAAGGCCCTACAAGAAATTGGGAGGGGGAGGGTACAGGGTCTTTTTGACTATGTAACAGATGAGACTTTGAAGTCTTACTCTTGACTGGCAACATTTACCAAAATACCTCAATCACTCTGTGGATCCTAATCTAACTAATAACCCCAGCGTTCAATGTAAAATTTAACTATGTACAATTTGTATATTCATTTCTGTATGTTGTGTGTGCATTTTTTTTTTTTTTTTTTTTTTGTGTGTGTGTGTATGTGTGAGAAAATAAAGTTCGATTTCTTCTTGACCAAAAGGCCAAGGAAGTTGTCGAACTCAGCAGTCTGCACGAAATTTTAGACGGAACCCGCTAACCTTTACTAGATGAAATCCCTAAGTATTTCGCAATTGTAATTTGGGTTATCCGCATTGAAGATTGCACATTCAACATCCAAAAGAGTATTATCTTGTCAATTAACCTTTTACAACACTTCGCCGCGCGCTTTTGGGGACAATTCCAGTACATTTTTTAAACGGTAAATCTATTTTATTCGTATAAAAATAACTATTTATTACTACATTTAATTCATGGAACGATTCCAGTATTTTCCCCATTCGATACAATTACGATTCCTTACTAAAGTTACGATTCTGATTCCTTAATATTTAACTATATTGTTATTTTTTTTCCAGTTACTGTAAAAACACATGTTTATGTGAAAAGGTAAAAATACTCATTTGGGAGAGGAATGATCTATCGATATTAGTCTTATTGGTAGTTTAAGATTCAATAAATATTTATTGTTTTATTAGTACAACCAGCAGTGGACGATTTGCTTTAAACAAATCAAATGAAAAACACAATCAAAAGAATCGTTTGTAGCATCGGAAAATAGACACAATTTTTCCAATTCTATACTCGTAAAATGTCTATATTTTTCGATTCCGATTAATCATCCCACAACCACCAGTATATATATATATATATATATATATATATATATATATATATACATATATATAAGGGCTCCTTCAGTTTTGACAGAATATGTATACCCACGTAAGGGTGTCTGTGTGTAAAATTTTTGTCGCAGGAGGTACGCAATTTTAAACCACACCTCTCCTGAGTCCACATTGTTAAATACCAGTGGCAAGTGGAGTGTATGTACAGGACGACTGAAAACAAATGCCGAGAAAAGCAGCGAGAACTTACAGCGGCTAGAATTGCCAAATGGTCACCCAACTGGTACTAATCAGGCTCAACGTTGCTGAATTTCGGTGATCTGACGAGAACTGGTGTGTCAGTCAACGCGATTATTCCATATATATATATATATATATATATATATATATATATATATATATATATATAGGGAGAGAGAGAGAGAGGGAGAGAGAAAGAAAATGAGCAAACTAAAGCACACGTCCATCAACGTTTTGTCTTAATAGTAAGACTTCTTAGGGATGAATAATATACTATTGCGAATTATATATAGACAAAACGTATATGGACGTGTGACTTTTTTATCTTTCTATCTCGTCTGAACAGTTTCTATTATTCTACTCAATATATATATATACATATATATATATATATATATATATATATATATATATATATTATTCTGCATACAAGGTGTTTAAAGAGGCATTTATCATCCTTTCCTATCTTTCATTCCGCCATTTCAAACAATTTGTAACTCGTTGGATAAACGTTGGCGCATTGTACATCAGGAAAATCGATGGATAAAGAAATAAACGAAATATTTCCACTACCTCGCAAAAGCAATTTCGCTGCGACTCTAACATAATCAAATTAGTTTGCGGCGACTGAAAAGTCCAATGAAAAGCTTTTCCAAAATATAAGCTTCTTTTTATTTATGTCATTAAATTATTTAGGGCACTACCTTCCTCCTTCCTATTATCGTCTCTTTCTCCATTATTCACGTTATTATTTTTTCGCTCACCATGTCGCCCAAAAAACTCATGTACTGTCTAACATGGTAAATCTTATATATATATATATATATATATATATATATATATATATATATATGTGTATATATATAAAAGTGAACGTGTCTGTGTGTGTGTGTCTGTGTACATTTCCCTACGCAATAACTCTGTCAATTTTTAGTCTACAAATTCGAAATTTGATATACAGGTTACTGAGATTTGGGAAAATCGATGTGATCAGTTTTCGGCCATACATTTTGCGATTAAGGGGTCAAAGTTCAACGATTTGACCTTTGAGAACTCTATCAAACTCCTCCGACAATTTTGGGTCTAAGCACTTGAAATTTTACATATAGGTTCCTTGGACATAGATCTAACGTAATAAGTCGATATGAGCCCAAAACAATAAATTTTAAGGGTTCATAATAGGGGTCAAAGTTTTAAAAAATTGACCTCTGCGGTTTCTTCCAAATTACTCAGACAATTTCTTGTCTAAATATTTGAAATTTTACGTAAAGGGTATTCAGAGATAGGGCAAGCTTTTTCATCGGTTCGGGTCGAAAAGTTTTAGTTACCAATATATAAATGTATGTATGTATGTATGTATGTATGTTTGCATGTCTGCCTTAAACTTTCAATAGAGGCGACGGATTTTATCAAGATTAGTATAGTTTTAAAGTTCGACCGTTCATACGACAAATATCGAAAAATTGGCTAAAAACAGTAGTATCTTCCCCTTCAACTAGGCAGTTTTCTACAGGGGGGGTCACTTTCTTCGCCGATATTTTTGAAAGTTATCCTCTCCTTTAGACTGTCTAGTCTTAATTTTAAAAAAATGTCGCTTCCGGTTTGGCGGTGGTCGTAACAGCATATACGTTACATTTTACCTCGTTCTTTTCCTTCTTTGCGGTACGGGTTCGAGCCTACCTTCCTACTACCACTTTTTTTTTTTTGCTCAACATACACATCCAAACACCCGGGCAATGCCGGGCTGAAATGCTAGTATCTATAAAAGTGAGAGTGTATGTCTGTGTGTGTGTCTGTGTGTGTGTCTGTGTACATTTCCCCACGCAATAACTCTGTCAATTTTTAGTCTACAGACTCGAAATTTGATATACAGCGTAGAGATTTAGGGAAATCTATTTGATCATTTTTCGGCCAGAAATTTGGCTATTAAGGGGTCAAAGTTCAATAATTTGAGCTTTGAGAACTCTACCAAACTCCTCCGACAACTTATGGTCTAAACACTTGAAATTTTAGATATATGTTCCTTGGACATGGATCTAACTTAATAACTCGATTTGAGCCCAAAACAATAAATTTTAAGAGGTCATAGTAAGGGTCAAATTTTAAAAAATTGACCGTTCTTTTTGTTTTTTGTGTTTTCTCAGCCTACACATCCAAACACCCGGACAACGCCGGGCACCCATGCTAGTATATCTATAAAAGTGAACGTTTCTATGTGTCTGGGTCTGTTTGTCTGTGTACATTTCTCTATGCAATAACTCTGTCAATTTTTAGTCTACAGACTCAAAATTTGACATACAGAGTACTGAGATTTAGGAAAATCTATGTGATTGGTTTTCGCCCGGAAATTTGGCTGTTAAGGAGTCAAAGTTCAATAATTTGACCTTTGAGAACTCTACAAACACCTCCGAAAATGTTGGGTCTAAAACTTGAAAGTATAGATATAGGTTCCTTGGACATGGATCTAACTTAATAACTTGATTTGAGCCCAAAACAATAAATGTTAAAAGGGCATAATAAGGGTTAAAGTTTAAAAAATTACCGCTTATTTTTATTTTATTTTATTTTTTTGCTCAGCATAAACCTCCAAACACCAGGGCAACGCCGGGCTGAAATGCTAGTATCTCTATAAAAGTAAACGTGTCTGTGTTTGTGTCTGTGTGTGTGTGTCTGTGTGTGTCTGTGTAATAACTTGATTTGAACCCAAAACAATAAATTTTAAGGGGTCATAATAGGGGTCATATTAAAAAAAAAATGACCGCTTTTTGTTTTTTTTGTTTAACATGCAATTCAAAAATCCAGGCAACGCCGGGCTGAAATGCGCACGGATTACACAGAGGGTTCCGCACGAAATTCCAAGCAGACTTCAAAGTTCAATAGAAAAAATTCCTAGTTCGATAAGATTCACCTGAAGATAGTCGGAGATAACACTACTAATATAAAACTCTCTTAAAATATTTCGTTTCATAAATAGTGAAAAATAATTAGCATAAAACTAGAACCGACAATTCTTTTTCAGAACATTTTAAATGATATACATAAAGTAGGGCATGACTATACTATGTCTGATCCATATAATAACAATATTCTAAGTCCATTTCGCACTAAATTTGTCTTTAGATATAAAAAAAAATGAGAAAGAGAAAGTAGAGGAATATTGAACCAGTGCTAATCGTAATAATATTTATCCTGCTCAAGATTTTTAAATGTTGTGATTCAGTAAAAAAACAAACTTATTTGTTGCTCAGTAATGGTGAGTAAGTATAAATACACACACACATACAAACACACTCACAAACACGCACTCACACAAACACATATATACGTGTGTGTGATAACAGCGTAAAAGATTGCGATTCAAAGTGATTTTTGCAGCTTATCTATATTTTCGACTATAAAAATCTTTTTCTAAATCTCTCTACTATTATACAAAATTAAATCTGTTTGTACCTCTGTGTGTGTGTGTGTGTGTGTGTGTGTGTGTGTGTGTGTGTGTGTGTGTGTGTGTGTGTGTGAAAGAGAGTTCATTCCTTATGGACTCGAAAATGTCTAGGTCGATTTTCATGAAATGTTACACAAAGGTACTTCATGTGCCGAGCAATGTTTATATATATATATATATATATATATATATATATATATATATATATGTTTATTTTCGTAATATTGCGTTATAATTTGGCTTTCAAGCGCACATGATGTTTATTTTTATTTTATTCAAATTAAATCAATGCATCTATAACGGATCTTACAACCCTGACACATACACACACGCACGCATGCACACGCACACACGCACGCACACATAAACACACACACATATATATATGTGTGTGTGTGTGTGTGTGTGTCGGTGTGGGTGTGGGTGTGAGTGTGTGTCGGTGTGAGTGTCTGTCTGTCTGGGGTGTGAGTACCGTTACAGATACGTTAATGTAATTTGAATAAAATAAAATATACATCAAGTGAGCATGAAAGCCAAATTACAACGCAATATTATGAAAATAAACCAACTTGTGTAAAATTTATAATTATAACAACGAAGTAAAATATTTGTTTATTTCCGTATTATTGCGTTGTAAGTTGCCTGTCAATGACACCTTATGCGTATTTTATCTTGTAAATATATATATATATATATGTATTTTATATACATGTATATATTTAAAAACACACACATATATATATGTGTGTGTGTGTGTGTGTTTTATATACCTGTATATATATATATATATATATATATATATATATATATATATATAGAGAGAGAGAGAGAGAGAGAGAGAGAGGGAGAAAGAGAGAGGGGGATAAATAGATAGAAAGTGAGAGAGAGAGAGAGTTAGCAATTTATATATATTTATTCATTACTATTTAGCATAATGCGAAGTTTTTCTGTAGAAAAACACATAAAGTACGGTAACCGGCGATATCTCAATCTTTGAGTCAGAGAAGACGGTGTTACGTGAATTAAATTATAAAAAAATTCTCTTGTTTTAATTACAAAACGAAAAACTAATGTTAAGAAACGATTACAACGCAGAATCAATTCAATAAACGCGCGAGCGTGCGTTATCTGATTTGGATATTTAGATATTACTGTTGAATTACACCGCACGGATGTCGCTTGTTCAGTGACGCCATCTCCTTAGAAAAGATGGGGTATAAAGCAAACTGTTCCTACTTTAAGGAAAGAAATTTGTGATCTTTAAACAAATAAATGTTTGATCGTTTTATTAAAATAATCTGCGTTATAATGGCTTCAAAAAATGACGTTTTACTTTTTGTATATATACTAGGAGGCTGCTTGGTTTTGCCTCCACGTACGGTACGCTTAAATATGATATTTTCATTCATGGAGGTTACGTACATATTTATTATTATACAGACAATTCATTATCAATTATTATATTAAGCCAACTATATACTATGGAGATCAAAACTATATATATATATATATATATATATATATATATATATATATATATATATATATATATATACATATATATATATATAATGAGTAAATGGCAAATAGCAAAAAAACAAAAAAATTACTCAATACTACTGTAGAGCAAAATTTGTATATATATATATATATATATATATATATATATATATATGACTTACTTGTTGTTTCATCAAATACTTTTGTATGCAAAATCCGATCCCGCATTTTGCTAATTCCTACCCTCTGATCAGAAGGAAAGTATTTATTCGAAACTCCGCGGATTAAGGATTATTCAAATCACACGCCAAAGTGTTTTTAACATGTTTTATTAACTGTTGCTCATATATATATATATATATATATATATATATATATATATATATATATATAACTATAGCTGAAATAATGTAAATTGTTCTTGCCCGGAAAAAAAAACAATTTTCATTATTTCAGCTGTTTTCAAAACTTTCCAATCAGATTATATGCATCGTCACGCTGGAATACATTCTCTCTAAAGAACTATTTTTCATTTTGGATCAACTTGAGAGGAGTTTCATGCAAGCTGAAATTTGCGCGGTTTGTTTTTATATTTGCCTTTTACATACCCAAAATGTTTTCACTTTTTTTATTTGGCAAATTATAACTACAATAAATTGCGGTTTCACTTAATGCCTTAACTAGAAAATTCTAGCATTGTTACAAATATAGTTTTCTGATTTTTTTATGTTCTCTGATGAAACGAATTAATTTAATTTTTTAATTTTTTATTTCCTTACTTTGTGGACCAGGCGCGTACGCGGACCCCAAAATTTTAATGAATCATCATTATGCCAGATCAAGCATGCCCATTCCCGTGTCTCGATACATCTTCTTTAATTATATATCATCAGATTTTTTTAAATAGTCAACCATATAGGAACCTATTCGTAACCAGACACACACACACACACACACACACACACACACAGATAGTCATCTTTATATTGTAAGATATATATATATATATATGTATATATAAAATTAAAAGAAGAAATATATATATATATATATATTTGACAAGTGTAATTAGCAAGAATTGCAAGCAAGACATACACCTCTCCACCATTACTCCTTACCCATCTGAGCCATGCTCATATATATATATATTTTTTTAATCGTTAAAATAGTAGCACAGAAATTAATATAAAATAAAATAGAAATATTTTTCGTAATGCGGAACTATTTTCGCCATTTTAGAATTGAGCGGTCCAGGAGTTGATGACTTCCGAATTACAATATTTCATTATCTCTTTAATCGATAAGTATATAAAGAAACATTCCCTATTTTTTAAATTTAAATTCATTGTGGCGGTTCTTACGATAAAATTATACCATTTTGAAATGACGAAAAAACGATTCTGACTACACGTGTGAATAAAAAAACAACGTTCTTTTAACAATCGTTTTTTTTTCGATGCAGCTTATTTTAACAAACTTCAAAGGACACTTTTTTCCGAGTTGTATTTATGAATTCTTTTCCTTTATTAAAACCGTGGTAGACATTAGCGTTGTGCTTTAAACTAACAATTGTTGTTACATTTAAGAAATAAAGCATAATTAAAAAAATTATTGTTTTTTTCGATAAAACTTATTTTGGATTTGTTTTACTGTACACATAGATTCGAAAACGTTGTCAAAAAAACAAATATATAACAAATAAATGCTATCAAAGGCAAGATAAGTAATTTTCTACCCAACTGGATAATTTTTTAGTGTTTTTATTTAATATACCATGTTTATTCAGTTCGACAAACATACAGTGTTTACCGATGTGTTGGAAAATTCAAAATGGCGCCGAACTCTCTGCTGAACATGGTACGTTTGGGAAAATTAGTTAAAAATAAAAAATATACAAAATACTGTTAGAAACTAGCACAATATATGTAACTGTGACATACGCTGATATATATTCGGTGGATTTTTAACTCTATGTGGTCTAGTTTTTTTTTATTTTTAACTCATTTTCCTAAACTTTCCGTGTTTTGCAGAGAGTTTGGTGCCATTTTGAATTTTCCAACGCATCGGTAAACAGTGGATGTGTTTCGAGAAGAATGAACATTTTACATTAAATAAAAACACAAAAAATTATCCAGTTATGTTGAAAATTAACTTTTCTTGCCTTTGATAGCATTTATTTGTTATATATTTGTTTTTTGACAGCATTTTCGAATCTATGTGTACAGTAATACAAACCCCTAATTCTAACAAACTAGAAAGTACTTTTTCCCCCGAGTTGTTTTTATATACGAAAATATGAATGCTTTTCCTTTATTAAAACCGTGGTAGCATTGTGCTTTAAATAAATTAAAAATAACAATTTATTTAAAAAATAAAATAAAATAAATTTTTACTTTAGCTCCACCTCCATAATTTTTAACATGGGTGGGTAGGCGTTGTTTATTCTGCAAGCCGCTCTTAAAATGGGGAGGTTGGGGGTATTTATTTATTTTTTTTTTTTTTTTTACATGGGGAGGTGAGGAGTGTTTATTCTGAAAGCGATTCTAAACATAGGAATATTGAGGGTGTTTATTCCTAAAGCTGTTCTTAACATGGGGAGATTGTCGGTGTTCATTCCAAAAGCCGTTCTTAATATTGGGAGGTTGGGGTGTTTAATCATGTCCGCCAGTGAATCATAGTGCAAAGCACAGTTCTTTACATCTCGAAAACTACTTGCCTCTGCAAATTGTAAATATGCATTTCTTATTCAGCATCGTTGAAAACCTTTAAGAGTAGTAATTTCAAAATAAATCGTGGAGGGGGACTAATGTAACAAAATATTTAAAAAAAAACAGACACCGTGAAATTTATGTTCGTTAAAAGCGTAAAACAGGATTTGTTATATTTAAGAAATAAAGCATAAGTAAAAAATGTTTTGTTTTTGTTTTTCGATAAAACTTATTCTAAAAACTTGAAACTACGCTTTTTTTTCAGAGTTGTTTTTATATAAGAAAATATGCATGCTTTTCCTTTATTAAAACCGTTGTACACAATAGTGTTGTGCTTTAAACTAACAATTTATTTTAAAAATAGATAAATTTTTACTTCAGGTCCACCTCCACAATTTTTAACATGGGTGGGTAGGCTTTATTTATTCTGAAAGCCGTTCTTTTTGGGAGATTGAGGATATTTATTCATAACCGCCAGTGAATTATAGTGAATTAAAACGTTTAAAAATAGTAATTTTAAAACAAATTGTGTAGGTGGACCTCAAAGACAGGATACGTTACTGTTCTACCTAACTGAATATATTTCTGTGTTTTTTTTGTTTGTATTACTGTACACATGGATTCGAAAAAGTTGCCAAAAAACAAAATGTATTGCCAAAAAACAAATGTAGAACAAATATTATCAAAGGCAAAATAAGTTACTTTTCTACCAAACGGGCATATCCAGTTAGGTAGAAAAGTAACCTATCTTGCCTTAGATAACATTTGTTATATATTTATTTTTCGACAACTTTTTCGGATCTGTGTTCAGTAATACAAACCCGTTTGATTTAATGTAACGTTTAGTCGACTCGAAAATCAGTGTTTATCAGTGTATTTGAAAAATACAAATGGTGGCGGACACTTTTAATTACGTTGTTTTGGAAAATGACTTTAAAATAATGAACTATACAATATACTGTCACAAATCCACCAAATATTTCAGCCTATGTCACGGTCACATATTCGGTGGGTTTCTTACACTGTTATGTATAGTTTTTAGTTTTTTTAAATTATTTTCCCAAACTTAACATATTCAACGGAGTCCACGACTATTTGTCTTTTTTAAATATATTGATAAACAATATGCTTTTCCGAGCTGATTAAACCTTTTACATTAAATAAAAACAAACAAATTATCCAGTTATATAGAAATGTAACTTACCTTACCTTTGCTTACATTTATTTGTTTTTTGGACAAATTTTCGACTCTGTGTATAGTATCCCCCCCTCACTAAAATATTAATTGAAAAGTAAGATTTTTGATTACAAAATAACACAAAAAAATCGATTAACCATTCCAACATTTTAGCAACGTTCGGCTTAATCCATTGCCTGCTAGTCGAGCCCAAGCCATGATTGATGGAAACTCCTAAGGATCCTGGTCAGATTATGCAAGAGTACCGTTTTTTTGTATTTTTTTTGACGTGTTTGGTGTGAATTGCTGTACTAACAATATAAGAAACATGCATTTTCTCTTATTAGAATTTTCCATTACACCAAATTGAGCCACAGCAACGCGTGGCAGTGCACAGCTGGTATATATACATATATTTATATGTGGGGGGGTTTCATTGTAACTTCAATGGATGACTGATCTGCTATTGTAACCTACCACCTTATTTTCTGCCGAAGCGTTAATTTTTTTTTTATTAAATACTTTATATCTTCACTTATTTATTCATGATATTTGTGTTTGTTTGTCCTGTTCTACGACACACTAATCCATGCCGGGCTATCGAATGCACAGCCCGATAACTATGGTAAAATTTCCCTGCGTCAAATCCCATACACATTCAAATATCTGGAAATCGTTGTTTTTGTCTTTGTCTTTGCAGAAAATAATCAAGTGTGATAACCAACAAACAACATTAACATCAAAGTTTCCTGCATGATTTACTTCAGGCATCCTGGTTTGAACCGGAATTAAAGTTAACATAGGTTGAAGAGAATTATTTATATATGCAGTTCGTCTCAATGTTTTAGTGGATTACGACATTGACTGACGAAGTGAGTGATCCAAGTTCGAATCTAGTTCGTTCCATAACAGTAACTTTTGTAACGTTCTCGAAGTAAATACTGTAAGTACTTGATGTCTGTCTAGAACGAAATCTTACTAACAATTTATCGGGAAACCCAATGCCACAAGAGAATTTTAGGTTCATACGAGGAAAGGTATTCGAAAAAAAGAAATCACCAAGAGTTAATTAGAAATCCGTTCTTTTTCTACTTCCAAAATATTCTGCTATCTCTCGTGCTAGTTTCTAAATCACATTTTTGGAATATCAGCTTACAAAGCAACGTGATATATTTTTCTGAGATTCTGGAACCTCAGCAATATCATCGAAATTAATCTAAATGTCTAAGAAAAAAAAATAGGACACAAAAGAAAGAAAAAATATTTTGATTTATAACTGGTCTCAAAACTTTCTATGCAGATCGCACTGGTAACTACGTTTTCTATTTCATAATTTATAGTTTGCCTTTTTTTTTTTTTTTGCTTTGCAACTCGAAGAGCACATGGCATTTATAGTGACAAAAGGTGTGTATAACTTGAATACACCATTAGAAAAAATTATGAAAGCACTGTAAAAAGCCTATTACACACACACACACACACACACACACACACACACATATATATATATATATATATATATATATATATATATATATATATATATATATATATATATGCTAGCAAAAGTACATGTCGTTGACTGGGTTCAAAAACAGCCTACAGAAAATAGACTCTGATTTATGAAAGTATGCTAGGTTATGAAAGGGAAGGGTTGGAAAGAGACAGCTTCGAATTTGGGGGTATCAAAACCAAAGCAAAATATGATGAAAGTAAAAATAAAATAGATAAACCCCATAATTTATTATACCATACCTGTTCACACTGAAACACTTATCAAAATATATTTAAAAAAACCTTGTTACACTATGGAGGTCAGGCGCGAATGAACACCCCATAATTTTATTATACCATATTTCTTCAAACTGAAACATAATTATCAAAGTATACTTATGCAGAAAGATATGAAAAGTCTTTATTAAAGTTTGCGTCTATTTCCATTCTATGGAGGACAGGTGCGAACGCAGACCCCAAAATTTTATTATACCATCCGTATTTAAGTTAAAACATACTTATCAAAGTATTCTATATCAAAAACACTTGTAAACGTTTTTTTTTTTAATTTTTAATTTTTTTATTTCCATACTTGGTGGACAAGGTGCGAACGCAGACCCAACAATTTTAATGAACCACCGTTCTGCCAGATCAAACATACCCATTCCTGTGTCTTGATAAATCCTCTATCATTATATGTAATCAGTTTTTTTAAATAGTTAACCATAGGAGCCTATTCGTGGCCAGACACATACACATTCAGCTTTATATTATAGATATATATACTCCTATCAATTCGTTTTTCTTTTGTGTGTATTAATATTCATATACATATTATATACACGTATAAATGCATATATACTTATATATACATATATATATACACACACACACACACACACATATATATATATATATATATATATATATATATATACTCCTATGAATTCGGTTTTTTTTTTCTTTTTTATGTATCGATATTCATGTTAAAACTCCACTTTTCTACTTATTTAAAAAGAAAATACAATTTTCTCATATATGGGTTGTGGAAATGCATTCACTAGCAAAAGATCTAGCTAATCTGCATATTTTTTTAAACATTGTTGCAATATTTTGGTGTTTTAATGGGGTATTTATTTAAATGCTGCCCACATCAGCATTATTTGGCACAAGGCCTGGAAAGTGGGATACCCGCAGGCTCCCCTAAAGGAGGGGCACTCCTGCAATTTTAAAAATTGCCTGAGTCACCCCGTCGGCATTCCCCGGTCGGGGCGCCTCAGGCAGCAAGCAATAAACTTGCCCCACCGGAAAGCCTGGGAGGGTGGACCTCCTAGGTATTACCCAGGCGGTGTACCTCAGTCCAACAGGTGCTGGGAAAGCCCGGTGGCAAGGCCTGGGAGGGTGGACCTCCTAGGTATTACCCAGGCGGTGTACCTCAGTCCAACAGGTGCTGGGCCGGTTCCCGGCCCCTCGCCTGTTGGGCTGAGTGTCAAGTGAAAAATCCTTGACTGGTACTACCCTGTCTCCCTGCAGCCGAAGCCGCTAGGAGACGTCCCATCAAAATTAACTTTTAATGGGGTAGTTATTTAAATGCTGCCCACCTCAGCATTATTTGGCACAAGGCCTGGAAAATGGGAACCCCGCAGGCTCCCCTAAAGGAGGGGCACTCCTGCAATTTTAAAAATTGCCTGAGTAACCCCGTCGGCATTCCCCGGTCGGGGCGCCTCAGGCAGCAAGCAATAAACTTGCCCCACCGGAAAGCCCGGTGGCAAGGCCTGGGAGGGTGAACCTCCTAGGTATTACCCAGGCGGTTTACCTCAGTCCAACAGGTGCTGGGCCGGTTCCCGGCCCCTCACCTGTTGGACTGATTCGATTCGACCTTGGAGAATTCTACCAAACTCCTCCGACAATTTTGAGTCTAAACACTTGATATTTTAGATATGAGTTCCTTGGAAATGGATCTAACTTAATAACTGGATTTGAGTGCAAAAGAATAAATATTAAGGGGTCATAATAGGGGTAAAAGTTTTAAAAATTGACCGCTTTTTTTTGTTTTTGCTCAACACACACCTCCAAAGACCTGGGAAACGCTGGCCTGAAATGCTAGTATATCTATAAAAGTGAACGCGCCTGTGTGTCTGTGTGTGTGTGTGACTGTGTGTATGTGTACATTTTCCTACGCAATAGCTCTGTCATTTTTAAGTCTACAGACTCGAAATTTTATATAAAGGGTACTGAGATTTTGGAAAATCTTTGTGATCGGTTTTGGGCTAGAAATTTAGCTGTAAGGGGTCAAAGTTCCACGATTCGACCTTTGAGAACTCTACTAAACTCCTCCGACAATTTTTGGTCTAAAACTTGAAATTATAGATATAGGCTCTTTGGAAATGGATCTTACTTAATAACTTCATTTTAGCCCAAAACAATAAATATTAAGGTGTCATAATAGGGGTCAATGTTTAAAAAAATTAGCCGCTTTTTTTTTTGTTTTGCTTAACATACACTTCCAAACACCCGGGCAACGGCAGGCTGAAATGCTAGTATATATATATATATATATATATATATATATATATGTGTGTGTGTGTGTGTGTGTGTGTGTGTGTGTGCGCGTGCGTGTGTGTGTGCGCGCGTGCGTGTGTGTGTGGAGAGAGAGTGTGAGGGAGAGAGAGAGAGAGAGAGAGAGAGGTAGATAGAGATATTTTGTCCCTTACTTTTTGACGTTCCTATTTTGAAAATAAAACAATGTCATGATTCTTTTTCTATCCTTTGCAAATGATTCAAATTTTAGATGATAACTTCAAATCTTCAGCTTTCCACAGTTGCTATTTCTAACAAATATTAGATTTTAAAATGTTGTCCCTTAGTTTTGGACGCTACTGTATATTCAGATTCAACTCGATTTCTACGACTAACGGTCATGGCGCTATGTTTTCACTGATCATTAGGCATCTCCAAACCGTTGTGTAGAACGTCATCATTATACACATTTAGTAATGACGCCACCATTTCGTGTGTTTACTATAGTTTTGGTCAATCTCTATGGAAGATCATATTTGCAGAAATTTATGAATAAATAAAATGTACAATAAAAAATGGATAAAAACAATATAAGCCTTATTTTTTATAAAACATATAGAGTTTTAATAACGAGCTCCACAGACGATAAAATTAATTTTAACCTCGTAGGAGATGTCCTTTTCTCTTCCTTGCAACCTCTATCTCACAGAAGAGATGTTGCGAGTTTGTCTCTGATGTATCGTTATTTTCATGGAAAGTGTTCGACTGAGCTTCAATCTATGGTCCCCCCTCGCCAAACTTTCACAAGAAACACTCGTCTAGCTGTAAACACTATCAATAATTCCCCCCCACTCTTTATCTGTGCCTAAACCTAAACGTAGATTCCATGAACAAAGCTTATTTCTTAGAACTGCACGCCTTTGGAATTGTCTTCCGTTTTCCTGCTTTCCGGCTGACTATAATATGGTTGTCTTCAAGTCTAACGTAAATAAGTTCTTGATGAGCCGTTCCATATAAGTTATCAAATTTACCAAATTTTCATTACTAATGATTACTATATTGTGTAATTTCTACTGTACACTCTTTAACCCTTATCCTTGAGTGGCCTCTTGGCGTTGATAATGTGGTGATGCCTATGTAAAAAAAACCTGTTCTGTTGATGCATGTATGTAAAAATTATGTCGATTGCAGGCCTCTATACTTTTTGGAAGAGAAGCTGAAAATTTTGATGCTAACCTTTGTCACTTAATATAATCAAATCACAATGAATGTTTAATCGAGTTTGCTTTTGTAGTTTTATTATCTCAGGAGTTTTTATTCTATTATATGAATATATTTTTTATTGGCAACCTGCTATATAAAAAATTATTTTTTAATTAAATCGCGTAGTATTTGAATTTAATATCATTTAAAGCCTTATAAAAATAACTATTTTTTAGAATTCTGTTTTTCTTTGATTTAATTCGAATAATAATATTACCGAGAAAAAAAAAATCAGGAAAAAATGGTTATATATTTTTTTAATAAAATAATATTGCTTTTATGTCCAATTTTATTTCCAACTTTAAGATAAGTGAAAAAAAAACTATGGAATTTTATATATATATATATATATATATATATATATATATAAATATATATATATATATATATATATATTTATATATATATATAGTAATTTATACAATATATATGGCGATTAAGCTACGCTGAATATTCCGCGTTTCATCCACTCTAGGACTCTTCAGGCTTATGCGCGAATTCTGTAGTTGTTTATCGTTTTTATATGCTCCTCTTCTATTCAGATTTTAGTTATCCAATCAGCTTTCTAGTATCCACCGCGCCCTTACTATCAGCCAATGAGCATGCATTTATCGGACAAAGGCCTATTTGGCCTCGAGTGTACCTGTTCCTTTGTATGTGCTCTATTTAGTTTCTTGATCTGTTTTAAAACTAGGTTAGTTTTTTTTTATTGTTAGTTTATATATAAATATATATGTGTACATACATATATGCACATATATATGCATATACATATATATATATACATACATATATGTGTGATCGTTTTTGTATATTCATGTTTATTTAATTTATTTATTTGTTTATTTTCTATTGTTTGTGTTAGTTTTAAAACTTTTTTGTATCGCTATCCTAGAGTAAATTTTATCTTGTGAACACAGTTGTTTGCTATTTCTCTTCTACAGTTTAATAGATGGTGGGGTTCTTTATAGTACAGGATAGCAAATTTTTCATGAAAGCATAATCTGCATGGGTCGTCTAGGTGCGTATACGTGGTAGCTTGTCTCATTATTTTCCATTCGACTACCGGCGAATGTCCGATTTCTTTGAGTTCCCAGTATTTATTCGCTAGTGTTGTTTTCATACGGTGTTTTTTATTGTTGAATGTACTTTTGTGGTAATAGTATCGGGTTTTGACATCTAAGGAAGTCATACCTACGTAATATTTCTTGTTATTCGGGTTTTCTTTCGCAAATATTATGGCCGGGTAAATACGCTTTTGGTTAGACATTTATTTTGAATTAGACAAAGTGTGCGGTGTCTACAGTTGCATTTATCTTGTTCGTTATTAGTATTTTTATTTATAGTATGGTTGTTCTTGTTCGGGGTTGGTTTATAATAATTATTATTATTAATGTTATTATTATTATTATTATTATTATTATTATTTCTGCTAGTGTTATTTTTTATTTTCATGGTGTCTACTTCTTTATTGTTTATTTTGTTATTGTTTACATTGTTTTTTATTTAATATTTTGTCATTATGTGCTTTAATTATCATCTCTAAATTTTCGCAACAACTGTAGGATAACTTTAAGGTATTTTTATTGAAGATTTTGTCTAAGGTTTTGGTTGCGGGAAAGTGTTTTTCAATAAGATCTAGAAATTTCTTGCCAAGTTTTGTTTTAAACATTTGATTGTATGGGGCCCTACTCCAAATTATAGTTCTTTTTCTTCTATTTTTAATTTTATTAGTGTTATTAGTGTTTTGTTGCTTATATTTGATATCGATATTTTTGTATCCACTATTTTTTGGGGCCGTTTCGTAGATATTGGTTGACCTGTTAAATACATTTTCATCGCTTGAGTTATTACTGAGTTTACTTACGATTGAGTTAGGAATGTGTTTTATAATAGATGGTGGGTGATTAGACTTAGGGTTTACGTATATTGGAGTAGCGTTAAGTTTTAAGTAGGGTTCACATGTGTTTTTATCTAAAGTTAACGTCACGTCCAGGAAGTTTGTTATTTTTATGTTAGCTGATACGTCTGCTTTTAGGCCTAATTTTTTCATTTCTTTGTGTATGATTTTCTTAAAGTTATCTCCCTTGACTTTGTTGGAGTTTTTTTATCATAGCTTGTCCGTCATCTCTATATAGGCCGATAACCGTAGTATCAAATATGCTTATGAGGGTATATAGAATGAATAATCCCACAAGACCTAGAATTAAACCAGTGGGCAAATACTGCTGAAGCAATCACTTGGTTTAAAAGTATAGAAAACAAAAATAAATGTACGTATATACAGTTTGACATCGTAGACTTTTATCCCTCGATATCCGAAGAACTTTTTAACATTGCCCTAGAATTTGCCGAGGCATACACTGATATATCCTCGGAGGAAATCAACATCATTAAAACATGTAGAAAATCAGTTCTAATAAATAACAATAACCAATGGATAAAAACTAAAATGGCAAATTCGTTTGATTTGGTGATGGGCGCCAGGGATTCTGCAGAGGCATCAGATCTTGTGGGATTATTCATTCTATATACCCAATAGATTATAATCAGCTTATTAGACATTCGTTTTTCTTTATTATTTTGACTTTATTTCTCTTTTCCTTTGTTAATACAAATTTGTTTTTCTTTTCAAATTATGTTTTTTTTACTCAATTATTTTTCATTGATATGTTTGCGGTGTTCCGATAACCCTAGACTAGGAACAAATCCTTAACATCGTTGATGATAAGCTGACCATAATCATGAGGCAATCAACGCTCATTGCTGTTCGTCAACTTTTGCAATAAAATCAGGTTCATCAATAGGAAAGCTATAGATGTGTGCTGTATCTCAGGAACTCCACATTTCAAGGCTGTGCGATGAGAACAACGCCGAGTGCTTTAATGACGTCTGTAATACCAAAATCAAAAAGTGTCCCTCGCATAACCAGCATGTTGATTGCGGTAGCATTACAAATTTCTACACAAATCATAATGGTACAACTTCCGCATTATTCTTGCCCATGCGTCTGATAATGTGGTTACGACCATATAAACTGAATTCACAAATTTCTGGGACAATTTCTGGTTTAATGGTTGTTGTTGCTAACAGCGTTGATCGGTAGCCTGCCTATTTTGTACTAAATCTCTAATTAACTGATTAGGTCATTTGCGTGAATAAAACATAGGATCTGTCCATGTCATCACATGGTTGAGTGATTCGTACAGACTGCCGCAACCACGATCGGTACTCTAGCAAGAGCCAAATACTCTTCTAGGATCAGATCATCAATCCTAGAGTATAATCGCAACAGTTATTTTAAATGGGGCAAGAAGCCCAAGTATACATACGCACACCATCACAACATCTTCAAGTCCAAGCGGCTGTCAGTTTACGACCGAAATAGCTTGTAATATTATTGGAAGAAAAAAAAAAGCAATGAAAATTTCAAACTGATTTCGAGCACCACCATGTGTTTCAGTTTTTTTTCTGTTTTATGAAAATAGACTAATTTCTATTACAATTGCACCCACGTTCTAGTTAATTTTGTCTGCGCATATGCAATTTAAGCATACACTGCGCATCAGTCTTAACTAGAAAAAAAACGTCTAGAATTAATCCATTTAAAAAAAGGGGATGGCAAGTTAATTATATATATATATATATATAAATATATATATATATATATATATATATATATATATATATATATATATATATATACTAGCAAAAGTACCCGTCGTTGACTGGGTTCAAAAACAGCCTACAGAAAATGGACTCTGATTTATGAAAGTATGATAGTTTATGAAAAGGAAGGGTTGTAAAGCTTCGAATTTAGGGGTATCAAAACTAAAACAAAATATAATGAAAGTAAAAATAAAATAGATAAACCCCATAATTTATTATACCATACCTGTTCACACTGAAACACTTATCACAATATTCTGTGGGTCTATATTAAAAAACCTTGTTAAACTTTGTGATATATTTATATTCTATGGGGGTCAGGTGCGAACGAACACGCCATAATTTTATTATATCATATTTCTTACAACTGAAACATAATTATCAAAGTATACTTACGCAGATAGATATGAAAAGTCTTTATTAAAGTTTGTGCTTATTTCCATTCCATGTAGGCCAGGCGCGAACGCAGACCCCACAATTTTATTATACCACCCCTATTTTAGTTAAAACATACTTATCAAAGTATTATTATGTACATCTATATCCAAAACACTTTTAAACGTTTTTATTTAATTTAAAAAAAAATTATTTCCTTACTTTGTGCACTATGCGCGAACGCATACCCCACAATTTTAAGGAACCACCGTTCTGTCAGATCAAACATACCCATTCCTGTGTCTCGATACATCTTCTATCATTATATGTAATCATTTCTTTAAAATAGTCAACCATATAGGAACCTATCCGTGATCACACACACACACACACACACACACACATACACACAGACACACAAACAGCTTTATATTATAGATATAATCGGTTGTTGCCAGAACTTGGATACGAATACACATTAAGCTTATTCGGATAGAGTCAACACCAGCTAAAAAGTGTTTTAGGTAATCCACGAGACGCCGCTTCGTGTCACGCACATTTCAGATGTCACGATTCGCTGCGACAAACATGAAGGTACAAGAAGGCATCTTGCAGCAGGTTGCCTGTACACCATTACGTGGAATATCGTCTTTTCGTTTATCTACCAGGCGAGTTTATTTCAGAGATGCCACTCCCCTAGATAATTAATCGAACCCTCACATACCTACCTAGAAATTTCTTCATACAGCGCCTAGCCTTACTAAATAGTCACTCATTTTGGTACTTGCCAGGCACATCGTTGTGTATCTTCGGTGATGTGGCGAGAATCGATGTGCGCACGTCATATATATATATATATATATATATATATATATATATATATATATATATATATATATATATATATATATATAAATTTAAAACAGAGGCGGAGAAACCTAGAGGCTCAACGTTTCGTCCGTCTAATACGGGCTTTGCCTCCTCGTTTTCATTTGAAATTTGAAGTCAGATTTTATCCATTTTAATAATCATATATATTTATATATATGCTTTATATATATATATATATATATATATATATATATATATATATATATATATATGTGTGTGCTTTATATATATATATGTGCTTTATATATATATATATATAGAGAGAGAGAGAGAGAGAGATAAATAGATAGATAGATAAATGGATAGGTTGATAATCCTTGTACAGTACTGTTTCGTTGTATCACATTCATCGGTGAAGATAGATCTGTACTCATTGTCGAATAATTAAAATTTCATACCTTCCTTACAGGTTTATAAGTTTTTGTTTTTTTTAAATTTGAATAAATTTTCAATAACAAGATATATATATGTGTGTGTGTGTCTGTATATATGCATGTATATATATATGCATGTATATATATATGTATATATATGCATGTATATATATGCATGTATATATATGCATGTATAAATATATGCATGTATATATATGCATATATATATATGCATGTATATATATGCATGTATATATATATTACTAGAGTATATGGTTGAATTCCCAGGATTCCTTGTTCGAGGTCATTACTGACGTGCAATAATCAGAAATAATGACTTGATACACAACATCTCATGTACACAAAACTCTATACAATTTGTGGCTAAGTATAGGAATCGATACGGTTATCGAAGCTGGCGAAGATTTAATTCGATTCGCTAGCATTTCAATTTGATTGTACGAACGGAAGCAATGTCGAAATAAAATGTATTGTCATTATTATTAGACGACTCGAGGGTTCAGGATAGCTTGCTATACAAACAATCAGCTTAACAACACTGAAATTGAACGTGGTAATGATTTTTGTATTTTCTGTAGGTAATTTGCGGATATTGCTTACAAATATATTATTTTTCGTTAGGTATTAGTAAATTAAGTTTACGAGAAATGAAAAGGTGACAGTAGTTTATAAGAAATTCTATTTCTTTTTAATCATATGATTCAAATGCGTTGACACGGCAGATCCCCGAACTTGAACAACGTTGAGCCTGGCTAGTACTAGATCAGTGACCATTACGGAATTTTAGGTACAGCATGTTAGGGCAGGTTGATTTGCAACTTTTTTCAGAAAATCAACATGGCACTGGTAATTGATAGTTGGGATTTCATGTGATAAGAACAGATACCAAAAATTAGATTCCTATCTTGAACAGAAAATTGAGCATTTAATTTTAAAAATCGTGTGGAAAAATGCTGAGAATTCCTTCATTTTCATAGCATTTTACGCAACACTGACTTTAAAATTCACCATTTTTATAAAAAAATTCGATTAAAATTGATATATTTATATGAAATAATTTGAAAGAAAAATAAATACACGCATTATAATTTTAATTATGAACCACAATTACCAAAATATCTCAAATTTTACTGCATTGATTACACAAATATTGTAAAAAAAAGCTAATTAGCAACTAAGTCTTTTAAATTTCACAATTCAAAAATATATGTGAAGATGTATTATACAATTTAACAACTTGATACAAGTTACAGAACCATGTATTTTAAGTTTTTATTAAATGCAATAATATAAACTGTTACAATAGAACTGAATTGTTCTGTATACTTTCCTTTCGAGGAAAATAAAGGTCTAATTTGCTGACACGATGACTTTGTAATAATGTGTCTATGTCTTGCTTCCTGCCCATATACAATTTTTTTAGAAAAATCAATCAAATTTGACCAGTGTGTGGCTGTAAAATTGATAGCAGTAATCTTTTTAGTCTTTTCTTTTAGTTGTTCACTATTTCTGGAAAAAAACAACAGAAAAAAAAAACAATTATTTGAAAACAATTATTTTTTAATAATTTTGTGATGTAATATGAATAAAACTGCATTATTTGTTTGGGTAAATTATAAATAAAATTTGATGAATAAATATATACATATTTTTTTTTACATGAGGGTGACCACTTATCAAGGCCCGAAGGCCATTCAGTGATAAGGGTTATTGCGTGTACAGTAATCAATGAGATAGTATTGTAGTAATCATTAATACTGGGGGAGGGGTTGATAGAGTGTCTTACTTAAGGGGGCGGTTTGTCAGGAGTTTGTTTATGTTGGACTTGAAGACGTCCAAGTTGTAGTCAGGTGGGAAACAGGCAAGCGGCAGAGAGTTCCACTGGCGTGCACTTCTAAGAAAGAAGCTTTGCTCATGGAATCTACGTTTTGATTTAGGCACAGATAGAGAGTGGGGAAAATTATTGACAGTAGTTTCAGCCAGACGGGTGTTTCTCGTGAAAGATTGGCGAGGGGGGACGAGGGATTGGAGCTCAGACGAGCACCTGCCATGGAAATAATGATAAAACAAAGATAGGCTCGCAACGTCTCTTTTGTGGGAGAGAGGTTTCAGGGAAGAGAAAAGGGCACCCCCACCAAACCACGGAGTCTATTTTGTACTCTGTCAAGGCAGGATATGCTGTTTTTAGCAGCTCCTGTCCAGATGTGGCAGCAGTACTCCATCCTTGGACATACTTGGCTTTTATACAGATAGAGAATTGCATCAGTAGTGAGATATCTTCTGGAGCGGTAGAAGGATCCCACCATTTTCACAGCGTTCCTGGCAACAGATTTGATGTGTGTGTTCCGTTTCAGATCAGGAGTAAAAGTCAAACCCAGAAGCTTGTCAAAACATGGAGTCTCCTTAAGACGAGAGCCATCCATTTCAATTGATGCCAGATGGGGATCAGAGCGTTGATAATGTAAAGATGGAAGCTTGGTTTTGGATGCATTAAAAGTGACCAGCCACCTCTTCCCCCATTGTACCACGTGCTCAATATCAGAGGAGAGAGAATCAGAGAGAACTTTGTCATTTACGGCCTTTGATGTGTTGCCATAGATAGTCGTGTTATCAGCATAGATGGCAATGAATGATTTAAGTATGTGTTTTGGGAGATCATTGATGTAGATCAGGAAGAGAGTTGGGCCCAGGATGGACCCCTGGGGGACTCCAGCATTAATAATGTGGGCCTCTGATTTCTGCCCATCAACCACTACTCATATGAACCTATAAGCGAGAAATGATTTAATGAGTGAGAAAACATTTCCAGTTATACCGTAGCTGGAAATCTTGTAAAGTAGGCCCTTATGCCATACCTTATCGAAGGCCTTCGATATGTCAAGAGCAATTGCCCTGGAAAGGAAACCTTTGTCAAGAGATTCACTAATCCTATGTGATATAACCGTTAGCACATCTGCTGTAGATCTTGCAGAGCGGAAACCATATTGCATGTCATTAAGAAGGTTGTTTCTGTTAAGGTGGTTGACTACTTCTTTATTTAATATGGATTCCAACAACTTACTCACCTTACCTAATGGGCAATGCCCTCTTATCTCACATCAAACTCATCTGACTTTATCATCGATAGTATGATATTTTCCAGAAGTAGTGCAAAAGCACTATATTTTGAACAGTTTAAAACAGTAATTTGGATTCCAGTTAACTGTTTTGTTCTCTGAATCATATTAAAAATATACTATTGTTGGTTAAAAAAAATTATTGCCGGTTTTGATCTCAAATGAGATGATAAATTAAACTAGAATGTTTAATTTATCATAGTGTTTGAGGATAGTCACCTCTGGTCCATAAACACATCAACCTTGTGGTTAATTTTAGCCATTTTACTTGATTCAAGGGCCCAATTTTCTAAGCTGCATATCTTAGGTTAACTTTTCCTCGAGAAATGCCAACAGTATACTCCAAAAGTAGCCTCTGGTCTTCACACTTAACTTATTTGTTTCTTCTGCTGTCAGATAATGATGATCGGGAGGGGCACTATTTTTTTAGAATTCTACTTGAGGCAAATCTTGGTAATTGCAAAGTTTGCGGCATCTGCAGTTGTATTTATCTTGTTCGTTATAAAGTTTCCTCAAAGGACCAGTAAATGTTGTCAGGCTATTTGTTGCTACATCAATTAATTTACAAATTGCTCTAAATGGCAGTTCTTCTAGTAGAACCTGAAAATTACAAAATTTGCATGTTTATAATAGAGCTAGATTACATAATAAATACCAATATATTATTTTATTTTCCACATAAAAGGAATACAATTGCAAGTTAATCTATACAATTATTTTTACCTCATGATAAGAGGACAAGTGCAGACTATATGCCTTGTTTGACAATTTTCTGTATTGCACTTTACTGCAAAGTAATTACAGGGTGAACAGAAAGTCCTTGGACCAATTCAAAAGTTGTTTATTAATAGAAAATTATAAAAATATAAATTAAACATGAATGAAAATTATAAGTTAGGAAACCAAGAACAAATTCAAATTATTTATTTTCAATGTGATGTACCTTCCTTTCGATTAGACGTTCAATTCTCTGTCTGAAGTTACCAACCGAGGCACGCAGCGTTTCCTGAGATATTTTAGCCCATTCACTCAGAAGAGATGTCTTCAAAGCATCAACACTTGGATGAGCAACAGAACAGACCTTTGCCTCCAGCAAAGACTACACCGAAAAATCCATGGGATTCAAATCAGGCGATGCAGGAGGCCACATCTCCTTACTCCAGAATCTTGGAAAATGACGTTGGCACCAGTCCTGAGTTTTTCTGGAGGTGTGGGATGGTGCTCCATCTTGTTGGAAGGTGAAAGGCTGATCTTTGAAGCGTTTCTTCATCTCTTCAAATGCTGGAACCAAAATATCGTTAATGTAGCGATCTGTGTTGATCTTAACCCCTTGCTCCACGAAAATCAGAGGCGACTTCCAAGACTTGGAGACTGCAGCCCACACCATGAGGGAAGACGGCTTTTGTCGGCGGAAAACTATTCTCACGGAGTCATCAATGTCTGCTGAAGATTTTGCGTAAACTCTGTCGTTCTGATTGTTAACAGTCGCTTCAATTGTGAAGAGTTTTTCATCAGAAAAAAAACGATCTCTCGCTCTGCCGTGCCAGCCTTCAGTTCTCCAAGAAGAAGTTTTGCTCTTTCAAGTCACTTGTGTTTTTGGCAGGTGTGAGGTACTGTCTCTTTCTCATCTTGTAGGGGGACAACTGGAGATCGTTTTTTACGATGGTTCTCATCGAGGTCACGCTCACATTCATGTCTTTAGCGTTTGTCTTGCAGATCTCTTCGGGTTCCTCCTTACCCTTTCTCGGACAGCTTTAATCACCTTCATTGTTCGAGCAGTGCGAGGTCTTTCACTCCTAGGACGGTCTTCAGATGTACCAAGTTCGTTAAATCTGTTCACAACATGGTATACAGTGGATTTAGCCACTTTCAAGAGATTAATAATCTCTGAGTTTGTCCTTCCCGCGCAATGAAGCTGAATTATGGCCTCTCGTTTGCTTATTTTTCTGAAAGTTTAAACAAAATTATTTTAATATTTTTGTTGAAAATAATTAGATCAATAGTTAGACTAAATACTTACTTTATTCGAAAAGAGAAAAAGTGATTTTAACAATATTTAATTTTAAAACTAAAAATGGTCCAAGGACTTTCTGTTCACCCTGTACATCTCAAGACATGAAGTTTACACCCACAAGAAAATATAACAAACAGTCTAGCAGTTCCTTCATTCTTTTCACTTTGGTTGCTGCAAGAGATTTCCTGTCAATCTGTTTGGTGCCCTTATAGCAAAATATATTGACCTTCTGTCTTATATAACGTTCCCCTAACAAGGGCAATTGCCGATTTACTGCTTGCAAAATACTAATTAATTCCTTAGCAATTAAATTAGAACTCTCACTATTTTTTAAGTGGAGATAACTGTTTTCGAGGGAATAACTAAACTGGATTACTTGTCGTGAAATAACTAAATATGTATATATATATATATATATATATATATATATATATATATATATATATATATAATTTAAAAGGCCCGACATAGACATAGAAAATTGCGTAATAAAAGAAAAATATCAGATATTTGCAGCCTCTTTATCAATTTTCGGATTTTTTAATCATGTCTAGACGCACTTTATTTAATTTTGGTGGATTGATTCTTGCTATTTTTCCTGATGGATTAATGGCAGAATACATTCACTGATTGATATAATAATCAAACGACTCATTTTGTGCTACGAAACAGATACTGTCAAGAATTGCACGTGTACACCTGATTTAAAGGAATAAATAATGGGATGGTCAACATTATGAAATTTGGTATATAGATTTTTCTCATTTATCTATTATTCTGTAATTATATTGAGCTTCTTAAATAAGGATTGGTATATATAAAAAGGAAATGAACAATATTTCCACATGAATATATATATATATATATAATATATATATATATATATATATATATATATATAGATATAGATATAGATATAGATATATATAATTTAATTGGAATTCATTGAGATGAGTATTATTTATTAATTTTTATTTATTGCGAACTATTATCCTCATCTTTTCTTAGCTGTTTCACGATGTTTCCGCCAACTATTCCTCTGTCCTTCTTCAGATGGTAACCGCGACGGATAGGAACTCTGAATCTCCTGAGTGCATTAATTGCAATTACTTCCGTAGAGGCTTACTTGACCAAAACGTGGTAAGATGACAACAACTACGGAAGGCAGTACTGAGGATAATAGTAGGCAACAACTACGGAAGGCAGTACTGAGGATAATAGTAGGCAACAACTACGGAAGGCAGTACTGAGGATAATAGTAGGCAATAAATAAAAATTAAGGAATATATATATATATATATATATATATATATATATATATATATATATATATATATAAGAACTCTGTCTGTGTGTGAGTTCATTCCCTATCAACTTTAAAACCACTAGGTCGATTTTTATTAAATTTCACATGAAGGTACTTTGTGTACCTAAATATGTTGTTATAAAGGTTTTGTATCGGATTGTCTTCGATAAGAATCGATAATTGATGATCGAACAAATCCTATAAAAGCGGAAACAAGCGATTTTGACGAAATTAATACCTTAGCATCTCAAATGTACGCGGGGAGTTTTCTTACCACAGAAGCCAAAAGGCCCGACGTAGAAAATCAACAGTATGTTTTTTTTATAGGACTGGCCGCGTTCGAAATCAATGTTTCTGTTTAAAGCACAATTGCAGTCTGATACTTGACGTTTTTATTATGAACTTCAATTAAAGCCATTTTCATCACGCAAGAAGTACAGTCAGGCATATAAAATCAACAATAAATTCTTTGATATGACAATGAATCTTTCTGTTTAGAGCGTGGAAAACTTTTTAATCAGTTTTCATCTGGCAAAAAGATCTTCTAAGGGATAAAAATTGAAAAATTGGTACATGAGGGTCACGGATTTTTTTTTCTGTTTGTAAACTGGTTTCCGAGGTTTGAAAACACATTTTAAAGATCGTTTCTAATGATTATCGTATTTGGTTATTTGTTAAAATAAGTGCAATAAGCAAGATGAGCCTAACACAGGAATCCTGGAAATTTTCCGGTTCATATCTATGGGCGCGTTTAATTCGCGTGAGGAGATACACACCCGGATAAACTCACCTAGCGGGTACGCGACAAGGCAGTACTCCGCACGATGGTGTATCGGCGACCTACTTCAAGATGCATTCCTAAATCTGCATGTCAAGTACATTTTTGCCGCAATGAACAGTGACATCTTACTTTTTTTTAACATTGGTCACCACTTATCAAGGCATGGAAACCACTCGGGCATAAGGGTTATTGCATGTACAGTAATCAAATGGATGGTATCGTAGTAATCGTTAGTATTGGAGATTTGATAGAATGTCTTACTTTAGGGGGCGATTCATCAGGAATTTGTTTATGTTGGACTTGAAGACATTCAAGTTGTAGTAAGGTGGGAGACAGGTAAACGGAAGAGAGTTCCACAAGCGTGCACTTCTAAGAAAAAAGCTTTGTTCTTGGAGTATACGTTTTGATTTAGGCACAGATAAAGATAAAGACGTGTGGGCGACACGAAGTTACGTCTCGTAGATAACCTAAAAACATTTCGTAGCTGGGGATGACACAATCGATGATGGCAGTATAGCTTATTTTCCTAAGTGAAGTAAATCACTGAAATAACATGTGTCTACCAAAAAGTGCTCAATGAGTTAACAGAGCAGGTATATTAAATTCATTTATACAAACATTCTAAGACAAGATTCTATTTTGGTAAGTGATGTAAGAAAATATTTTTGTGTCTTGAGTTTGAGTTGTCGAGGGAAATCCTTGTCCTGAAGACGTAATCTCCCCAATGACGGGTGATTACAGAAACATGTATGCACATATGTAGCCATCAATGTTTGTATATATATATATATATATATATATATATATATATATATATATATATATATAATGAAAGCATTCTTAACTGGGTTCGAATTACCTGACCAGCAGTAATTATCACTTTTACACTGATATGTGCATAAGCATTAAACACTATTGCCTTGATGTATAAAATATTGTTAATACTTATTTTAAAATATGATAGTAATAACTCTGTTAATAAGAGCACTAAAGGGGGAGGTTAATCTTAATCTTGATAATAACTGATAATAATGAAGAAAAGAAAATAATCAATCTGCAAAGTTTATTTTATAAAGAAAATAAGGATGTTATAATAAGAAAGAAAATAAATGATTACATTTCTGTCATTTTTAAAATGATTCTTTTGTGCCTATAATTAATAAAATAGCAACGATTTGCCTCGTCTACAAAAATATAATAGCAACATAAACACGAATGTCACGTATAAATTCAATATAATCATATTGCCTGCCTAATGCATGTTTACCGATGATTATCAGTTGATTTCATTTAATATCGTAAATTCTTATAATGTTTCCGATGAGATACACTCTCGCAAAGAAATAATATTTACAGTTGATAGTAGGGTACTTAATCAGTCATTATTTTCTCCATTCCTTCTCCCAGACAATACAGAAAACTTTAATATATTTAACATATTTTTCTGAAAACGCGTTCTCTATATTTACTTTTTTATTCTGTACATTTAACAATACAATAATCCTACCTTCAGATGTTATTATTGAGTTTCGGTCAAATTAAAGGACTTTTTAAGTACGTTTATTGCATTTAATGAATATAGAATTTCGAGAATTTCGAACAGCTACCAGCATCTATTGCGGACCAACCAACATAGCGTCATCTAACAAAACAACAAACAATGGGGTAACAAAATTAAAACAGTATGCACTTTTGTGTGCTAAATTCTTCGTCATTGAAGAATTCGGATATCATAATTGACATTCCCCCTCAAATCTCATCTATCTTGTTCTTATTATCGTTATTGTCGTTGTGTCTGTCGTCGTCGTCGTTGTCGACATCGTCGTTTGGCAGGAATTATATGAAAAAATATTATAATATATGTGAGGGGGCGCGTGTGTATATGTGTGTGTGTAAAATGCAACAGGAAATTCGACAGATACGCAACTCGTTATAATAACGCTATAATATCGGTCGTTGCTTGCATTTGAAGTGTCACCATGGATGGTAGGGTCGTTTGTATATAGTCTTATCTCTATAGATGACTAGTTATCTCTCTCTCTCTCTCTCTCTCTCTATATATATATATATATATATATATATATATACAGAGAGAGAGAGAGAGAGAGAGAGTTAAACTATCTATTATTTACGATTAACTAGCCTGGGTGCCCGGCGTTACCCGGGTGTTTGGAGGTGTGTGTTGAGCAAAAAATAGTGCTAATAGACAGACAGGTTCGAACCCATACCGCGAAGGATTAAATAGAACGTAAAAAATGTGACGTCTTTGCTGTTGCGTCCATCGCCAATCCGGAAGTGACGAAGTTTAAATAACGACTAGTCAATCTAAAAGAGGGGCTGACTTTCGAAAATATCGGCGAAAAAAGCGACCCCTCCCTGTAGAAATGTGCTCAGTTGTGGATGAAGGAATTAATGTTTTAGGCCAACTTTTTGGATATTTGTCTTCTGAAAGGACGAGCTTCAAAATGACATCGATCACGTGAAAATCAGTCTCCTCTGTCGAAACTATTAGGCAGACATACAAAAATACATACATACATACATACATAAATACATCTTAACAGACAGGTGAGATTTATATTATAGAAGATGGTTGAGTATGATTATAATAAATGGAAGAAAATGGAAACTATCAGCCCTTTTAGGACGAAGTAAAATTTATTGATTGAAGAACAGTGGCGAGTAAAACGCCTCAACGAAACACGGCGGACATATATTTAGCAGATCCAATATAAAATTTAATACAAACATCATTATCATTATCAGTTATCGTGCCATTTTACAATGTGGGTGGCTATCAATAGACAGATACAGCTCAACTTTTGACAATAATCTCGTCCAATCGATCAAGTTGTCCATCAAAATGCACTTTTAATACAATATCTTATATTATATTATTTTAATACAATATATTAATTATAAATAACAGAAAATGCTACTATTATAAACAAATGTGCAAATATATACAGTGCGGTCATTGGAACAAGGATTGAACCTCGGTGTCCTGGCCCATAAGCGAAGATTGAAAACATTATAACAAACAACTTGTCCCTGAAAAGTCCAGCATAGATAAATTCTCTAGATGTGTCAACATACAATGAATTATTATCTTCACAAATGTACGAAACAATAGTTTTCTCGTGATATCTGAGTCTCTGCGCTCGTTTCATATTATTCTGGTAAAAATATCGATCGATATCACACTGTTCATTTCAAGCAAGATAGATATCTTGACAGTTATTGACCTCGTCTTGTCTGAAATAGAAAGTTGCCATATTTGCCAGCTGTCAAGATCGTAGCATTGTTCTTTCCGTTATCATATCAATAAACAGTGTCACCTTTTGAGCGCCGTTGCATCTCTACGGGATGCTCTGGCCGTCCGTCTTTAAGTCGGTAACACTTCAGGTTTGAACGGCATTGTAATCAATAATTGATCGTATCTTTATTTTAGATACGTGAAATCTCTATAAAATTGAAAAGAAACCAAACTTTAGAGAATTGGATTGATTATCGGTATTTTTTATTCTTCGGGTTACTGTTCGCATGATGAGTGCTATTTTTACAACGTTTCGATCTTCTGCAAGTGTATCTTGTGGAACTCTGTAATCTTTGTGTCGATCTCGTGAATCTTTTTGTCAAAAGCTGAAATCTGCACGGAATGTCGAATTGAACCTTTTTATGTATTCCACGTGGGAAAAATACTCTCGTTCTTTCAACTATGACTGTAAAAGTTCTTCGTCAACTATGACTGTAAAAGTTCTACGTACGTTGCAATTGTATTTTTGGTCGCTCGCACTTAAATCTTAAACCAATAAAGAAAGAATACGATTCGTTTATTTTATTTTTTTTTAAGTGAAAAAAAATACTCCTTCTTACAAATACTTTCCATAAGCGCTGGGGGGAGCTAAGCGAGTACTTGGCAGATGGCGGCTATTTGGCTGGCTTTGATGTTCTGAAAGGTCATGTTGGTGACGTTCTCAACGTATGACAAAACGAAGTAGTCCAGCGGGTTCAGGTCGGTGAAGAAGAGAGACTATTAAAAAAGGGTTCAAAGTCGTAGCACTCCTGAAGCCAAGCCTGGGTCATTTTGGACTTGAGCGCTGAGTCGGGTTGCCACACCCAATGTCTGACAGTGACCACCTGATTGCACCAAACCATCACCACACTTTTCAGCACATCCAGGTACACTTTGGTGTTGACTTGACTGCCGATTGCGAGCGTGTGAGGTGCATGATGTGGCCCTCACTTTAAACCACACTAAACCTCATAACTGTGACCGGAAACTTTGTTTTCATCACCTTGTGCACACCTCTATTATATATATAGCAACCTAGCGATGTATTTTGAGGACACTAGCAACGGTCCTGTTTTCATAACTTTGATCTGTACGGAGCATGAGTTGTACAGCGGCACATCTCCGATCATTGTATCACTTTCACACGTGATAGAAGGCTACTATCGCTCTTGGGATTTTTACTCAACAAAACACACATGGAGAAAGTCGGAGGTAAGATCGGCTGTAAATTCTGAGAATAACATACAAGAATGAACAGTAGTCCGAAAAATTGAAATAATACAAATTATCAGTTCACGATTTCTCAATTGGAACCCGTTATACGATCAGCTTTCTTCTACATTTCTATTTAACTACGTTTTTTTATTATTTTTAAAAAAGATAAGAATAAGACATAAGGTCAATTAGTAACGAGATGAAAACCAGCTTTGGTCACGATAATAACTGAAATTGTATCTTTTAGATAACAGCAGGGTAAAAAGTGTAAATTATCTATCTATCTATCTATCTATCTATCTATCTATTGATAAGTGGACAACAGCAGAGACCTTGCTAGGCTAAGATATCTATCTATCTATCTATCTATCTATCTATCTATCTATCTATTATCTATCTATCTATTAGGTATTATCCCATTATCTATTTTCTATTAGCTATTATCTATTTATCCATTTATCTATCTATTAGCTATCTATCTATCTATCTATCTATTGATAAGTGGACAACAGCAGAGACCTTGCTAGGCTAAGATATCTATCTATCTATCTATTATCTATCTATCTATTTATCTATCTATTAGCTATTATCCCATTATCTATTATCTATTAGCTATTATCTATTTATCTATCTATTGATAAGTGGACAACAGCAGAGAACTTGCTAGGCTAAGAATAGAAATATTGTTTTGGTAAAATAACTTTAGCTGCATGTTAATTATGTAAATAATTAAGTGATTTGTTTATATGTTAAGCTGTACTCAGCTATATACATAAGAATTTAGAAATGCAAAACAATAATTGATAAGTAACACTTTTCTCGACACATTTAGATAGGTGACCAGAGTTCACGCTAAGGAGACGTGTACTTTAATCGGTTACGTCACTGGAACCGATAGCTCAAAAGATTAGAGCAAGGAGTTTGGATTTTGTCACTAAGATGTGCGAACGTGCTCCAAAAACGCCGAGAGGCGGGGCTAGACAAACACATGTAGACAGAGCAGACTCTGAAACACCGAAACATCCAGAATATATGTACGTTTCAATCGACTTGTGTCAGTATAGTGGACAGTCATTATAACACATAGAAGCAGGAAGACAAAGGACCTCCGGATAGAAAAGGTATGAAGCATCTTTATCTTCCATATATCATCCCCAATTCAGTATATGACGATTTCTGCACCACTCTCTAAGCATTAACTGGATAAAGCATAATATCAGAGCATATGCTACCTTTTGTTCGTTTTTATTCTTAATGCCTGAAACTTGACATTTTCCTCCTAGTATCTGGGGTAAGACATCGTAGTATATGTTCGTTCGTCATGATACTATATCCTGAGATATCACCACCCCCTTTGAAAGTGTAGTGTAGTATCCGTTTGTTCTTCCTGAAACCATCTCTCAAACATTACATCCTTGTTAGGGAAGGTTGGTTGGATAGGATTAGAAGTAGTGATTGGACGATTCCAATATTATTCCCGATTCCGATAAAATTACCGATTCCGATTCCGAGTTTTTATAAATCTCTAATTATTTAACTATAAGATTGTTATTTTCCCCGTTTTTCGTAAAAACACATGTTAAATATGCAGATATTTTCCTAAACGTAAAACTACACTGGTGGTGGATGATCTATCGATTTTAGCTTTACTTTTAATTGTAAAGTCAATGTTACCAGTAATAGAAGATTGTACTTTAAACAAAATCAAATAAAAAAAAAGACAATTAGAAGAATCGATTTGGCATCAGAAAATAGACAGCAATATTTCTGATTCCGATACCCCCAAATGTTTCGATTTTTACGATTCCCGATTCCGATTCCAATTAATTGTCCCACCACTAGTTAGAAGTAGTATGGTTGTAAAATATTCATTCGCGGCAGTCATTAAACAAAAACATCTACCGCTCTGCAAGTATGTGATAGACGAGTTGTTTCTTTGCCTTTAATGGCGCAGACAACGCCTGATATTAAGGCTTCTTGAGATTGTAGCAAAATCAGTGCATCCAGCATTCCCTAATCTTCACCCAAGTACCGGAAAATAAATTGGATTTTGTCTATTTCTATTAAAGTCAGTGAACATTGTAAGCCACACGGAGCCATCTTCTTTATTTCATGAATATATATAAAATTAAATAACAAACAAGATGAATGTAAGGATGTATTAATGACCATGGGGTTTCCATATATATAATTTATATAGAAACATTAATGGTATCCACAGAAAATGATCGTTACATTCAAAGCTACACTCATCTTATTCAATTCGCCTTTTTATTTCTTTCTGTTTCTTTATTGCGCGCCCGCCATATTTTTTCATCCAGCAACTCCTTATTTAATATCACGTTATTTTAAATATATTGCATCATGAAAAAAAAAAGAAAGAAAATGGCGTCGTTTCAACAAAATGGCGTCACTCGGCCTTGTGCGATAAATTACGGAGATAAACCGTGCAGTAATTTAAAAATTAAAAAAAATCAAGAAATATATCAGCTTAATATCAAAATTCGAGAAATATAATTTTTATATAAAATGCGCCAAATTATAGGAATTATTTCAGAAGCAAAAAAAAAAAGGCGAAAAGACGAAAACATTTATTCATGAATGATCTATCAATAAATTGGATCTATACTTAATGATGTTTCCCTAATATCGGATTTCTTTCTATTAAAACTAGCCTGGGTGCCCGGCGTTGCCCAGTTGTGTGGAGGTGTGTGTTGAGCAAAAAAGAAAAGAGTTGTAGTAGGCAGGCAGGCTCGAACCCATGACGCGAAGGTGGAAAAGAAAGTGGAGGTGTGTGTAAGGGTGTTGGCTAAGCAAAAAAATAATAAATAAAGGAAAATTGCGAGTGCTAAAAAAAAAGTGGTCGTAGGCAGGTAGGCTCGAACCCGTACCGCGAAGAAAAAAAAACTTTTGAAAATATCGGCGAAAACAGCGACCCCTCCCTGATGAAAAGTGGCCAGTTGAGGATGAAGAAATTAATGTTTTTGGCCAACTTTTCGATATTTGTCGCCTGAAAGGTCGAGCTTCAACATGATATCAATATCTTGAAAATCCGTCGCATTTGTCGAAAGTTTTTGCGAATCATACAAACTTACATACACACATTTAAACAGACAGGTGATATTTATAATATAGATGTTTCTGGATGAATATCGGTAAGATAAAATATGACGCCATTTGATTAATCGATGTTAAGTACATATTTAAATTGTCGATTTTACACACGACCTATAATCAGCTGATTATGTGAAATTAGTGCTTGATACTGGGAAATCTGCACATCTTTTTGTTCATCAAGTTTATTTAGTAATATAATTGAACTGATATATTTATTTTCGTTACTTAATTATGTTCATCGTTCAGGCAGAAATTGTATATAATCGGTTACCTTTCATATAATTCGTGTACATTGCTATCTGTCATATCTACTTATTTATAGAATTTACTCGAAACAAGGCATGAAGCAAGTAAATTCAAGATGCTGACAAAGGCAAAAAGAGATGCCTATTGACCTTAGTCTTGAAAAGATAAAAGATGTAGGTAGAAGAAAAACAGTGAGCAGGAAAAGAGTTCCATGCTCTGGCAGTCCTTCGAAATAATCTACTGGAATAGAAAGCTATATCACAATGATGTCTTAAAATGATGTCTTAATATAACAAGTTGATGGAGATCTTTAGACCAACGAGTCTGGAACAAAAGAAGTAGGGAATACACCAGGCTATTCCGAGAAACACATGTCATAATAGTATTTGTAGAAAAGACTGAGACTAGCAACATCACGTCTGTGAAAGGAAGGTTACAATGAGGAAGAAAGTGTTGGGTTAATCGAATTACGAAGATACGTTTCTGCAATTTATCGAGAACCTTAAAATGGGACGCATATTCTCAAACTCAAATATGACAACAGTACTCCATACATGGTCTGATAACAGAATTGTAGAGATACAGATTAACCTCTATTATTTAAAAAGAACTTTGCCTGGGAGTGTATGCGTGTGAGTTCGTTCCCGATCAACTCCGCAACGGCTGGGTAGATTTTTTTTAAATTTCACACCAATATACCTTATGTATCTGGCAGTGTTCTTAAATAGGTTTTATACTAGAACATCTTCAATAAGTATTGATAATCGAAAAAACAATCAAATGAAAGAAGGAACCTGCGATTTTGACAAAAATAGACGCCATTAAATATCACAAGTGCATTTGAGAGGTTTAAAAGCAGAAAGGTCCGGCTTATAGAATCAACAGAAGGTTCTTTGATATAACAAGGATGCGTTCGAAATTAATGTTTCTGTGAAGAGCACAGTTTAATCAACATACTTGACTTTAGATTTTAACTGTAATTCGACTCGTTATATTTACAAATAATTTTATAAAATCAACAATAAGTTCTCTACAGTGAAATGTAGATGACAATGTATTGTGGAATAAGTCACTGCAGGAAGGCACGTGCAGCTACCTCCCGATTCAATGTGATGGGTCCCCAACTAGAGCAGACAATCAATCGATTTGATTGAAAAATGGACGGTTTCACCGATTTCGATGATAATAAAAATATGTGTGTTAAATAATCGTTGATCATCATTCAATCCTGAGCAACGTAGTGTTCCCTTGCTAGTCATTTAAATAAATGTTACTTGACTGATGAGCAAAGTAAGATTATCTCTTACAATGTGATTTAGTAATTGAATTGAACAATGTAGCACATTATCATTAATTCCTAGTAGTAAGATAAAGATCAACATAGATACCGAAATATCTATGTCTGTGCTTCATAGACTACTCAAGGGCGTTTGACAAGATACGACAGAGATTTGTTCGACATTTTGACTCGGCGTAACATGGACTGAAAATACCTTAGTGTCCACAGACACTTCTATTTGGTTGGTTGGTTGTTTTTGTTTTGCAGCATATCAACCCTTTTCGGGTTATTTAATGCCGAATCCAAAGATTTTGAAGAAAAAAATTTTAATAGAATATATTTGTTGTTTTCAAGTCGGTTTCTATTTAACCCATAGTTGGAACCCTAACAGGTACTACCACTCTGGGTCAGAGTGGACCTGGGAGCAATGGTAATTAAAGGGTGGCTCCACACTCCCCAAAGCCCACAAGCTGGCGCCTCACCACTGGATATAGTTTTAAGGTCATATCCAGGACCCCCATTGAGGGACTTTTACCCTCTGCAGGGAGGCAGTCGATGAATTCTAATGCCCAACCGACAGGGCCACTTCTATTTGGAGCAGAAAACGGCCATCACGGTTTACAATGGTTGAAGCGGTTACACACAAATCCGCAGTGGGGTGAGCCAGGGGTGTGTTTTCTCTTCAACATTTACAGCGAAACGATTTTACGCAAAAGTGAAAATCAGGAAAGTGTTCATGTAGGCGGTCAGAACATCAGCAATTTAACATGGCACTGTCCTCATCGCAGACTCCGAAGACAACTTGCAACGAATACTGACAACAGTGACCGACGAAGATAAGAAGAAAGGGTTGTAAATTAATGCTAAGAAAAAAGAATGCATCTTTATCTCCGAAAGGGTTGAAGTACCAAAATGCAATATAAAATGTAAAGGTGAGACCTTTAGCCAAGTGGATACTCGCAAGTACCTGGGTTGTACAATTACATCTGATGGTAAAGGTGACGCAGATATTAAGAAAAATCCGCCTTCGCAGCATGGAATGCATCTTACAAATCAGAAACAAAACTAAATACAAAAAATCAGAACCTTGAAGATTTACATATGGTCAATTCTCCTCAACGGTTGTCAATATTGGACAAAAGCGGATGAAAGTCGTTTAGAAGCATCGGCGATATGGTTTGTAAGGAGAATTCTACGAATCTCATGGACAGAAAGAAAGACAAAAGAAGTCATGTGTAAGGCAGATTACAGCAGAGATGTACTCGCTACCGTTCACGCCAGACAGTTAAAATTCTTCAGCTATTAAATGCAGGCGGACAACTCATAGAAAAAGCTTGATGTTAGGAAAAATCGCCAGAAAAAAGAGCAAAGAAAAACAACGAACAAAATTCACTAACAGTCTCAACGGGGTCACTAGAAACACGACTATGGATCTCGTCAGAAATACTGAAGGCAGAGGGAGCTAGAAAGCCATAATCATAGCAGTCAGAACTAACAGATCTGATACTTGAAGGAGAAAGAATGCTTGAGTAGTACTTACTTATTCATCCCATTTGGTAAGTTCTACACGTAGAGTGCAATGGGTACTATTTTTATAGACTTGTAAATAAACTCATATTTGCTGCTGATTATTGTTTTTTTTTTTGTTTTGTTTTTTTGTAAAAACATTTTTTGACCTATCCAGAAAACTATCAGCTTAATCAAAATATATTTATTGATTAAATAAATTTGACAGTCCGTGTAATTTCCATGGGTCTTGCTAGTTTATGAATAATATATCTATACATTTGATCTAGTTTTAATGATCGGATTTCTTTCTGTCAAACAGTTAAATGAAATGTAGACGCCACATGATTAATCGACGCTAAGTAAATATTTCAATTGTCGATTTTGCATATTATCTATAATTCCCAGATTATGTGGAATTAGTGTTTGATCCATGGAATATCTTCAAATCCTGTCGGCCGCCATGTTTATTTGATATGATAAACGGACAAATATATTTGCATAAATTAACGAACTATTTTAATAAATTATGTTGACGCTTCAAGTAGAATATGTGTCCTGTATGTTATCTTTCATATAATTTGTTATGGCCGATGGTTAAGGGAAAGTAGTAACAAGGGCTCGATATCAAGTCAAATATTATATCTATTACTAGCAGGCCGCCAGACATTGCCCGGTCCTAAAATACATTTAAATATGATTTCTTGATTAATGCATATTTCGAATTTATTATTATACTAGCGAGGAGTACCTGGCGTTGTCCGGGTGTTTGGAGGTGTGTGTGTGGTTTTAGGTAAATCAAAACTCCGGGGCGGGGGGGGGGTTAAAATAAAAAATATTTTTGGTAGGTAAGTATGAGGATCGAACCCGAAGCCTTGAGGCAAAATTGTAAATTAAAGTGTGAAAAAAAAAAAGTGCGCTGTGAACCATTGCGCCACCGCGAGATATTAACGGAAACACGTTTGAATTTATTTGATTACTTAAATTAGCAGGTGCACGTTTTAACGACTTAATGAGGTCAACTTCTGACTGCGGGGTTGCATTTCATTTAGTGCGGGAATGCTTCTCCCCCCAAGACGTTGGGGGTAGGCGGAAACATAGGAAAAGGCCTAACCTACATGCAGCGAGCGAAAACTGTTGAATATTTATCTTCCCGAAGTCGAGCAAATTAAATAGACAGGTGAGCTCCGTTGTTAACTCTGAGATATTACGATTTACATGTGATATAAAAAGTTTTAAAAAGTTCTTAGGCGACCGACCGCTTCTCTGAAAAAAGCCTTTCTTGGACATGCACAAAAAGCAAGCATACATTTTCGCTTTTATATATACAGATTATATTGGACCCAATACATGGTAATGATTTAGAAATGACTTGTGCGCCATCACCGAGAATCAAGACCAAAACTCTTAGCTTACGATTTCCTTTTTCCTTTGGCGTTAACGCCTGAGCTGTGAGGACATGTTTGCTGCAGTTCAAACATGAACCAATAAATATTACATTACGCATGCATATTCATAATGCTGTCTTTCGACCTTCAACTGGCAAATTTCATTTGTGTAATTTTCACACTTTTGCACTATGTTTCCCCAGCTAACACCAAAATATAAAGTTTTGCATATACATATATGAATTCCATGTCTGTAGACAAAAAAAACTGACAAAAGAGTTTGGTAGGCAATTTTTTTAAAAACAAATATATATATATACGCATGCATAAATATATATATATATATATATACAAAGAGGTATGTGTTTACTATGAACTTTTTACGCAAATACGTAAGTATAAATCATGTAGAATATCTGCATGAATATAATTACACGTAATAGTTAACTAAAGATGGTGATCCCATGAGAAAACTGAACAAAACTTATTGGGAACTAATTAAAATGAATGTTTAAAAGGATGTGAAAATTAGCTAGATTCTTTTGCAAATGAATGTAATTCCACCACCCATATAAATAAAGTTGTATTTCACTTTTAATATATAGGGGAAAAAAGGGGTTATAATATGCATATCAATACACAAAACCCCTAAATTCATTTCATAATTTACTTTATATGTACAAAAGGTACATTGTTTTACTAATAAATTTTCATACTGAATACACACTTATGTACAGGTTTATTCCAGCATGATTTCTATGTATTCTTTTTATTTAAAATAAATCTACATTGAACAAGCATCCTTATCTGCAAATTATATTAATGAACATCTATTTTACTCATAAGTTGTAATAGCATAGTTTTAGTTGTTCTGTTTAATGATATTATTTAAAGTTTATCTATTCAAATTATATTTACTATATATACCTATAAAACTGAAAATGCCTCTGTGTGTGTGTGTGTGTCTGTGTCTGTGTCTGTCTGTGTGTCTGTGTGTGTGTGTGTGTGCATTTCCCTACCAAATAGCTCTGACAATTTTCAGTCTACAGACTCGAGATTTGACATAAGGGGGTATTGAGATTTGGGAAAATCTTTTTAATTGGCTTTCGACCATTATTTGGCTATCAAGGCGTTAAAGTTCAACGATTTCACCTTTGAAAACTCTATTAAACTCCTCCGCCAATTTTGTGTCTAAACATTTGAAATGTTAAAGTTAGGTTATTTGACATGAATAAAACTTTGTAATTTGATTTGAGCGCCAAAAAATAAATGTTAAGGGGTCCAAATTGGAGTCAAAATTAAAAAAAAATTGACCTCTGCGGTCTCTACCAAATTACTCAACCAATTTTTTCTTTAAACATTTGAAATCTTACAATGTATTCACACGTATGGCAAGTCATGAACAGTACATATGGCCCGAGAAAAGTCGGGCTGAACTGCTGCTAGTTTAATATATTTTCAATTATAAATAGTAGACAACAGTTACGTTTAAAACCGAAAGTACACTTATTTATTTAAGCTCTGCAGTTTATTTGTCGCTTATGAAGGTTAGTTTGCGTCTGATTTTCGTAGACCAAGATGGTGTGTTTTATATTACTCTAAATCCAATATGTGGTAACTTTTTGTAACGAGTTAGAATAGTCAGTGTATCTTAAATAGTATGTGAATAGTCCCTCAGCCTGACAATATTTTTCTACCGGGCAACGTCGGGTATACACAGTTAGTTTGTGATAAAACGCAGAACATTAATAATTAGGAAGCTGAGGTAACTGCACTCGGTCTTACTCAGCCACTAACTCTTTCGCGCTAAAATCAAAGTGTAGTATCTGTTATAATACTACACTTCGTTTTTTTTTGTTCTCAGTTAGTGGAGCAGAAATCCTTCACGACTGAGACAATTTTTTTATATTTTTTCTTTCTTCACATTAAAAAAACACCTTTGTATCTAACTCTGCCCTCGTGGGGAAGCAAAGTTAATAGGGACTCTGTCGCCACTACTATTTCTCTCAAAGTTAGTAGCAACATTCAAAAGTTGTAGGTGTTCATTCGTAGGTAGATTTCCACAACATAATTTGTACATCACGTTTTGTCTTTCATACACATAGTTAGTGGCCCAGCTAGTCTCTAATTAAAAGGAAATTGTCTATCTCTTTGTATGTCCGTCTAGCTAAAATATTTAAAATTATACATTGAAACCAAAGCCATTCCTAGTGTTACTAGATCAGATACGGGCTTCATCACCGAAACATCACCAAACATTGATGTTATTGGGTTTTTTTTCCTTAGTAAAACTCAATCATGTTCTTCCAGGCCGAAGCCAAAAACATCAATTTTCCTCTTCAAGCAAAACAAAGACCACAGACTAATAGCTGAAGATATAAACATGTTTATCAAAACAACACAGTCCGAAAAGTGTTGATATGCCGGAAAACGAAACGACCAAATCAAACACAATGAATAAATATTTGAAAATATAAAGAAATTGAAAATAAACTTTTACTAAAATTACTGAATCTATAATTAAAAAATCTGAAAATGGTTTATGTGCCGTAAAACAAAACAACCAAACCAAAACAAGAATGTTATATATGAAGAGGGATTTTTAATGGTTACTGCCTCAAACTGTAATACCGTCCCAGGTTCAAATTCTGTCGAAATTATTCATTGTCACTTTCACTAATATCAACTAAAAATCTATTAATCAATACATGGCCTAGTGAGCAACTATATAGATCGACGTCACACAATAAAACAATTATGTATAGTAACATTTGATTTGGAGTTTTTGTTCCACTTTTCAAACTTTGAATAATGATAGCAAAACAGCTGTACCTTCTTTTGAGCAACAGTCAATGGCGGAGCTTTTAAGCCTTTTGTGTGTATGTTTTTTTTTTTTTTTTTTTTTTTTTGCTGCAATTGTTTGTCGTAGGGGGCCAGGATTTTTAGTATGATGGCCTGATGGCTGATCCGGGTTTGTCTCTGGAATTCAAATATTGTAACTGTCAGAGAAATGAATAGTAACATTTGATTTGATGTTTTGTTCCACTTTTCAAACTTTGAATAATAATAGCAAAACAGCAGTACCTTCTCTTGAGCAACAGCCTTTTGTGTGTATGTGTGTGTTTTTTTTGTTTTTTTTTGTTTTTTTTTTGTTGTTTTTGCTGCAATTGTTTATGGTAGGGGGCCATGTATCATGGCTGATCCGGGTTTGTCTCTGGTATTCCAATATTGTAACTGCCAGAGAAATGAAGGTTTGCACCATTGCTTAGCTCTTCCCGTCTGATGCATGAACGAGTGGAGGGGCCCTTTTTATCCTGGGTAGCGGCCTGCCAGCATTTTTTTTTTGTTTATACTTCTATTCATGTTGTCTACTGTGAATATTTGGTCAGGGTTTACTTCCTATCTTTACCCTGACAACCACCTGAACAGAGAGACCGGAGAAACCCGAGGGTGATGTTTAGTAGGCATTCAAGTTTCGCTCCAGTAGACATTCAAGTTTTATGTACCAGGTATATATTTTTTATGTTTCTTTAAATAACATGAGATGCGGAACAATTTGAAGTAAAAGTCTATTTATCATTATGTGCTTAAAACCCACTTTCGAAATATGTAAATATCCTACAAATATTGAGTTGGCCGTTCATAAAATCGAGTCTAACAGACGGTATGTACAAAACAGAGAAATAAAACCTAAACGGAATATAGCAATTCTGACATTGCAGAAAAAATGTTGTTAAAGTGTTTTATATGTATTTTAGATAAAACAAGTTGTAAAATAAAGTAATCTATAGTATAAATATCACCTTTCTGTTAAAATGTATGTATGTATGTATTTTTGTATGTTTCACAAAACCTTTCGATAGAGGGGAGGGATTTTCACGAGATCGGTACCATTTTGAAGCTCGACCCTTCGGACGACGAATATCGAAAAATTGGCTAAAAATATTATCTCCTTACAGAGAAAGGTAGCAAAAAAATCGTTCCTTCATGACAATTTAGCCATACACGCATGCGCGAAAAACATTTTTTTCTTCTTGAATTAGTTTAAGTATAAATATTTTGCTCACCCAGTCATAGACCAATTAGTATAGTAGCAGCGTCGTTATCTTAAGGTTGCACGCTCGAGCCGAGATACCGGATATGTTTTTTTCTATTTTTAAAGTTTTAATATTGAAACAGGGTTATTTATGCCATTTGTTTCGTTCGTTTTTTTTTTGTTTTTGTTTTTCTTGATGTTTTATAAAAAGTTTTAACATCGTTCGCTCATTATTTATTTTGCATCACATTCGTTTTTAGCTTGTTTTTTTCATCACGTTCGCTGTTTTTTCCCCGATTAAAGATGTTTTAACATCGTTTTTTAATAAGATTCAAACAGAGGTAATACGTTCGTTTATTCTTTATTTTCCATTTTGTTTTGATTTACCCCCTCACACACACACACCTCACCCCACCCAGGCAACGCCATGTACCCCCGCTAGTTTGTAAATAAATTATTTCTTATAATTCAGTACACATTTTTACTTATGATTTCCGATCCAACTTTTCGTATGATCGATGCAACTTTTTTTCTGTTTAGACAAAGAAATATAAAAAACGGCATTTTTATCCTCGTTACCACGTAAATCCATACCTTTACTCATTTAATAACATTGCCGACTCGTGTGACATTATTCTTTAACGTGTCTGTATAAAACATTTAATGCATCTGCCTTTTATTGTGAACACAGGTTGTTGATAAAAAATATCTTAACGTCGTTTGTCACTGTGAAATTCAGGTTGCTTTTCGGCTGCTGATAAAAATTGACAGAATAGTTTGGTAGGGAAACGTACAAACACACACACAGAGGCAGACAATTCCACTTTTATAGATATATAGATAGATTGTTGCATTGTTTAGTAGACGGTTGGACATAGCAGTTCTCGAAACTTAATTATTGTGGACTTTTAACATTAAAAGCGCGTACAAATCGTTTTTCCATGTTAATCATGAAGTAAATTTTAATGGGTTTTATATTTTTTCACGGGGTGGGGAGGGGAGATGTAAAGTTCTCCACTGTTAATTATTCAGTACTTTTATCCATTATTTTTTCGTTTTATTGTGAAACGTATTCTGCATCTCCGTTTATATTAGAACTAGCTGGCAGCCCGGCGTTGCCTTGTCATACAATATACTTAAACATGATATTTTTATTTATGCAGATTGCGTATGTCTTATTATTGAATCAATCCTCTATTTATTATCATATATTATGAGGAATAATTAGCACAGTGGACTAATTCGCAAGAAAAAAAGAAAATTACAAATTAAATAATAACAATGATATTATCGTCTATCAAATTTCGTCTGTGTTTGTTTACAATATCACGTCAGCTGCTAGATTTTACAATGAATGCTCTAGAAAAATCTCTTCTGATTAATGTTTGGTTTGAAAATATGCAAATGAAGAAATAATTTGTGGTGATTTTAAATGGTACTTTTTCTCATATTGTACATTGAACTCATTAATAAGAAAAAAAGTCGAATGCGGTACCATTAAGCTATATCTACAGATTATAATAAATATTTTTAAAGACAAAATGATTTGCTTAAATTTTATTATCTCCCTTTGCAGGTGTAATGTAAAATATTCACATGTAACAATTCTTCTTTTTTTATCTATGAGAAAGAAAAGCTATTTTAAAATTTGATTTTTTCGATTTTCGATATATATCAGATGAATTTCTGCATAAACATATCTAAGAACACCGCCAGACATTTAAATTACCTTTGTGTGAAATTTGCAAAAAATAGGATCAGCCGTTTCGGTATCTATGAGGAAGAAACTTACACTCACACGCAGTGACTTTTACATAATATCAGATAGATAGAAAAAGAGAGATAGAGGTAATGTACTCAGCCAATGTTTTTCATTACTAATAATTGGTAGGTTTCTTACAACATTTGTGATTTTTTTTTCAAGTACCAAAATGATATTATTTTCTATTGATTTCCAAGAGATACAGATCAGGATTTGTCTACTTTATTGCCTCTCTTTGTCTCGCTTTTATTGTTAGCTTTGTCACCTTTTCTTGATCATCTGAACAAATTTGTGATTCTTCAACAATGACTGAAAGGTTTGCCCGTAAGGCTTCATCTTTAAGAATGTTTGTGACATGTTATCATTTATATATCTTTTTTATTACTTGTCTGCTTCTTTTTGAATTTTTTTTCTAATGTTTATTCATAACGCCTCACAGACAAGAACTTTGATACGTGTACAATCTACTGGAGACCAGCGGTTATCCTCGCGAGTTTATACATAGTATAATTATTTTCTGATTCACCCCACTCTACAAAACAACATATGTATACACACACACACACACGTATATATATATATATATATATATATATATATATATATAACTAGCCTGGTTGCGCGGGTGTTTGGAGGTGTGTGTTGAGCAACAAAAGAAGGTTGTAGTAGGCAGGAAGGCTCGAATACGTACTGCAAAGAAGGATAAGAACGTGAACAAAACGTGACGTTTTTGCTGTTGCATCCATCGCCAAACTGGAAGTGACGAATGTTTTAATAAAGGTTTGTCAATCGAAAAGAGAGGATGACTTTCACAAAATATAGGCGCAAAACAAAAACGATCCCGCCCTGTAGAAATGTGTAAAGTTGAGGGTGAATAAATTGATGTTTTTAACCAATTCTTCGATATTTATCGTTTGAAGGGTCGACCTTAATAAACAATACCGATCAGGTGAAAATTCTCCGTCTATGTCAAAAGTTTTAGGCAGACATAATGATTGCAACGTCTTGTCAGACGAGTGCCACTCCCCCAGACACTTAAAGTCCATGAGCCCAAAAATGACTTTTTTTTTTTTTTTTTAGTTCTACCGGTGAATTCACACGCTCAAGCAGGCATGACACTTAAGACGGTGGTGGAGATCAATTATTACATGCTTCCAGCATTTCAAGCCTCCACGCGTCACAACTTTTCCATCGCCACAGGACAATTTTTATAGACAAATGCTTTAGGGAGTATCTATACACATATGCTGTTACAGAGTCTTAGCTTTGTACGAAAGCTAAGTCTCTCTCTCTCGGTTTAAAATGTTGAGATCCAGCCACAAGCAAGAGCAAGATAGCCAGCAACAAGTTAAACTGCAGACCAGCTTAATGCGGATACTTATCTCCCGCTTTATGTTTTTTTTTTAAATCAGAGATTTGCTTCTAGAAAGGTTGCATTCACAACGGCTTACGGGAGCCCTCTCCACCCCAACACTCATACATACACACAAACACACGGTGCTAGTTGGCCGTTGACTCCGAAAAAGGGTTCATTCGTTCTTTGGAAGGTCTTTTTTTTAATCCTTCAGGGAGACTAGCCACCCTCCTCACCAAACAAATCTGGTGGGGAAACGAGTTTAGTCGCCGGTGACTCGACCATGAGGCAGGTAGTACTGGGTTACATGGTACCAGTAGCATATGACATGGCTTGACATACAAGCATACATACATACATTAAAACAGACAGATGATATTTATATCATTGAAGATTATATATAAATCTGGTATATTTATAAAAGTGAGAATGTGTTTGAGGAGACTTCTTTACCTATATACTTAACGAATGTTTAATCTATACACTTGAAAATTGGTATATAGAATATTCAAATACATGGAAAAATGTTTAATCCGTTTTCATCCGCAAAAACGGAGTGCTAAGGGAATAAAATTGAAAAATTAATACGTGGAGGTCGTCGGAATTTTATTTGTTTGCTTACTCTTCCACGAATGCGCATACATGAATGGTCCACATAACACGTTCATTATGTTAAAAATAAGTGGGTTTGAAAACACTTTATAAAGATTATGTCGTGCCTTATTGTTATCGTACTTCACTGACTGTCTTTAGGTTTTGGTTCCGATCTCAGCTCGAGTGTTTTCTTTTTTTTATTTACTTACAAGAAGTGAACTGTTTAGAAAAAAAAAACATAATGTACGCCTGCATATATCTCAGCTGGAAAGAAGAAGAAGAAAGGAAAGAAGAAGAAGAAGAAGAAGAAGAAAGGAAAGAAGAAGAAAAAGAAGGAGAATAAAAAGAAGAAGAAAAGAAAGAAGAAAAAGAAGAAGAAGAAGAAGTAAAGGAAATTTGAAAAAAATAGAAGAAGAAAAAGAAGAAGAAGAAAAAGAAGAAGAAACTGAAGAAGAAGAAGAAGAAGAAAGAGAAGAAGAAGAAGAAGAATAAAGAGAAGAAGAAGAAGAAGAAGAAGAAGGGGAAGGCATGTAGAAATAAAGAAGGGGAAAAAGACGCGGAAAAGAATATAAAGACGGAGAAGACGATGAAAAATAAGAGAAAGAAGAAAATAAGAAAAATAAAAAGAAGACGAAAGAAGTAAGAAATATCAAGAGGCACAAGCAGATGGATGAAAGCCAGTTTTAAACAATAACTTTGTTTACCTACTCGCTGTAACGAAGTAATAATTTTGGGCCACGTGGATTGTGCTGTATTTACTTTAACAAAGATAGTCACTCGAATTTAATAAAAAATATAACCGAGACAATTTGGGAAAATGTGAGAACCATAATTCATGTAATTTATATTGTGAGCAAACTTTTAATTTCAGACAACGTATCTGATAGCGATTCTAACGAAAGCGTTGTCCGTGTTCGCAAATAGTACTGCATATATCAAAGAACGACTAGTTCTAATGCTAAGGTGTTTTACCGAGTGATATTCTCTTATCCTGTTAAACTTAAAATTGAAAATGAAACGTTCCGTATTGTCCAATGCTATGCAAGCGTAATATGTCTGAAACTCATACATGTAATAAGTTCAATTATAATCCAGTGAATTGTAGCTATTACTTTTAATAAAAGAACCGATGATTTATAGCTTTGTGAGAGAACTTGAATTAAATAGGTAAATATATGCTACTATCATAGTGGGATTACGTTTATGAGAAAGTGAGTCTAGGGGGAGAAAATATATATTTTATAGAAAGATGAGGAAATTTGCTTTCAAATCACGTTGCAGTATGAGTTTGGAATGGTGTGTGTGGAAGCTTTTGCTAGGAATTGCATCGTTGTGTTCCTCTAGTGTCGGATGGTTGAATGCGAAAATTGTTATTTTATTAATATTTATACCTATGTATATAGAACGATAATATTTTTTAATAAATAATAACTAGTGTTTCTATGCCTATACAAACTAATGTATTATGCTTCATCAGTATCAAACTTATACATCATACCCCTACTTCGCTGGATAATATTCGTATAATGAAATCCAGTTTAGCTTATTTGGCACACTGATATAGTAACGCTCCTATTAACCACGATTACTTTGTTTGGAACAAAACACATTTTAAAACCATTAAAGTATTAAAATCAAATTCTTATATTTATATGTGTAAACTAAACAAAGGTGCAGGGGTTGTTATCATGGATCGTTCAGACTACGTTGAGAAAAGGTTATTAATTTTGTACGATGAATCTAAATTCCGTAAACTTCGTCCTATCGAGTTGGCGGATAATACTTGCAAAAATGCCATCAAAATACAAAAACATCTTCTTGCATTATATAAAAAGAATATTTTTCCAATGGTGTCTATGACATGGTCATTATGTCCCACGCTTTACGATCTACCTAAAATACATAAGCAAGATATCCCACTGGGACCTATTTTATCTATGATAGGCTCTGTTCCACATTCTTTGGCTCAATGGCTTTTAAAAAGTTGGCAACTTGTGCGTGAGTTATATACTACGCACTGTAAACCTGATTCTTTCCGATTTGTTGAGTGTCTGTGTGGGTTAAATTCGGGTTCTGAGACGTCTTTTATGTGTTCTTTCCATGTTTCTAGTCTTTTACCAATGTACCGTTGGATGAGACTAAACGTGTTTGCACCGACGCTCTCTGTAATGATCGCCTGATCTCTCCCCGGTTTTCGAAGGATATATTTACAGGACTCGTATTAATGTGTACTAAATCAGTGGAGTTTAGCTTCGCTGATATTATTACAGTAAGGTCGACGGGGTCTCAATGGGGAGCCCATTTGCCCCAACTCTAGGTGATATTTTCGTTGGTTATGAATCCGTTTTTTTCAGTTCAGGAACTAAACCCACTACATATATTAGATATGTTGACGATGCTATTACTATGTTTTCATTGCAAAATGAAGCGTCAGCATGTTTTAATAATTTAAATTCCCTTCATGGGGATGTTCTTGTTGAACGTTCACGAGGTGGATTTCTCCCTACCATTTACAGGAAACCGATTTTTACTGGCTTGTATGTGAATTGGTCTTCTTTTGTACCTAAATCACCAAAAAACCGGCTTCATTAATATGTTGGTACATAGAGCTCTCATTATTTGCCCATCTACTAAACTGGATTTCGAACTGGATAAGATCAAGGACATTTTCATTAGTAATGGTTACCCTGAAAGCCTTATTGATGGTTGTATAAAGAAGCATTGCTGATCCCCTAAAATATTTGGCACTTTAAAATGCCCTGGTTACTAAAAATTGCCGTGGATATGATATAATCGTACAAAATTAGCCAAACATCTGTTAGCCAAACATCTGTTAGAAGTATTATTAATTGTTTTTACTCTGTTTTCTTGCGTTTGGTATATCCTACTAGACTTGCCTTACATTCAAAATAGTAACATTATTTATCAATTTAAATGCCAGTGTGATGCTAGTTATATCGGGCGGACTTCCTTGAATTTGCAGACTCATAAACCAGCACGTGCCATCCAAGATTAGACAGGGTTGAACGGGATCTTTGAGTCTCCATTTCTCTACAGTTTTGGACTTGCTACTGGCCAAAATCTTGATGATAATCCTTATTGTGCCAATCAGTATAAAATAGAATGGTTTGAAATACTTCATAGAGCGGATTCTAAAAATCATTTTAAAAATTTTAGACTCTGTCTCTATCGCAATTCTTAAACCATCTTAGTATTGGTAGAAGGAATTGTTAAAAGCGTTAAGTCACTTCGGGGAACTTTGGCCATCTCCTCCCCCCCTCGCGGTGCTATTTTAATCGCTTTATACAAATGAACGTGTCTGTGTGTGTGTCTGTGTACATTTCCCTACGTAATAACTCTGTCAATTTTCAGTCTACAGACTCGAAATTTGATATACAGGCTACTGAGATTTGGGAAAATCGATGTGATTGGTTTTCGGCCAGAAATTTGGCTGTTAAGAGGTCAAAGTTCAACGATTTGACCTTTGAGAACTCTACCAAACTCATTCGACAATTTAAGGTCTACACACTTGAAATTTTTGATAAAGGTCCCTTGGACATGGATCTAACTTAATAACTCTATTTGAGCCCAAAACAATAAATTTTAAAGGGTCATAAAAGGGGCCAAATTTAAAAAAAATTGATCGTTTTTTGTGTGTGTGTGTGTTTTTTTTTGCTCAGCATATACCTCCAGACGCCCGGGCAACGCCGGGCACCCATGCTAGTATATATATATATATATATATATATATATATATATATATATATATATATATATTATTCCAAGTACTCTAACCACTGCAGCATGAGTCCGCAAGTGGTTAAGTACTTGGAAAAATCAGTTGTGAGAGTAATATTCTCCTGAAGGTTGAAGGTTACATTCTCAGTGTGACCCCTCCCCCCACAAAAAAAACAAATACCATTGCGAATTTCTTAAGAGCTCTATCCACTCATAGCTGACGGAAGAAGAGCATGCTACTCTCCTGAACAAATAAAGGATTCTGTTCGCAATTTCTTATAAATTCGCAAGTTCGACCGAAACATTCCTGAGTTGAAGAAGATACGCCTGAAGAAGGTCGGAGTTTACATCGGCAGAAACGTTGTGAAACTGACACTCAAGATGAATCCAAATAATACGAATAATCGATCATCATCTGAAAAAATTCAGAAACGGAAAAAATAACTGTAAACTGACATCAAATCATTAATTTCTTCGATATGACATTCAACAACACCCAGGGCGCACATAAAAGACTAATGAGATAGAATTATAACTGACACATGTCAATGCAAAGTCAAATGCCGAATCATATTTCAACAATATATCTTCCACCGAAAAACAGTTTTAATAAAAAAAAGATTTATAACAAACACCGCTTTAAAGATCGCTGGATCTGTTAACACGAAATTGTGTATTATAGCAGTAGTAGAAGATTTAACCGCCGAAAGATAATTTGGTATACCCCCCCTTAAATTACCTGCTTAAATACAATATTGTTTCCTTATTATTTACATCAGCACTTTTTATTTACTTGGAATCCACCACTTATCAAGTCCAGAAGGCCATTCGAGGATAAGGGTTTATGAATGTAAGATGGCAGTATAGTATTTGCTAATAGTGTAACTTGTATAGGATTTTATTGTTTATGGGGAGATCGTGACAAGAAATTGTTAGCATTTGATTTGAAGACTACTATGTTGTATTAAACCGGGAAGCATGCCAGCGGAACAGTGTTTCAATAGACAGGAAGTTCTAAGAAACTAGCTTTGTTCATGGAATATGTGTTTAGATTTAGGCACAGATAGAGAGTGGGGAAAATCGTAAATAGCGGTTATAGCTAGTCGAGTGTGCTTTATGAAAGTTTTACAAAGGGGGCATAGATTGGAGTTCAGTCGAGTACTTGCTATGAAAATAACGATAAAGCAGAGATTTTCCTTCAAATAACTCTTGGCATAAAATAGCATATAGACATAATAATCTTAGCTATAGCTGTGCAAATACTTTAGAAAAAAGAATTAATTTCGTATGTGACAGATCTTGAACTGGACTATTATTGCTACTACTAGTAATAATAATTACAAAGAAAAAAACAGAGAGGCAGCAACTCTGCATACAATATTAATAACGTAAATATTAAGGGTAACTATAGAGATAAAAGTAAATGGCGTCTACGAGAAATATGTTTAACAGAATTGTACATTTGATAGCCAGACTCCCAGATCTGAATCTAAAAAAACATTCTATATCCTTAAAAGCGCGTAGGTGTGCTACCAGATCAGGCTGTATGAAGATACTGGCTTCCTGAGACGAAATGCACCTAACATTGATGTTTTTTTTTTTGTTTTTCTACGTCCTTTTTCAAGACTTAATTATGTTCTGCAAAATCAAAACCAAAAAACAGCCCACTTTTTTCACCTTTTCGTTCTTCTCAAATCTCAAGTCTCCTCAACTTCCTAACTAGTTACCTAACTTAAAATGTACCAAACATTAATACTGTAACCTTTTTTCCTGTTCTGGAGGACAAGAAATAAAAACGATAGAATCCACTACAAAAAAAAAGAACAACCAAACCAAACCAAACCAAACCAAACACTACAAACTATAAATTGAAAATACAGAAAGCTTGAAGAATAAAACCCTTCTACAAAATAACCGGATACAACATGAATACTATTTCCAATATCACTGAATTCGGCATAAAATAACCCAAAAGGATTGATATGCTTTAAAACAAAACAACCAAACCTAACTAAAAGCAAGCACCGATTTTGTAATTTAATATTTAATATTTGAATACGAATAGACATTGATCATGGAATTAGGCAAAATATTAAACAGATATTTGAAACATATTTTTTAATCTGATTCTATTTTTTATTAGTGTTCTTTAAGCTCTCTATCTGACAATATCTATTGACCTGCTTTGAGAAGCAATTCCGAGCATTATGCTACGCTATCTTGTTTATACATCACTGGGTAAAATATACTTAAAATATTTACATTTGTGGAGAATTGGCGTGTATTAGAGTAGCGTTGCAAACATAAAAACAACCGTCTAAACTTAAGATATATATATATATATGTATATATATATATATATATATATATATATAATTATATATATATATATATATATATATATATATATATATATATATATATATATATATATATACTCGCAGTTCAGCCCGGCTTTGCTTGGGCGCTATGTACTCTTCATAACTTGCCTTACGTGTGAATACACTTTATGTAAAATTTCAAATGTTTAAACCAGAAATTGGCTGAGTAATTTGGTAGAGACAGCAGAGGTACATTTTAAAAAATATTGACTCCTTAACATCGATTTCTTTGGGGTCAAATCAAATTAAACAATTTGATCCATGTCCAAGTAACCTACACTTAAAATTTCAAGTGTTTAGACGGTGGAGTTTGGTTGAGTTTTCAAAGGTCAAATCGTTGAACTTTGATTCTTTGACAGCCAAATTTCTGGCCGAAAACTGATTAAGAAAAGTTATTTGAAAGAGAAATGTACACCGACACACACACATACACACAAACAGACATACATGTTCACTTTTATAGATATATAGATCATTTTCGAAATATAAGGGCGACATAATGTCTCCAGTAATTGAAGATGTATGTATGGAAGCGGTTTGTATGTTCCACATAGAAAGAAAAGTTAGATAATTTAAACAAAATCATGAGTGTAAAATTTTCCAAGGACAGCAATGGTAGATTCCTTATAAAATCTAAAAACAATTAATTGAACATGAAAGGAATTAAGCTTTGATATTTTCATCAAGATTACCTCCCTTGCTTTCAGACATTCTATTAAATACATGGATGGATGTTTCCTTATACTTTATTTTTTATATATCTATAATATAAATCTGAATTTGTGTGTGTGTGGGGGGGGGTCTGGTCACGAATAGGCTCCTATATGGTTGACTATTAAAAAAAAAAATGATTGCATATAATGATAGAAGATATATCGAGACACAGGAATGGGTATGTTTGTTCTGGCAGAACGGTGGTTCATTAAAATTGTGGGGTCTGCGTACGACCCTGGTCCACAAAGTATGGAAATAAAAAATTTAAAAATTAAAAAAAAACGTTTACAAGTGTTTTTGATATAGATGTACATTAGAATACTTTGATAAGTATGTTTTAACTTAAATAGGGATGGTATAATAAAAGTCTGGGGTCTGCGTTCATGCCTGGCCTCCATGGAATGGAAATAGGGACAAACTTTAATACAGACTTTTCATATCTATCTGCGTAAGTATACTTTGATAATTATGTTTCATTTTGAAGAAATATGGTATAATAAAATTATGGTGTGTTTGTTCACGCCTGAACTCCATAGAATGGAAATATGTCACAAAGTTCAACAAGGTTTTTTAATATAGATCCACAGAATATTGTGATAAGTATTTCAGTGTGAACAGGTATGGTATAATAAATTATGGGGTTTATCTATTTTATTTTTACTTTCATCATATTTTGCTTTGGTTTTGATACCCCAAATTCGAAGCTATCTCTTTACAACCCTTCCCTTTCATAACCTATCATACTTTAATAAATCAGAGTCCATTTTCTGTAGGCTGTTTTTGAACCCGGTAAAAGACGGGTACTTTTGCTATATATATATATATATATATATATATATATACACACTTCAGAACAATGTAATACAATAGATCTACTGGTATGTAAATCAAATGATTATTGGCTTTACAAAATATTATTGGCTGTAATATTTTATAAAGACAATCCCAACTAAATAAAAATTGCTCAATATACTAGATAGAGCAAATAAATAAAAAAATTTAATAATTTAAATTTTACTTGAGCCCAAAACAATAACGGTTATGGGGTCAAAATTGGAGCAAAAAAATTGACCTCTGCGGTCTTTACCAAATTACTCAGCTAAATTTGGTCTAAACATTTGAAATTTTACATAAAGTGTATTCATGCATAAGGTAAGCTTTTTAGTCGTTTTATTGCCGAAAATTTGGCTGCCAACAATTTGATCTTTGCGGTGACTAGCAAACCATGCAGCCAATTTTGGGTCTAAACATTTAAAATTTTACATGAAGGGTATTCAGATAATCAGCAAGCTTTTTAATCAGTTTTGGGGCGAAAATTTGTCAAAGGTCAAAGTTGAAAGTCTCGACCTTTGCAGACTCTACCAAACTCCGCCGCAAATTTTGGGTCTAAACACTTAAAATTTTAGATGTAGGTTACCTGGACATGAGTCAAACTTTTTAATATATATATATATATATATATATATATATAATAAAAGTTATTAACAGTATATAGGGCACAAGCAAAGCCGTGCTGAACTGCTAGTCATAAAAATCTGTAATTTGTTCTCGCCCAAACAAAACGGGTAGATCGTATATTGAATTAGAAACCATTTCGTAGATCACAATTTTAACCCTAATAAATTAACCCTAATCCCACATTGACAAGCTCACATACGATTAATAAGGTCGATAAACCAGACTCGACTTGCATTTTAAATGTGTCCGATTAGATTTTCCTACCTAGTGTCACGCGTTGAAACACGATGCCGATTCATAAGGACGTAATTTCTAAAACATGATAGAGATCTTTCAACTGTGACAAGGCATTCATTCTTAGTAATTTGCCGCGAAAAATCACAGATCCCATAAATGGTGCTATGAATCGAGGCGTGGACTCGCCAAGCCGGAGAAATTAGTTCGAGAAATTAGAAAGTAGTTCTGCACTCTAGAACACACCCTAACAAATTAATCTTAATAATAACTTCTACAACTCTGTAGATCGTATATTAAGAGAGTACCAACTAAAATATAAGTCGGTGTAAAAGTGTGACCGGTTTATGGAAGTAGCACTTGAAACGATTGTAATTTATTCTATGCATATTGTTATTACATTAACATATCACTATGATTAATTTATAATTTTTTCTTACAGATTATTATAGCGTCATTTATATATACTTTGCAATATCGTCACCAAAGCTAAAAATAGCCTTTTTTACATGGTAGCCGCTATTAATTAAGGTCAGGAATCCACTCGGGGATAAGTGTTATTGCGTGTACAGTAATCAATGGGATATTATCGTAGTAATCACTAGTAATGGAGATTTGATAAAGTGTCTTACTTAAGGGGGCGGTTCATCAAGAACTTGTTTATGTTGGACTTGAAGACATCCAAGTTGTAGTCAGGTGGGAAACAGGCAAACGGAAGAGAGTTCCACAGGCGTGCACTTCTAAAAAGAAGCTTTGTTCATGGAATCTACGTTTGGATTTAAGCACAGATAAAGAGTGGGGTCAATTATTTACAGTGATTTCAGCTAGACGGGTGTTTTTCGTGAAAGATTGGTGAGGGGAGGACCAGAGATTGGAGCTCAGGCGAACATTGCCATGGAAATAACAATAAAACAAGGACAGGCTTGCAACGTCTCTTCTGTGGGAGAGAGGTTGCAGGGAAGAGAAAAGAGCATCTCATATTAAGACACGAAGTCTATTTTATACTAAACCTTGGTCAACAGAAGAGAAGTCATGTCACATCACTACTTGTTAATATTCCTGCTATATACACTATTGTGTAAGTGTACCCTTACGTTAGTGTATCAGCAAAAGCGTCGATTATGGTCAAGGAGTGTCTGAAGCGCCGATTTCGTGCAATATGCGTAGGTGTGCAACACAAACAATAAACCAGCTCATTAACATCAGTCTGTGTAGCTGTCTTCTCTTACCATTATACAAGTTTATCTTTTGTATTTAATATAACTTCATTTGTTAAATAGAATGTGTAGAAAGCGGTACAATACAGAGGTAACAGAAAGACACAAGCAGGTGAGAAAGTTTTATTAATACAACTTACAAATACATGTGTACATATTCATATATCTCTTATACACATTATATTTATATTTGCACAGTGGTCACCTGGGAAAGTCGGTCTGGTGGTATATCCGTGTTATATAATATTTCGAGAAAGATCTCTTCGTCAGATATTTATTTGACTTTGGTTCAAACGTGCTGTTGTAACAGTAACAGTCTCGCGGCAAACAATTGCCCGGAACTTGTAGATAGTATTTTAATTAAATATGGTTCGGGTTTTTTATTCATTTCTTAATTGTTATTTCTAATTTATATATTTATTTATTTATTTTTATTTTATTTTTTATAATAGTTTATCTGTTGTAAAAAGTGACAGTCTCGCGGTAAATTGTGTTTCAGAGTTTGCAACGGCTTCTTTTGATTCCTACCAAACTAAACTGGGGTCTCGTTTTTACATAATGGCACCGAAAGGTGTATATTACATAGCAGACATATGCATATATATATATATATATATATATATATATATATATATATATAGGTGTGCATATAATGTACGTCGATATATAATGAATTTCTTTGTGTCATTAAGTGTTTCATAATGTTCCTTGTAGATGTGTGTATAACTGTGTTACACATATACATTACACATATAAGTACAATTTCAACAGTACATATAACATTTTATAAATAGACGGTTCCTCACCTCAAAAGGACGAAATATCTTTCTAGCGAATTACATCTTGCCGAACAGAAAAAAATTGCCTTCATTCATCCTGGTCTTGGTCGACGTATCTGCTAAGAAGATTTCTTCCAAAGGAAGAAATATATTTTTTCAGGCAACTTTTATTCTAAATGTTTTCCCATTGGAAGTTGGCATCTGTCTCCCGTATCTTAAACTGACTGACCACTGACTAGCTCTCTATATATCACTGCTATCGGTTGCTATTACGTAATTCAACTCACATCTTTTAACACGTGACTTTCAATCACGTTTTAGATCTGTTATTTTGAAATATGTTTTTGAGTATTTTAAAATTCATTTCGCATTCTTCCTCTTTTGTTTATGGTTCTGCTAACTCATTCCAAATTCTAAAACCTATAACATATTTGCCTTTGTTCATAACGACAAACAATAATGTACTTTTATATAACATTTAAACTTATAATAATAATAATAATAATAATAATAATAATAATAATAATAATAATAATAATAATACCCTTGAGTGCGGAAAATAATACAAGAAAACAATATAACGAATAAACGTTACAGGGAATGAAGAACACCGGAGCTGCATATCTATAAGTTCTACACCCCCATCATGTACCCCCCATTGTTTCATCACCGGTCACCCCAATAAAAAAGTGATACCAAAGGGCTGAGAAGGGTCAATAAGGACTGAAGACCGAGGAGCGAGCGCCAACCAGACCTCGGCTGGACGAGCGCAAAGAGAACTGGGACCTTGGGGAGGCTGAGTGCCACTCAACTTCCAGTGGCCACTACGAGCGAGAAATCAATGGTAAGCGACTGCTGCGATGATGCAAATTCATTTGCAAATGCTATCGAAGGAGGTGGAGAGAGCTGGATGTCTGGGGAGACTTGTTGTCACTCAGCTTCCAGAGAACACCACAGGTTTCCAATCAGATATTTTGTTGACTTGTGTGAAAGCTCCATGTGAGCCAATAATAATAATAATAATAATAATAATAATAATAATAATAGTCGATTTTAGCAAACTTACTATCAACAAGGAAACCCGCTGTTGCCCCGATATAATCTATTAGCGTTTCTCTCAACTCCCAAACGCGGAGATGATATTTTTCTGTCTAAATTGTCCAATTTTCTCACACTGACTACAGACTCTAATAAAAACAGTACGTGTCTTTTATAAACTATCTCAATACATCATTAACTCACGTAACCAAAAGCACAAAATTGCTGATCCACTTTGTCACGTATTCAGTTTATTTAGCTCACATTCCTGATTCTATTATATACTACCAGTTCAGCCCGGCTTTGCTCGGGCCCTATGTACTGTTTATGACTTGCCCTACGTATGAATACACTTCATGAAAGATTTCAAATGTTTAGACCAAAACTTGCTTGGATAATTTCGTAGAGATTTCGTAGAGACCTCAGAGGTAATTTTCTTTTAAATTTGACCCAAATGTTGACCTCTTAACATTTAGTATTTTGATCTCAAATTAGAATAAAAAGTGTTACCTCTGTCCAAGTTACCTACATCTAAAATTTCAAGTGTTTAGACCCTAAACTGGCGGAAGAGTTTGGTAGAGTTGCCAAAGGTCAAATCGTTGATATTTCACCCCTTGACAGCCAAATTTCTGACCGAAAACCAATTAAAAAGATTTTCCCTAATCTCAATACTCCTTATATCAAATCTCTAGTCTCTATACAAAAAATTGACAGAGTAGTTTGGTAGGGAAATGTACGCAGACACTCACACATACAGATATTTTCACTTTTATACATATATAGGTTATATATATATATTTATATATATATTACATTCTATCATAAATATTTTGATCTGTAAAATACCAAACTCGTCTCAATACATATTTTTTTTACATAGGCATCACAACTTATCAAGGCAAAGAGGTCACTCGAGGATAAGGGTTAAAGGGTGTACAGTAGAAATTGGACAATATGGAAATCGTTAGTAATGAAAATTCGGTAAATTTGATAACTTATATGGAACGGCTCATCAAAAACTTGTTTACGTTGGACTTGAAGAAACCCATATTGTAGTCAGCTGGAAAGGAGGAAACCGGAAGACAAGTCCATAGGCGTGCAGGTCTAAGAAAGGAGCTTTGTTCATTGAATCTACGTTTAGGTTTAAGCACATATAAAGAGTGGGAGAAATTAGTGATAGTGTTTTCTGCTATATGGGTGTTTCTTGTGAAAGTTTGGCGAAACTTTTGTGAAAGTTTTCTAAAATTCTATTTTCCAAGCATCATAAATGAGCCTAATAATAATCGTTCATGTTATGTGATGTCGTACAGCAGTGCTGTATGTCATTTTCCCCCATATTGTAGCTAGCTGGAAAGCAGAAAAACGGAAAACAGTTCCACAGGCGTGCAGTTCTAAGAAAGAAGCTTTGTTCATGGAATCTACGTTTAGGTTTAGGCAAAGAGTGGTGGCAATTACTGATAGTATTTTCAGCTAGACGAGTGTTTCTTGTGAAAGTTTGGTGAGGGAGGACCTTAGAGTGGAGCTCAGTCGATAACTTATGAAAATAACGAAAAAGCAGAGATAGGCCCGCAATATCTCTTCTGTGAGAAAGAGATTGTAAGGAAGAGAAAAGGATACTCCCTACTAGGCTACGAAGTCTATTTTGAACCCTATCAAGGCAGGATAAGTCCTATCTAGCAGCTCCTGCCTAGATGTGGCAACAGTACTCTATCCTTGGACAAATTTGGCTCTTATATAGATAGAGAATTGCATCAGCAGTGAGATATCTACTGGATCGATAGAAGATTCCCATCATTTTCCCAGCGACCTTGGCAACGGAATTCATGTATGTGTTCCATTTCAGATGAGAAGTAAAGGTCAAGCCAAGAAGCTTGTCAAAACATGAGGCCTCAGCATTCCCGGTACATTTCTACTTTGAATATTTGTAAAATAGCTCATTAATCAAGTTCTACTTTCCAAGCATCAACAACGATCATAATAATAATTGTTTAAGTTACTTGGCATCCTCGACAGTGCTCTATATAACATAGTGACCAAAATCACCTAGCAAATGGGTGTTGGGAAATCTGATCCTATGTGGCGTGACTGCCTCAGTGGGCGGTGGAGCTCCCCCTTGGGTGAGATTGAGACCACCGAAACACTGAGTAAGGCCGGGCAATTATGCTGGTATTTTCTGTTAAGCATTATTGGGTGCCCGGGCAGCGGCGGATAACCTAGCTGGAAGGATGAATTTATTGTCTTTGCAAAAAATACATATATTTGTATTGTTTGAGGAAAATGGCCAAAGCTATATTTGTATTGTTTGAGAAAAATGGCCAAAGCTAGAACGAAATATAATTTTGTTCTTGGCCTGGCGAAACCCGACTCACGCACTTCTGGCTTTTTGAGTGTGAGGTTGTAAATTTCGTGAATTAACTTTAGTAGAGTAGAAACTTTTGTCTCTGTCTTCTTTTGGCTTGCATGAGCAGCTAATTATTTTCAGCGGGGGCTGGCATATCAACCCGATAACGAGGCATGCGACGCGGAAGAATCCTATAAAGAACTCTCAGAAGAAAGAAGATCACTACTATTGCGACTTCGACGGGGTCAGAGGTCACACTATCCCGCATAATTTTCTGACCTGTCTCTTTCGGTTTATCATTTATTTAAAGGAATACATACCAGTTAGATAGCCTTAAGTTTATATTAAAAGAGGAGATTAAACATGAGTCAAATTAATATTTTATTTCGATAATTTTAACCGTTGTGATAATTTCGACCCTTCTCACTCTCCTAAATAATTATAGCAATCGATCAGACTAGACTTGAATTTTAAATCTGCCCGATTAAACTTTCCCGCGTAGCGTCATCCTATGAAACAAGATGGCGGATCATGATTACGTAATTTCTAAAATACGATGGATACCTTTCAAAGTAATGAGATATTTACTGTTGTTGATTTCTCGTGAGTACACACTAATTTCATATATGATGTTATTAATGTAAGCGTTGCTATGTCGAGCCGGAGAAATTACTTTAAATATGCACCAAGGCGACCATTAAATTTGGATAATATGAATCGATCTTGTATTCGGAATGTACAATGATTTGAAATGAGCTGCAGTCATCGAGTCTAAAGATGAACTCACCTGGGATATTTAGTTAAGATAAATGTGACAATGCTCTTCTGTATCGTTATTAGAAAGAAAACCTGTCCGAGAGCAAGATAACGTCAATTCCCCGAATAGAATTCTTTGGTACAAATCGTATTCTCCCATACAAAGATTACCATCAATATAATATATATAATTATAAAACTCTGTGAATCGTTCGGGCTTCCATATTTGCTTGCTTGAATCTTGTCTTCGACGATCGAGCGATTACATCTTTTAAAAGTGTGATTATCCTAGTAATGTCTGTATAATAAACCAGCTCTGCCCTACACTGAGCACGATTTAATAATCACGCGAATTTCATTCGATTTACATCTAGGAAACCATACGATACAACCGGTATATATATATATATATATATATATATATATATATATATATATATATATATATATATATATATGTATATAAATATATATATATATGTATATAAATAAATAAATAAATAAATATATATATATATATATATATATATATATCTCAGGTCATGTCATATGCTACTGGTACCATGTAACCAAGTAGTACCTGCCTCATGGTCGGGTCACCGGCGACTAAACTGGTTCCCCCACCAGACTTGTTTGGTGAGGAGGGCGGCTAGTCTCCCTGAAGGATTAAAAACAAGACCTTCCAAAGGGCGAATGAACTCTTTTTCTGGGTCAACGGCCAACTAGCACCGTGCATATTTGTGTGTGTGTGTGTGTATGTGTATTGGGGTAGAGAGGGCTCCCGTAAGCCGTGGTGAAGGCAACCTTTCTAGGAGAAGCAAATCTCTGATTTAAAAAACCATAAAGCGGAAGACCAGTACCCGCATCAAGCTGGTCTGCAGTTTAATTTGTTGCTGGCTATCTTGCTCTTGCTTGTTGCTGAATCTCAACATTTTGAACCGAGAGAGAGAGACTTAGCTGTCGTACAAAGCTAAGACTCTGTAACATCATATTTGTATAGATACTCCCTCAGACATTTGGGCTCATGGATGTTAAATGTCTGAGGGAGTGGCACTCGTCTGAAAAGACGTTGCAATCATCATATGTATATATATATATATAACGTTGCAATCATATATATATATATATATATATATACATATAAAATATTTTTATTAATATTATTTGAATCTTTTCTTTTTTCCTTGTATACATTTTTTGTGAATTATTCCATGGATTTCTGCCTTTGGATTATTATGGACCATCTTCTTCCAATTACGGGATTTCCTTGGATTTTACTTGTGCAAATGGGAATTCATTTAACTTTCTTGAAGTTATACATTTGGATTTTACCGTCACTGGATTTTTTATCTTCCACCAGACTATCCATTCATGTGTAATCACCTTTTTCTTCACCATATTCCCTCTGCTTCACTTTTTTGTTTTCAAGTATGATCTTTGACTTACTTGTTTCATCAAATACTTCTGCACGCAAAATCCGATCCCGCATTTTGCTAATTCCTACCCTCTAATGAGAAAGAAAGTATTTCTTCGAAACTACGCGGATTAAGGACTATCCATTTATCTAGTGTTTTCTTTTCAGATTAAATATGTTTTTAACTACTTTTAAAGTGTTTTAACATATTTTATTAACTGTTTGCCTATATATATACATATATATATATATATATATATATATATATATATATATATATATATATATGATACTCTGCACTCATGATTCCCGAAAGGATGAAACACTAGTGTCTGTAGGTATTAAAAAATAAATATAGTAATAATTATCTCAGCTCTTTTAAGAACTCGATTCTTATTGTTGATCACTCTAAGTTGAAGTTTAATATCGGATACTTAAGCTTACACGCCCTGATCATGATATCATAATCATTAGATCACAATTACCGTTTTTACATTTAAAAATAAACGTTTAAATTTCAACTTTATTTTTCGCTGTTAACGGTGGCCGAGTGGGTTTGTTCCTGGCTAATAGAGCCAGAGATGGCTTCGTTGCCGGGTTCAGATCTCCCGATATGCGGTAATCATAACGCCGTGCACAGATGATTCCCAAAAGGAACAAATACTAGTGTCTGTGGGCATTAAAATATAATTATAGTAACAATTATAAATATATAACTACGATAAATTAGACTACCCTACCTACAAGAATATTATATGCAAGGATCTAAACAAATCATGCAAATACACTAATAAAATAGATGAAATTTGCATAGGATCAAAACATTTGCTTTAAATAATGAATATCCATAATTACATAGAAATAATAACCCCGGGCCTCGACGATTATCCTTGAAAGGTCACAAACATAAGACAACTCATCTATTTAATTCATTTGACTCTCAGGCTATATAGATTTATGATCAGAAAGTAAGAAAATCTTTCATTCCCTCCATAAGAGAAAAGGTTAACTGCTCACTTGGGCAATGCTTAATCTTCGTTCTAAAATGGTTCTTAAATCTTATGGATAACTAAAGATAAGCATCATTACCTTTCTTATAAATAATTACTATCTATTTCTCTCGCCAATACTCCTAAATAAGGCATTAATATTTGTAGGGGAAACCATTCATACTGAGACAATTACTATTTATTTAGATACTGCCAGAGTGCCCTTTTTTTGGGGGGGCTGGTCTTTCCCCACATTAAAAACGACCTTATGTTTAATTTGCTTTCGTGGGGGAAGCAAATAAATAGCAAGACAGAAAGTGGGAAGCTTAACTGGCCCTAAGCCAGGTTGTAAATCAACGTTCATTTCTATGCACGCGTGGCGACTGCTTTTTACCAACTCCATTGAATGCACTTTCCTTTTTGGCCTAATGGTTAGCGAGGAAGACTAATTACCCTATGTTTTGGAGTTCGATCCCACTTCATTCTTTCTTTTTTTTTTTCATTCTTTTCCTCCTTCGCTGTTTGAGTTCAAGCCTGCCTGTCGACTACCACTTTTTTTTTGCTCAACACACCTTCAAACACCTGGGCTAGTTTAAAGATGAGTTTATATGATAGTGTTATTGGCTTTATTCTTAGATTATGTTTCATTGAAATTATTGTTATTGAACATGATTTAATCATGTACAAATAATATTTTTTTTAAAAACATAATTCCTGTTGTTTGTAAATTTTAAGTCTTAATTCCTAGAAACTGATTAATATTTGCCAAAATACATCGGACATTACCGACTTGGGAATAAAACTAATTCTATTGGCAAGAATGTCCTTAATATATTTTGATGGGAAATAATAGGCAGGGAAGCGTACTCCCAACCATTTCGATATAATAAGGGAATAAACAGACTGGCCAGGTTACAGATTTAGTGGGACTATTCCTAATGAACGGGCTAAATATAGAGTCCAACACTCTACGGGTAGAATATTACAAGAGCGGCGCATTATTTGTCACATCTGCCAGGACAAGACAACAATACTATCCGGAAACTGCACGAATTTTTCCAAAACACCGGTCTGTCTATTGTAGTTGACCCAAATAGGAAAAAATTGAATTTCTTAGTCATTTTCCTCAATTAAAATTCTAATAGTTGTAACGTAATCCCTCATTGAGGAGCGTTAGAACTACGCTGAAGTAGCTTTTTGTTCCCGGATGACGCCAGATAACCCAAGGATTTAACATAGAGATTAGAGTAGAGTTGGGAGTTGAAGCAGATTGCTTGTTTAATCCGAGAAGGGACGTGACCCCTCCCCACCTCATCCAACCGTCTGTCGTTGTCTGTGAAAAGATTTGAGACTTTGAAAAGAACTTAAAAAATCTGAATGAGAATTGTAAAAACATTTGTACATAATTCTGCGAAATTAAGCTTCTGTAAATAGACTACATGAGTTTGTCTTTCTTCCTGCCTGCTGCTTTGATATTCGCGTTCAGCATACCAGATTTCAGAGAAGACTGGATAACACGTGCCGAGAATTCTAGAGAAATAGGAGTCCTTAACCACCTTCTCGAGTGAGGGGTTACATCGTACTCTCTCTCTACCATAAACAGTATTTTAATGTATTTTATGTGCATAAGACACTGAATCACCCAAAATATGTAATTTACATCATATGGGGAACAAATAAAAATTATACCAATAATATGATCTTGAAGACAGGTAACGAACTATCTACTAAGAATACAATCTATTCCATCCAAAAATAAGCCAATCCCGAATGTCTCTAATACTAATAGAAATCCCAACAGCAAGCTTAATAATAAAAGCAGACTGACAAGACGAAAGAAACTCATATTATTCAATCCACCTTACAGCTTGAACACACATACCCAAATAATTTTTTAAAAAGTAGAAAATTCTTGTAAATACCCGCATAGGTACAGTACATTATTAAATAAAAACTCCATAAAAATATCATACTCAACTATGCCTCGTTTATCGCAGACGATCATATCGTCCAATTATTGTAAAATAATTAACGTTCAGACTCCTCCCCAATTACAACGCTCAGATATAAATGAAACTGCCAAAATAAAGAGATCTGTCCGCAAAAATAACGACTGCATGCAAAAAGACGTTATATACTCTGGCGAGGTAACACAATTTCCCACGCATTAAACATATCTTCAAAACATAATAACCAATAACTCCGAACTGAATATTCCAAATTTACTTATTCATGTGTATACTTTAAATAAAAACAACTCCAAAAAATCCATGTAGTAACCCCCCCCACTATAAGCAATTCACAATAAACTCACTAACATACACCTACTCTTTTCCCTGTAAATCACTCATTCCAGAGTAACCCTACTTTAAATACCAATCCGGATAATAACCTAAATACACA
>NC_136513.1:81137204-81154704 GCF_053919585.1 Euprymna scolopes | reverse complement strand
TCACTGTCTGTCTGACGTAATGAACATTTAAATTAAAATGTTTAAAATTCAACGCTATTTCACACGGTTAATAGTAGCCGAATGGATACGGCCTCCGCTAATCGAGCCAGAGATGTCTCGTGTCGCGGGGTTCGAATCGTTCGACTGGTAGTAATCGTGACACCCTGCACTGAAGAATCCCGAAAGGGTGAAACACTAGTGTCTGAAGGTATTTAATTATTATAGTAAAAAAATAATTATATATATATATATACATACTACAATAATTGTAACATACTTACAGACACTAGTGTTGCGTTCTTTCGGGAATCATCAGTGAAGGGTGTCACTATTAACACCGGTCGATAGATTCGAACTCGGCAATGGAAGCAATCTCTAACTCGACGAGCAAGGACTAAATTCATTCAGCTACCGTTAATCGCAGGAAATACCGTGTAAATTTAAACATTTTTAATGTTTTTAACATCTGTCAGAGTGATCTAATCATTATATGATCATCTGCCCATATGAACTAAATGTACCGAATTTATTTCAACTGAAATTGCTCAACAATAAGAAACGAGTTTTCTAAAGGGGGTGACATAACTGTTTACTATAACAATTATCAAATACCTACAGGCACTAGTGTTGTATTCTTTTAGGAATCATCAGTACAGTGCGTCATGATTAACACCGGTCGATAGATTCGAACCCGGTAACAGAAGCCATATCTGATTCCATTATATATATATATATATATATATATATATATATATTACACCAGCGTTGTTGCGTTATTAAAACCCACAGTGACACACACAATCACTGTATATTGAATTTTGCTTATAATATACTAAATGGGACCTGACGTTGCCCGGGATTGAATGATGATCAACTAATATTTTACACTCCTATATTTTTATTGTCATCGAAATCCATGAAATCGTCCGGTAGGAAGCTTCACATGCCTCCATGCATTAACTGGGTTCAAAATATATGTTATTCTATATTGCACTATAGAGAACCTATTGTTTCTTTTATAAAAATATTTTATATAAACTTCTTTCAGTTAACGACAAAAAAAGATTAAGAAATTTATGTGCGGAGTTTAAACCTACAGACTACGTCATGCAAAAAAAAAAAAACACGTATATTTTCAAGTCTTATAAAATTCTTTGCAGTTAATCAAAAATTCAAGAATTTATGTGCGGAGTTTGAACTTACAGACCACGTCATGCAAAAAAAAATTTTTTAAACACAAACACACACGCTATCAACTTACCCACGTTGTTCTATCATTGTTTCTAAGCGACAGCATGGAAACATAGCTTTAGCGATTATAGATAAAGTAAAATTACGGTTTCGATTATCGATTATCGGTAATTATCGGGGGTATTCTGAGACAAAACTGAACTAAGATCACTCCCAGATTTATAAATAAAAGTTCTTCAAATTTTAAAGAAAATCTATTCAACAGTTTCGGAGTCTATAAGAAACGAACTCACATACAGGGAAAGTTGCATTTATATATATATATATATATATATATATATATATATAGTAATTTATAAAATATATATGGCGATTAAGCTATACTGAATATTCGGCGTTTCATCCACTCTAGGATTCCTCAAGCTTATGCGTGAATTCTGTGGTTGTTTAGCGTTTTTATATGGTCCTTTTTTCTATTGAGGATTTAGTTAGCCAATCAGCTTTCTAGAATCCATCCTCAATAGAAAAGGGACCATATAAAAACGATAAACAACCACAGAATTCGCGCATAAGCCTGATGAATCCTTGAGTGGATGAAACGCCGAATATTCAGTGTAGCTTAATCGCCATATATATTTTATAAATTACTAACTAGCTCTACCTACGTATTGAGCACTTTTGAAGTAAATACTTAAAGTTTTCGCATAAATCTATACTTTTGTATATTTTTTTTACAAGGGTGTCACCACTTATCAAGGCCCAGAGGCCACTCGAGGATAAGGGTTAATAGGTATACATTAGTCATTGTGATTTTAGCATAGTAAACAGTGGGAATTTTGAAACTTGGATTACTTAGGGGGACGATTCAATTAGAACTTGTTCACATTGGACTTTTTCTTTTTTTTTTCATAGGTATAAACTCATTATCAAGGCCAAGAGGCCACTCAAGGATAAGGGTTAAAGAGTGTACAGTAGAAATTGGACAATATAATAATCATTAGTAATGAAAATTTGTTAAATTTGATAACTTATATGGAACGGCTCATCAAGAACTTATTTACGTTAGACTTGAAGACAACCATATTGTAGTCAGCCGGAAAGCAGGAAAACGGAAGACAATTCCACAGGCGTGCAGTTCTTATAAAAAAGCTTTGTTCATGGAATCTACGTTTAGGTTTAGGCACAGATAAAGAGTGGGGGGAATTATTGATAGTGTTTACAGCTAGACGAGTGTTTCTTGTGAAAGTTTTGAGAGGGGGGACCATAGATTGAAGCTCAGTTGAACACTTTCCATGAAAATAACGATACATCAGAGACAAACTCGCAACATCTCTTCTGTGAGATAAAGGTTGCAAGGAAGAGAAAAGGACATCTCCTACGAGGCTACGAAGTCTATTTTGAACGCTATCAAGGCAGGCCAAGTCCTTTCTAGCATCTCCTGTCCAGATGTGGCAACAGTATTCCATCCTTGGACGTACCTAGCTCTTATATAGATAGAGAATAGCATCAGCATATTAATTTTATGTGAGTAAATGAAGTAGCTATATATATATATATATATATATATATATATATATATATATATATATATATATATATACATAAATGTTAAGAGGTACAGAATTTATATATGGTTTTAAATAAAATGGTAGGCGGCAGTTTCTCGAGAGCTCTTTCGGCTATCATCTCTTCAGGAGCAAATCGATAGCAATCTAAATAATATTGTGGCGAAAATAAAGAGTTCTATAGGGGAACTTATTTAATGTGCCAACGTACGGGGGCATTAATTAAATTTATTTACGTTTAAAAAAACGATTAAAAATGTTGGCACAACGAGGGAGAAAAAAAAAAAAAAAAAAAAGAGCGGGAGAAAAAATTCAAAGTTCCCCAAAGAGAAACAATGCGTTAGATGTTTCTTTTTGCCGGCACAAAGAAGGTTGACGCACCGCAATAGAGACAGCCTCCAAAATCTTTAAATGGTTTTTGGAGTCCGCTCTATGTAGCACCTCGAACCAATCTATTTTATATCTATCGGCACAGCATGGGTTGTCAACCAAATGCTGGCCAATAGCAGAGTCCAAGGCTGCAGAAGGAGGGAGACCTCCGAACCCCATCCTCCCTTGTCTGATCTTCGATGGAACATGCTGGTTTATACGAGTCAAAAGGTGCAAGGATGTTCGCCCAACATAACCAGCATCGCACTGGCATTTAAACTGATATACAATATTACTATTTTGGATGTAAGGCAAACTATCCTTGCGGAAAGACGGAAAAGCATTGTTTCTCTTTGGGGAACTTTGAATTTTTTCTCCCGCTTTTTTTTTTTTTTAATCGTTTTTTTTAAACGTAAATAAATTTAATTAATGCCCCCGTACGTTGGCACATTAAATAAGTTCCCCTATAGAACTCTTTATTTTCGCCACAATATTATTTAGATTGCTATCGATTTGCTCCTGAAGAGATGATAGCCGAAAGAGCTCTCGAGAAACTGCCGCCTACCATTTTATTTAAAACCATATATATATACATATATATATATATATATATATATATATATATATAATGTCATTTATATAATGTATGGATAGGGAGAGAGGAAGTGGAATTAATATCCTTAGTGTCGCTAATAATAGGAGTGATTCCATCAGTGTATATGTATTTACCCGAAGCCAAACACGCGTTTATTTCCTGGGGCATATCCTCACACTCGAATGGTCGATATCAGTGTGATGGATCGCATATTTCATCGCACAACGTGTACGTTTCATGCATGCAATATTACACAATATGCTCATTAGCTACACTTTATTCCGTATGAAATAATTTCGTTAAATCGCTACCTATTAGGTAAACGATGCATCGTAGGGAGCACTAGTAGACGGTGGATTTACGACAGATCCGTATATGTGCAACCAAAGAATAATACAGTATGAAATTGGCATCTGAATCAGCATTTGAAATTAAAGCCGAATAGTACACGCGCAAAAATAAAAACGACCAAATCCAAAGGTAAAGTGCCAGATAATAACATAATTAAAAATCAAATTAGTTATTATAGATCTATCTATCTGTCTATCTATCCATGTATCTTACTATCCAGTGATATTGTTAAAATAGTTTAGATTGGAAGTTAATTATTGTTTAGAAAATAGTTTTTTTTTAATGGGTTTTAACTGAAGATGTTTACAGAAACTAGCTAAATTAAAAGTAAACAAAATAATCTTGACTAGTTGCCCTGTGACAGAGGTCACAAGTTAGGAGAATGGTGCGTTTGATGATGACGTAACGGAACTGACAGGTCAAAAGGTTAAAAAGATTAGATTAAAGATGTTTACAGAAATTGGCTTAGTTAAATAAACAAAATGACATTCAACCGACATGAAGTACATTTGTGTAAAATTTCACGAAAAATTGCACTAGCCGTTTTCGAGTCCACAGGGAACAAACGCACACACAGACACACATACAGACACATACACACTGACAAATTTTCTTTAATATAACAGTAAAGATTTTTACATTCCAAACATGTAATATTTTAGCTCTTTTTTGTTGGCAGTCTTTGACAAATTCCGTAAAACATTGAAAACTAAATATTTTCTAAATCAAAAACACAAACGCATTAACATGAATTTCATCTTGACAAGTTGAAAAAAAATTGCTTACGTAAACAATTTCATTTCTAAAGATTATCGCATTTCCAGATAAAAATGTTATTAATATCTTAATCCAGCTTTAATGGAAGATATTAAGTTACGCTCACGGGAGTATTAGAAACTAAACACACACGCACACACACACACACACACACACATATATATATACACACACATATATATATATATATATGTGTGTGTGTGTGTGTGTGTGTGTGTAAAATCGTGTGTCTGTGTGTGTCTATCTGTGTGTGTACATTACCCTAATAATTATACTATCAATTTTCCGTCTACAGACTCGAGATTTGACCTAAAGGGTATTGAGATTGGAAAAATCTTTTTAATCGGTTTTCGGTCAGAAATCTGGCTGTCAAGAGGTCAGAGTTCAACGATTTGACCTTTGAAAATACAATCAAACTCCTCCGACACTTTTGGGTGTAACCACTTGAAATGCTGTTTCTTGGATATGGATCAAACTTTTTAATCTCATTTGAACCCGAAACAATAAATGTTAAGGGGTCAAAATTTGGGTCAAAGTAAAAAGAATATGACCTCTGCAGTCTCTATAAAATTATCAATTTTTGGTCCAAACGTTTCAAATTTAACATAAAGTTTATTTAGACATAGGGCAAGCTTTTTAATCCGTTTTTGGCCAAAAATTTGGCTGCCAAGGGGTCAAAGGCCGAAAGATTTGACATTTGCGGTCTATTCAACCAATTTTTTGTCTTAACATTTGAAATTTTACATAAAGAATATTCAAGCGTGCAGCAAGTTTTTTAATCAGGTTTTGGGCGAAATTTTGGCTGCCAAGAAGTCAAAGGTGAAAGAGTTGACCTTTGCAGACCCTACGAAACTCCTCCGCCAGTTTTGGGTCTAATTACTTGCAATTTCATATGTAGATTACCTGGCCATGAGTCAAACTTTTTAATATATATATATATATATATATATATATATATATATATATATATATATACATCTGCACATAAAGTTATAAACAGTATATATATATATATATATATATATATATATATATATATATATATATATATATATATATGATGAGCTGTGAAGCAACGAAACAGTACTGTATGTGGATGACTATAATGCTCTTCATCTTGAGTTGAGCATATTGAGAAGTGATACACGAATTACCATTAGCGACGCTCTTTTTGTAAACAAATTGAGATTAGGTATTTCGAACGATGTCAGAACATCGTTAATTCATGACTCGCACAGCAGCGACCGATTAGCGTAATGGTTAGGAGCCTTGATCATCGTATAGGCGGTCGAGTTTCAATCCTTGCTTGAGGTAGTTGCCTATCTAGCCGCATTGATGAGCTGTGATGTGGATGACTATATATATATATATATAGATATATAGATATATATATATAGATATATAGATATGTAGTCATCGACATACAGTCCTGTTTTTATATACTTATTTGTGTAGTAGTGTTGTCGAATATCACGTTGACACAACGGTTCTTGCCAGAAGTTAAACAACGTTGAGCCTGACTAGTACCAGATGGGTGACCATTCGGGTAGGCGAGACGCTGTATGTACCGCGAAGTAAAATACCAGGTTGAGAAATTGGCGCGGTCTATCCTTCTCTCCAGCGTAGATTAGACTCTCTTACGCCGTGGAAGGCACCCCATCTAGGCACCGTTTATAGACCTGTCGAAGCATCAAGTATCCAACTACCGACAAGATTTGAATTACACTACAAACTCGTGTAGTGAGTCCAATCTCGGCTACGGCCGCGTTGGATGGATAGTTGCCGATATGCCCCGCGATAAAGATATATTTGTTTAGAGTGACTTTGTTGTATTGGCTAGAGTGATTGAGTAATACAATCTGGTTAGTCACCTTACTAAACAAGTGCGCGTAGTTGTATTAAGTTCGGCATACGTTTCAATGTCTTTCTCACGATAGTCCACCAGTCGGTATATATAGCTTAACCAGAAATAATATTCATGTCAGGGACCAAAATGTACACAAATTCACTACATCAGTTATATACACAATTACCGATTGGTGTATGAAGTCGTTTATGCTAACGGGTGGATGTGCATGTTGTTGTCGTCGTAAACACCATCATCGGCCCGTAATCACGCCTATCCTTTTCAACGTCTCACTAATTTAGCTCGTCAGAACATCACAAAAAAGAAAACCAGCACTCCGTACCACCCTTTAACTACGTGACGTCATTTTCAGACAATCTTTGTCTTTCTGACATTTTGGGCTTCCATAGAATCCACACTTTGATGATTTTCGTTTGTTGTGATTCTGCGAGTTTTTTTGTTTTTTTTTTGTTTTTTTTTTATTCAGTATCTAAGGATTTTACTTTGCTAATTATCTTTGAAATATGACCAGGAAATTGATATTTATCTTTCAAAGAGTTCTTAAAATGAATTTATTTAATTTAAAAATGTAGCTGAATTTGTCAGCTATCGAATGTCGCCGTGAAAACATTTTTCATCATAACTTTTTTTTTTTCATTTGTACAAATATTTTTTTCCTTTTTGGAAATTAATTTAAGGCTTTAATCTTTCAAATACAATCAAAATGTTATGCAAAAATATTCTACTTACAAAACTACTGTTGTATAGAGCTTCCCGCACAACACTGATTCCAGAAAACACCAGACTAAGAAGAGAAATATTGCTTTGATAAAATAACTTCAGTTTATAGATTTACTTAGCTATGAACATAAGAATATAGAAATCCAAAACAATAATAAATAAGTGACATTGATAACGTCACATTTAGATACATAGAGGTTACGTTAAGGAGACGGGTCCTTTAATCGGCTACGTAACCAGAAAAGAGAAAATAAAATGGTTTTAGTCAGTCTAGGAGTTTTCGGCAAACAAGTCGAGTAGAGTAGCTGCTCCAAAACTCAGCCCAGAAGAGGAGGCTGAAAGAAAAAGATGTAGGGACTCATTGGAGAATCATCAGACAACTGGAATATATATATATATATATATATATATATATATATATATATATACAAGCAGTTCCGCCCGGCTTTACTCTGACCCTATGTACTGTTCATAACTTTATGTGCATATGTATATATTAAAAAGTGGGAGTATGTACGGTAATGCCTTTCTATATAATAGGCCTCCTTAACTACTATAAAATGTTGGTAGAGACCATAGACGTCAATTTTTTTAACTTTGACCCCAATTTTGACCATAAACATTTATTGTTTAGGGCTAAAATTATATTTAAAAGTTTGATTCATGTCCAAGTAATCTACATCTTAATTTTCAAGTGTTTAGTCCCAAAATTGGCGAAGGAGTTTGGTAGAGTCTGCAAAGGTCAACTCTGTAAACTTTGACCTCTTGACAGCCATTTTTTCGCCCAAAAACTGATTAAAAACTTGCTGCATGTCTGAATACTCTTTATGTAAAATTTCAAATGTTTAGACCAAAAATTGGCTGAATAGTTTACTAGAGAGCGCAAACGTAAAATCTTTTATACTTTGACCCCTTGGAAGCCAAATTTTCAGAAAAATAACTATTAACAGACTTTCCCTATGTCTGAATACCCTTTATATAAAATTTCAAATGTTTGGACCAAAATTTGGCTGAGTAATTTGGTAGAGATCGCAGAGGTCATTTTTTTTAACTTTGACCTTTATTATGACCCCTCAAAATTTATTGTTTTGGATTCAACTCGACTTATAAAGTTAGATCCATGTCCAAGTCACTTACATCTAAAATTTCAAGTGTTTATCCCCTAAATTCGCGGAGGTGTTTGGTAGAGTTCTCAAAGGTAAAATCGTTGAACTGTGACCCCTTAATAGCTAAATTTCTGGCCGAAAACCAATTACAAAGATTTTCCCAAATCTCAATTCCCCTTATGTCAAATCTCGAGTCTGTAGTACGAAAATTGAAAGAGTTATTTGGTAGAGAAGTGTACAAAGACAGACAGACACAAATACACAGATATTTTCACTTTTATAGATACACTTGCATTTCAGCTCGGCGTTGGCCGGGTGTTTGGAGGTGTGTGTTGAGCAAAAAAAAAAAGGTGGTAGTAGGAAGGCAGGCTCGAACCCGTACCGCGAAGGAGGAAAAGAACGGGAAAAATGTGACGTCTTTGCTGTTACGACCACCGCCAAACCGGAAGTGACGGAGGTTTACATTAAGGCGTAGCATCCGAAAAGAGGGTATGACTTTCGAAAATATCGGTAAAAAAGCGACCCCTCCCTGTAGAAAAGTTCCCAGTTGTAGGTAAAGAAATTAATGTTTTCAGCCAATTTTTCGGTTTTGGTCGTCTAAAGGGTCGGGCTTCAAAACGATACTGATGTCGTGAAAATCTGTCGCATCTGTCGAATGTTTTAAGCAGACATTCAAACATACATACATACATTTGTATATTGGTAGCTCAAATTTTCGACCCAAACCGATAGAAAAAGCTTGCCCTATCTCTGAATATCCTTTATGTAAAATTTTAAATGTTTGGACCAGAAATTGTCTGAATTTCGCAGAGACCGCAGAGGTCAATTTTTTTTTAAACTTTGGTCCCTATTATAACCCCGTAACATTTATTGTTTGGGGGTCAAATTAAGTTAGTATGTTAGATTAATCTGCAAGGAAACTATATCCAACATTTCAAGTGTTCATACCCAAAATTGGCAGAGGAGTTTGGTGGAGTTCTCGAAGGTCAAATCGTTGAACATTGACCCCTTAACAGCCTAATTTCTGGCCAAAAACGGATTACAAAGATTTTCCCAAACCTTAGTGCCCTGTATATCAAATTTCGAGTCTGTAGACTGAAAATTGACAGAGTTATTGTGTAGGCAAATGCACACAGACACACACACACGCACACACACACACACACACATATATATATATATATATATATATATATATATAATACTACCGGGGGTACCCGGCGTTGCCAGCTTATTTGGAGGTGTGTGTGTAAAATGAGGGGGGTAAAGTAAAGAATAATCGGAGTAATAACCCTGGTTAAATGTAAAAAAAGGATGTTAAACTTCTGTAAAAAATCGGAAAAACCAAAACCAAAAAAAAAAAAAAACAGCGAACAAACGTACATCAGCAAAAAACAATGAACGTGTTTTGAAAAACAAAAACAAAAAACACAGCGAAAAGTGGAAAAAATGGCATCCATAACCCTTCGATTCGCTTAAGTCCAATGGTGCATTTCACTCAGTAGAAAATGAACGTTAAAATTCCATTACAGTTTCTTTAATCAACTACAAAACGAAATAAAGCGAGAGATAAATTGGCATAAATAACCCTCGGTTAAGTCCATGGTGCATTTCACCCAGTAGAAAGCATAGAACGAAAAGGAACGTTACAATTCCATTCCATTTTTTAAGTAACTACGAAGTAAAACAAAACCCAAACCGGTGTTTCTTTGTACTGTCTCTTGTGAACGATCCCACAGCGGTGTAAGTACTGGCGGGTAAATGGAGGAATTTATTAGAGAGAACAGATTTTACCACTTCCATTGCTTCTAACCGATTTTGGCAGTGAACTCTCACCAGAAAAATATAGGAATCTACGATTATCGAAATAGTGGAGAGGTAATAGGCCTATAACACACCTAAGATAACGTGCTGCAGTTTGTCTATAGTACATTTGCATGAAGTATCTTGATTTTAAATTTTATTAAGATCAAAATCAAAGGAGAAAATTGAGTTCATTTTATATATATATAGGGATAATATAATATAATATAATAAGAAACGGTAAATGAAGAAAGTTATGAACCTTTCTCTCTTCTATATTCTATAATCGTCTGCATAAAACCACTATAGAACATATAAATATTTGGTATTATCATGTTCTCCTTCCGGTTTTTTTTTGTTTAGTGATGAGGGGGGTTAAACGGATACAACTACAGCAACTCGTTCACAACACACTAGAGCAGAGTCGCTGGGTTTGATGATTTTTAACCTATTGACACCTATCGCATTCAAAAAAATCCCGCATAAATCGCGCTATTCTCGTCATGGACTCAATAACAAATGAATAATTAAAAATTATTCCATGTTCTTAATTGAAATGTTGGATTAGGCTAAATTACACTTTGAAATAAATGATTTTATGCGTGTCATTTTTGGCGTCAAATCCCATATGAAAACTTTAGCTTTTTTATGGAAATCGCTCCAAACAAGGCGGGAAGCCACTTGCTGTAAGTATCAAACAATTACAACAAAAACCGAACATGCTTGTTGATCTTAGTTTTGGAAAGATTTATTCTGTAGATGAATGGAAACATTCAGCAGTAAGAGAGATCCACGAACCTGCAGTTCTTGGAATGAGAAGCTATATTAAAATGAATTACAGTGTATTACACTATATTACAATGTATTACAATGTATTACAATGATTAATATATTAATCGAATGAGAAGCTGTATTACAATCTATTACAATGACTAATATATTGATCGAATGAGAAGCTGTATTACAATGTATTAAAATGTATTACAATATATTACAATGTATTACAATGTATTACAATGACTAATATATTAATCGAATGAGAAGCTGTATTACAATGTATTACAGTGTATTACAATGACAAATATATTGATCGAAAGAGAAGCTGTATTACAATGTATTACAATGTATTACAATGACCAACATATTGATCGAATGAGAAGCTGTATTACAGTGTATTACAATGTATTACAATGACCAATATATTGATCGAATGAGAAGTTGTATTACAATGTATTACAATGTATTACAATTACTAATATATTGATCGAATGAAAAGCTGTATTACAATGTGTTACAATGTATTACAATGACTAATATATTGATCGAATGAGAAGCTGTATTACAATGTATTACAATGTATTACTATGACTAATATATTGATGGAATGAGAAGCTGTATCACAATGTATTACAATGTATTACTATGACCAATATATTGATCGAATGAGAAGCTGTATTACAATGTATTACAATGTATTACAATAACAAATATATTGATCGAATGAGAAGCTGTATTACAATGTATTACAATGACTAATATATTGGTGGAATGAGAAGCTGTATTACAATGTATTACAATGTATTACTATGACTAATATATTGATGGAATGAGAAGCTGTATTACAATGTATCACAATGTATTACAATAACAAATATATTGATCGAATGAGAAGCTGTATTACAATGTATTACAATGTATTACAATGACCAATATATTTATATAATGAGAAGCTGTATTCCTGTGTATTACAATGTATTACAATGACTAATATATTGATGGAATGAGAAGCTGTATTACAATGTATTACAATGTATTACAATTACTAATATATTGATCGAATGTGAAGCTGTATTACAATATATTACAATGTATTACAATGACTAATATATTGATCGAATGAGAAGCTGTATTACAATGTATTACAATATATTACAATGCATTACAATGTATTACAACGAAAAATATATAGATCGAATGAGAAGCTATATTACAATGTATTACAATGTATTACAATGACCAATATATTTATCGAATGATAAGCTGTATTACAATGTATTACAATGTATTATAGTGCATTACAATGTATAACAATGACCAATATATTGATCGAATAAGAAGCTGTATTATAATGTATTACAATGTCTTACAATGACCAATATATTGATCGAATTCGAAGCTGTATTACAATGTATTACAATGTATTACAGTGACCAATATATTGATCGAATGAGAAGCTGTATTATAATGTATTACAATGTATTACAATGTATTACAATCACTTATATATTGATCGAATGAGAAGCTGTATTGCAATATATTGCAATGTATTACAATTACCAATATATTGATCGAAGGACAAGCTGTATTACAATGTATTACAATGACTAATAGACTGATCGAATAAGAAGCTGTCTTAAAATATATTACAATGTATTACAATTCATTACAATGTATTACAGTGACTAATATATGTATCGAATGAGAAGATGTATTACAATGCAGTACAATGTATTACAATGACCAATATATTGATCGAATGAGAAGCTGTATTACAAGGTATTACAATGTATTACTATGACTAATATATTGATCGAAAGAGTAGCTGTATTACAATGTATTACAATTCATTACAATGCATTACAATGTATTACAATGACTAATATATTAATCGAATGAGAAGCTGTATTATAATGTATTACAATGTATTACAATGACCAATATATTGATCGAATGAGAAGCTGTATTACAATGTATTACAATGACCAATACATTGATCGAATGATAAGCTGTATTACAATGTATTACAGTGTATTACAATGAATAATATATTGATCGAATGAGAAACTGTATTACAATGTATTTTAATGAATTACAATGACCAATATATTGATCGAATGAGAAGCTGTATTACAATGCATTAAAATGTATTACAATGTATTACAATGTATTACAGTGACCAATATATTGATCGAATGAGAAGCTGTATTACAATGTATTACAATGTATTACAATAACTAATATATTGATCGAATGAGAAGCTGTATTACAATGCATTACAATGTATTACAATGACCAATGAATTGATCGAATGAGAGGCTGTATTACAATGTATTACAATGTATTACAATGTATTACAATGACCAATATATTGATCGAATGTGAAGCTGTATTACAATGTATTACAATGTATTTCAATGACTAATATATTGATCGAATGAGAAGCTGTATTACAATGACTAATAAATTGACCGAGGCCACTGGATCATAAATTCATGACAAAAACGCAGGGAATAGATCAGATAATATTGAATAGCGTATGTTATAACAATAGTAAGAGAAAGGAGTGAAGGATAAAGCTTTTGTCAAATTAAATTACATAGTTTTCTGCACATTAAGAAGAACATTCAAATAGGAACAAAGATTCACGATTTAAAACAGTACAACCTATGTAGTCTGATTGTAAATTTGTAGAAATGGAGAATATCCGCCGGTGTGGGAACGACTATAAAGCAATAGAGAGAACAAATTTGACGAGAAGTAGAAGGAGCAGTGGATCTAATATATGAACTCCAAGGAGGATTTGACGAGAAATAAATATCAAGATGTTTTAGAGCAGACTTCTTGTTGAGAGCATCGCTTCCGATGTGAACCACTCGGTCCTGGGTATGATTTTAAACTATATCCGATGGTTAGGACCCAGCTTGGGGGGCTTTGGGAAGTGTGGAACCACCCTTTATTGTCCATTACTCCCAGGTTCTATCTGACCCGGAGTGGTAGTACCTGTTAGGGTCATAACTATGGGTTAAATAAAAACTGTCTTGAAAAAAAAACAAAAAAAATATATATTCTATTAAAAACTTTTTCTTCACAATCACTGGATTCGGCATTAAATGACCTAAAAAGGGTTGATATGCCGTAAGACAAAAACAACCAACCAACCATGTGAACCATATGAGGAAAAAAGACTCGCCTTGCTCAGAATTGAAAGACGGGATCTGCGTTTTAACAGGATTAGACAAATACGCTCTTACTTTAATCCGTGACTGAACTCAGGTAAATTTCTAGATTAACTACATATTTCAATTGATCCAAGGAAGATGGGCTGGATGAAACACCAAAATTGATATCATTAACATAGAGGGTAATGAATAAAATAAATATGTACTAGCTACGTTTGAAGCCAAAACAACGCATTATTATAAAATAAACAGATATTTATTTTGTTTGAAATTTATATTAAAATTTATAAAATTCATTACAAATTTCAATATAAATTATAAACAAAACAAATATCTGTTTATTTTGTAATAATGCGTTGTTTTCGGTTCAAACGTATCTAATATGTATCTATTTTATTCAAACTCAACAAGCGCTTCTATTCAAGGAACACAGACCCTAGCGTAATAGGTAATATTTGGAACAATATTCTCTGGAAAGGAATTTATATAGATAAGTTGGGTCTAGAATAGAGCCGTATGGGAAAGATCATTGGCAGAAAAGAAAATTAGGATACAGAACCTAGAGTGGCTCGCAAGCTACATTAGAAAGAAAAAAATCTTAAATTCTCAAGAAACTTGCCAATAATAATCTAACCCTGAAATTTGTGTAGAAGATGAGAATGCTACAATCTGTCGAAATACCTTTGACATGTCAAGGGAAATAATACTACCCTCTCCTGAATAATCCATAAGTCGACAGATCCACTCCGTTAAAACATTAATAAAGCAACTGTTGAACGAAATTCACGAAAGCCACAGTAAATATCATTAGAGCGACTCAGGTTTTCCCGAAAATCTACAATCTGGCTCTTGACTAACCTTTCAAAACCTTTGCTAATAACAAAGCGAAGATTATCAGGATGGCGCAGATTGATGAGGTTAGGGTTAGGGTTAAGGTTAGGGTTAGTTTAATTATATGAAAAACAAAAAGATAAACATGACAGAGATTGAATAATTTCGAGAAGATACAAGAAAGTTAAAAAGAATCATGTTTGTGAACAATAACAGGAACGGAACGATCAAGACAAACAAGAACTATAAAAAAAATTAAATAAAAATTAAGTATAATATTATAATTAAAAAGAGATATATTAAAAAACGCATAAGTACACTGAAAATACATACCAAAATGTCGAAGTAATCGTTTCGGTAGTTTTTTTAGTTTTTCAAAAACTAACAAACCAAGAGATACATTTACATATATATATATATATATATATATATATATATATATATATATATATATATATATATAGCTAGCTAGCTAGATAGATAGATACTAGCAGTTCAGCCCGGCATTGCTCGTGCCCTACGTACTGTTCATAACTGTATGTGAATATATATATATATATATATATATATATATATATATATATATATATATATAACTACTTAATTTACTCACATAAAATTAATATACGAAAGTATAAATTTATGCGTAAACTTTAAGTATTTACTTCAAAAGTGGTCAATACGTAGGTAGAGTTAGTCAGGCTTATACGCCTGAAGAGTCCTAGAGTGGATGAAACGCGGAATATTCAGTGTAGCTTAATCGCCATATATATTTTATAACTTACTATATGTATATATATATATATATATATATATATATATATATATATATATATATATATATTAAAAAGTTTAACTCGTGTCCAGGTAACCTTACATCTAAAATTTACAGTGTTTAGAAGAGAAATTAGTGGAGGAGTTTGGTAGAGACTGTAAAGATTAACTGTTTTAATTTTCACCACTTGGCAACTAAATTTGCGCCCGAAATCTGATTAAAAGGCTCGCTGCATGTCTAAATATCCTTTATGTAAAATTTCAAATGTTTAGACCCAAAATTTACTGATTAGTTTGCTAGAGACCGCAAAGGTCAGATCTTTTGAACTTTGACCTCTTGGCAGCTAAAATTTCGGCCAAAAACTGATTAAATAGCTTGCCCTTTCTCTGAATAAACTTTATGTAAAATTTCAAATGTTTAGACAGAAGAATGGCTGAGAAATTTGGTAGAGACCGTAGGGGTAATTTTTTTTTTTTAATTTTGACCCCAATTTTGAACACTTAACATTTATTGTTTTAGGCTCAAATCAAATTTAAGTTTGATCAATATCCAAGTAATTCACATCTAAAAATTCAAGTGTTTAGACCCAAATTTGGCATAGGAGTTGAAATTTGATCCGTTGACAGCCAAATTTCTGTACCCTTATGTTTAATCTCGAATATGTAGACTGAAAATTGACAGAGTAGATTGGTAGGGATATGGACATACAAAGACACACACACGTCAATTATATATATATATATATATATATATATATATATATATATATATATATATATATACTAGACTACCCGTGACCCGTTGGGTCAGTATGTTATATTAGCTCTGGAATTCATGTATGAGCGTAACACTTGTGACGTAAAGAAAATATTTTTTTGTGACATAACAGAAATATTTCTATGAAAGTATATTAAAATGAAAAAAAGAATATAGATAGATTTCTATGTGGCATTCTGTTTATAATTGTTTATTTTTGAAGAAAAAACTTACAGCCATTGAATTATCAGTTGCGTTAAAAAAATTAAACGTAATACGGAAATGAACGATGTAAAAACATGCAGAAAGTATTAACAAGTGTTTATTTGAATAATTTAAAACGCAAAAAAAAATTATCCCGCTGAAAACGTACGCAGTAAAAAAAAATACGTTGTCAGCAGGTCAAAGTTGATTTATTTGTGAGAAAAATGCGACAGTATAGTTGTAATATAGAATAGTTGCAAAACATCCCCTAAGGGGTCAGTATGTTATATTAGCTATGGAATTAATGTATGAGCGTGACACTTGTGACGTAAAGAAAATATTTTTTGTGACATAACAGAAACATTTCTTTGAAAGTATATTAAAATGAAAAAAATATATATAGATAGATTTCTATGAGTCATTCTGTTTAGAGTAGTAGTAGGGAAAATACATGTCAACCAGTAGTAGTAATAGTAGGATAAGGAAGAGGAGGCGTAGTAGTAGTAGTAGTAGTAGTAGTAAGAGGGGGAAGAGGAGGCGTAGTAGTAGTTGTAAAGAGAAGTAATAGTAGTAGCAAGAAAAGGAGGCAGAGTAGTAGTAGGAGGGGGGATATTGCGTAAGCAAACAAGCA
>NC_136513.1:81109704-81132204 GCF_053919585.1 Euprymna scolopes | reverse complement strand
ATAAGAAAAAAATAATAATAATAAAAATAATAATAACAATAAAAATGATAATAATAATAATAAAAATAATAATAATAATAATAATATAAATAATAGTTGTAATAATAATAATAGTAATAATAATAATAAAATATCATTTCTTGTCGTCCTTATCGATACGTCCAATAATCTTTTCAAAACATCTGTATATAAAAAAAACCCCAACGAGCATACAGTCCATCCTCCTGAACTTTAAGGCTGAGTGCTCACAAAGGTAAAAAATAGCAATACTCTCACTTTTACTTCCTCAACACCTGAAGATGATTCGTGGACGAATCGAAAGCGCTCGTGACAATGATAATCATGGAGCCTTCATTAATATTTTCGATTTTTATATAAAAAAGATTATGCAGGAAAATCGAAAAAGAAAAGAATCATAATCCAAAGTATCTCCGTTGCATTTAATAATGTTTGCTTGAATAAAAAAAATGCTGTGTATATATATATATATATATATATATATATATATATATATATATATATATATATATATATATAAAGAGACTGATAGAGGATAAAGGTTAAGCAAGTGTTTTTTTATGAAATCTGATAATATCAATTAAAAAAAAAAATCTGAGTTTTGTGTTGTTAATTTTAATGACACCAAACAAAATGTTGTTTTTTCTTTATTCCTTTTGGAGGCTATCATTCATCTACCGCTGTTCGTGGTTTGATGATAGTCTTACACAAACCTACGCTCGGCCCTATTTATTATATCCGTCGAATCGCTTTTAATATCACATTCTTAGCCTAGAGGATATCATTTCTATTATCTGATCGATGTCAAAATATGTCCACAGACACCTTGGGTGATACAGGCAATCAATTTTGCTTTCAGCGTGCTGGAATAGATTCTAAGCACGGTCATATACCGGCCTTATCAGATGAGTGTCTCTTTCTTACAGGACAAAACGAATTACAATTATTAAACATCGATATAGCGGGTAAACCCACTTTATAGTTGGTATATCTCAATAGTTATAAAGATCGCTAGAAATGAATTCGTACTTATATATAAAATGCACTTTGTGTGTGTCTGTTTGTGTGTGAGCTTGTTCCACAAATTAACTATGGAAAGTTCCAACAAAGAAATCAAGAGAAAACTAAAAACAATTTCTAACGAAGATCTCTCCACAACAAAGTTTTCTTCCCCAGCATCGGGAATCCACGCCCAATCATCGAGATATGTAGATACAATTATGGGAGACCAAATCTGTTCTTGTGTGAAACTTGCATTAACTCAACTGTTTTCTTAGTCGATTACTCTATTAAAAACTTCACACTAAAACCCGACCCTCAAAATTGCCATGGAGATGGCATATGTACCTACATTGGGGTTGCTTTCCCCTGTGACAGGGACCCCCACAAAGAAGCGTTTAACAAGTTCTTAAAATAGCGCTTACTCACAGCACAGCATTTTATTTGCCGTTTACCGTCCCCACCATGATGTAGTAGCTATCTTTAAGAATATCGCTAAGCAAATTGATCATTAGGGCTGTGACAACAGCATATTCTTTTCATTTTGACTCTTGAGTATATATCCGTTAATATCTTATATGTTTTTATATAGAGAGATGTGATTCTCGGTTGATTCTGTCTGTGTCGGCTATATACTCGCGAGTCAGGAGAATGTAAAGAATACCAGACCCAATGAAGTGGCCACCAAGCCCCTGCACTCTCCTAAGTGCACGGTGTGGGCTGAAATCTCCGCCAAAGGCATCATCGGACCAATCTTCATCAAAGAATCTGGCGCAGCAGTGACAGTCACCAAGGAGCGGTATGTGGAGGTCCTCAAAACCTTCAAGAGTGAGCTCCAGACCATCTACCCGTCACTCATGAGAAATTTCTGGTTCCAGCAGAACGGAGCAAGTTCTCACACCTCAAACCTGTCACGAGATTGGCTGACAGAGAACTTCGGAGGCTGAGTGATTAATCTCAAGACTGATTTTGAGTGGGCACCCCATATTCTGGACCTAAGCCCCCCGGATTTTTTTCTTTGGGGCTATCTTAAAGACAGGGTCTACACTGGAAAACCCAGAACCATCACGGAATTCAAGGAAGCCATCAGGGAGGAGATAAGAGCCATTACCAATTCGGTCTGTTACAAAGTCATGGACAACTTCGTGCTGCGCCTCAAGAAATGCACGGAGCAAATGGAGGCCATCTAAAACATGCTGTAGAACGGAGAACAAAAGGCCAAAGACCCTAGTGTTGATGTGATGTATTGAATATAATAAACTAGTCATGACTAAAGTTTAATTTCATTCGAAAAAAAATACAAAGAAACGAGGGCTACTTAGAGTTGGGGCCATTTTTTTGGGGGGGGGGTCACCCTGTATGCTGTTGTCACAGCCTTATTGATCATACTCTGTCTTTCATTCTTGAGCAAACATTCACGTCTGTGGAGATTTCAATGTTCGCGATGTTGAATAAGTAGACCACTCAACTAAAAAAGACGACGAAGGGGGATTGTGTCATGATTTTTTCTCCCTTGCTTATGACCTAACTCTTGGAGACGCTCCTCCATGGGATTAATGGACTTTCTCATGGCGTCACTTCCGTTGGTGAGGTCACTTCGGATTACAGGACCGGTGCCTGAAAGTCTGATTGGTACGCGACCAAGCTGGGCGTGCAAACGTCCTACTGTTCAGCAATGGTATTCTAAACTCGATTTTGCCTGTAATTTATGTGAATACATGTTTCGTTCCTAAAAATCATGTCTTCATTCGTTTATTACCATTTAACCCCATAACAACTGGCGACAACGATTCGTCTTTCACACGGGTTAACTCAATAAAAAAGGAAAAAGAATGAAATTCTAATTGACTTCAAAAAAACTGCGAATTTACAAGCGAAGAAGTCGACTGGCAATTATGTCCTAAAGACAAAAGACAAAAAATAAAAGAAATGAACTCATGGCAAAGTTATCAAAGAAATTGTAAGTTGCTGTTTTTGTCTCGATATTTAAATTGAAAACAAATGTACGCAACGCATTTTGTAATGTTTAAAAGAAGAAAAAAAGAAAAAAGAGAAAAATGTTGACCTAATTTCATCGCGTGAACAACTCTATCGTAAACTGTCGACTGTTTATTCTTATGCAAATTTGAACATTTTTCCAATGAAGTGAAGAGATTTTTTACCTTTGTTTTGGCTGCTGATTTATGCATACTTTTACGAGGGAGAAGTGTTTATTTTCTTTTTTCCATTTTCGTTTTACTTGGACCAAAAGAAAAATACTTTTTTTTCATTGAGTGGAATTTTCTGAAATATTCTATCTTCAACTGTTGGTTCTAAAGTGAAAACTTTTTTTCTGCCACGTGGGTACAACACAGCTACACACACACATAAAAAACTAGCCATTTTGGTTAACTGCCAGGCAATTCCACAAGTATTTTTATATTTTTGCAACTGTATGGTATCCCAGTATATATATATTTTTTGTTACGCAAGTGAATTTTTTTTTGTCCACTATCATATTGGGTTATCTCTAAGGTTTTTACCAAGAACCAAGGGATAAATAGCTACCTCTTTATACGCATACACTCGAGGAAATGGCATTTTATTATTTTTTTTTTTATCTCTCTTCTCCAGTCAAAAACGGAAATAATTTTTCTTTCGTGCGTTTGGAAAAGCCATTAAAAGATGGAGGACGTTAAAGCTAATCAAAGCTCAGATGAACCAGCAGCATAAAGCTGACGAAAATTTAAAAGAACACGATAAACAGCTCAAGTTACAATTTCAAGAAAGGCAAAAAGGCGTTGGAGGAGATAATGCTACTTCAACAACAGAGACAAGAAGAGCTATTGTTAAAAATATTCGGTAGAAAGGAACACAGGGACGACAGTTGTGCTTTTTCCCAAATTATAATATGGAACGCTATAGAAACGTTCAACTACCAACCGGAGTAAGAGGGGGACGTTTGACGCTTTCTATTCATCGTGGATTGTCAAGAGTGGAGCAACGCTAAAAAAGTTCGCATACTTTTGAGGAAATTAGGAGCCACAAAACATAGCAAGTTTGTGGATTATATTCTCCCCAGGAAGACGAGTGAATTGGAATTTTCTGAAGCGGTCAAACTTTTATCCGAACTTTTTAGCCTGAATTCTACGCTCTTTCATAGAAGACGGAAGTGCTTGAACCTGCAAAAAAGCGACGACGACGGTTACCTAACCTTCGCGTCCGTGGTAAATAAATACTGCGATGATTTCCGTATATCTTACTGATTGGCAGATGACTTCAAGTGTTTAATTTTTGCGCAGGCTTTAATCTCATCGAAAAACGCTGAGATTAGACAGCGTGTTCTTTCTAGACTTGAGAGCGAACACGGCCTCACCCTCCAGAAGTTGGCTGAGGATTGTCAATGGGTAGTCTGCGCAAGGAACAACTCGAGAAACGTCGAGGAGTCAGGCGCAACATTCATTACAAGGATGATATTCAGACCAAAGAAATACTAACCCCGGAAAAGCAAAGCTGGAAATAAGGAAACAGACAAGTGGCATACATTGTTATTATATATGTGTTTATGGAGGCAAAAATTAAGACAGAAATACAACAAAGAACAAGTGAATTTACTAGAAGCCTGGAAAAATCATGGATTACAATAGAAAAATGTGAGCATTAAAAGCAATATAGTAAGACTTAAACATGGAAAATTAAAGGACCAGTTGTTAAAAATGCAAAAGAAAGGGACAAGATATTCTAATAAAATATATAAATTTATTGCAGCATTAAGAATTTTTCTTACATTCATTTCATAACATGATATAATATATATATATATATATCAGAATTAATAACATTTCATTTATATATATATATATATATATATATATATATATATATATATATATATATCAGAATACATGGGCCCAGTAAATAATCAGAAATGTATTCTTTATTCAAGCAATATTTGTTCTAAAAAAATTGTTTTTCTGAATAAAATTACAACAAAACTCTCCCCCCTCTCTCTCTCTCACACACACACACACACTCTCTCTCTCTCTCTCTCTCTATATATATATATATATATATATATATATATTGCGTATCAATTTATTAACTAGTTGACACTTTTTTAAATATTCAATGAACGAGGGCATAAAAATCTATGAAACTTTAAGAAAGTGCTTACAATACTATTGAGCTACTCCAGTCCGAAAATAAAAGTATTTAAAGTAGTGTTAGCGAAACTATGGCAGAAGATAGGAATATCTGTTGATTTCAGTGTGTCAAGTTATTAACGAGGTTGAGAAAAAAACACAATATACCCATAACTTGTTTATTGAAATAATTTTCAAACATTAAATGAACTAGGAAAATGCTTAGAACACAATAACTACATAGAAATCTCTACGTTGACATAATTTGTAGGGAGTATGCGATCCTTTTTTATGAATAACTTGTAAAAGACGGTGGTCCACAGAATTAGTCAAATTTGTTATTTAGTCAACAGTTATTCCTCGCGATAACTCTTGGAGAGCATCCCACAATTCATCTTTGCTCTTAAATTGGCGTCTACTTGCATAGAGGCGTCGCTTTATGATACTTCAAAGGTTCTAAATTGAGTTAAAATCTGGTGAATTCATAGGCCACTCCATCTTCCGTAGGCCAGAAAACCCTAGTTGTTGCAAATACTCTTTGCTTTTCCTTGCTGTATGCGAGAGAGCATTATCCTACATGAAAATAATGGTTCAAAGTGCTCCTTCAGAAAAGCTATGTAAGCATTTGACATCATTTTTACACTTTCTGGGACTGTTGATGAGCCACGTAAAATACCTCTGATAATCCCAACCCAAATCTATATGCCACCACCACCTTGTTGGCGCCTTAAACGCTGATGACGATTTCGTCCATTAAGGACCCATCCTTTGCTGCAGCCATCGAGGCCATCAAGAGTGACACACACTACATCCGTGAACAAAACTTTGGTAAAATCCGTTTTCATGTTGTCCTCTGCCCATTTCAATCGTTTTTTTATGTGATGTTGCTTTAATAGAGGTTTTGTCACAGGCTTTTTGTCACAGACTTTGCCACTTATTTCAGAAGGCGACATCGAGTACTTTTTGAGACATTCTTCAATTCGGCTTGGTCAAAGACTTCTCGACTTGTTTGCCCAGGGTTCTTCACAACTTCACGTTTAATTTGAAGTAGAAAACGGCGTGAAACAACTCTAGATTTACCTTTATCAGCTCTCGTACGTACCTTATCACAGCTTGATGGTACCTTCCTATCATTTTCGATATTTCGAAGGTAGTTTTAACTTTTGCTAGCTGTTCTGTGATAGTACTCTTTTCAGAATTCTGAAACCACATTTACGACCTTGTAAACAATTTGAAACACCTCAAATACCGTGGATTCAGCAATTACGATGTTGTTTACATTGTGCGGAACAGTTCGAAAATTTCATAGTACGCGCAGCTCAGAATTGCCAACGTTTTCGAAGCTTTTGATACGACACTACCGGTAAGTTTCTGAAACTAGTAAAAACTATTATCTCGTTAATAATTTGACACGCAGTGTATGTATATATGGCAATTGCTTCGTCTTACCAGAAGTTAGCCATCCTAATGCTCCCCATCGACGTCATCATTGTTTTCTGGTTAATCGTTAGCGACACCCAAACCATGTCGGTGGGCCTGAAGATGACTTTTTAGGCCAGCCTTTGACTTGCTCAGTCTTCCACACACATGGCAGGCAAAGTTGTGTGTTGAACCTTGTTTCACTTCTGCCTCCGTATACTTTTTTCTCCCTCTGCTCACGGCATATATATATACACACGTATATATATATATATATATGTGTGTGTGTGTGTGTGTGTGTGTGTGTGTGTGTGTGTGTGTGTGTGTGTAAGCGTAAGCGTAAGTATGTATGCATATGTGTTCTGGTGCACTTGAAATAAGATGCAAACATTCAGTCTGTGAGCTTTTGCGATGAAAATACTGTTTCAAACTTAAGAGTGACGCATCGACAGACAAAGCCTCTAATGTTTTATGCTTATGCGCCCCAAAACAAGCTGAATAGAACGAAAATCATGACTTCTGTTTATTAAAGACAATAAAGTCCTATTTTCCCGGATCATTGAAGAAACCTCGTTTGATTACCAATTGGGAATTGTCGGTCGATGTAATTCGAGACACGGTGTGATTGCCACACTCGTCAAGATGCGCACGCTGTAGGCGTCGATGATAACAAATCCGATGGAGAATATAAAGAGAAAAGATTATTTGTGTTAAGAGATACTTCCTTTTGAAACGGCAACTTCTGAATCATTATTATGAATATTCTTACGTTATGCTGTAGTTCTAGTGTTTTTTACCATGTTGTCTATTTATTCATAAATCGTGTGCCTAAATGCTCGGCGATTGTATATAACAAACACTGTCAATTTTGGGTATATAAAAAAGTGACAATTTTATTCTCTCAGTAATATTTCCATAGCATGTTATTAAGTGAGATAGAGAGGGAGTGAGGTTTGGTTGGTTGTTTTTGTTTTACGGCATATCAACCCTTTTCAAGTTATTTAATGCCGAATCCAAAGATTTTGAAGAAAATTTTTTTAATAGAATATATTTGTTGTTTTCAAATCTGTTTCTATTTAACCCATAGTTGAGACCCTAACAGGTACTACCACTCCGTGTCAGAGTGGACCTGAGAGCAATGGCAATTTAAGGGTTGCTTCACACTCCCCAAAGCCCGTAAGCTGGGGTCTCACCACTGTATATAGTTTAAGGTCATATCCAGGACCGAGAGGGAGAGAGAGAGAGAGAGAGAGAGAGAGAGAGACTGGTGACAAGAGGTCGGCTTCCTCCGTTGATCGTTTTTCTCTCTGTCTTTTTTCTGAATTCCATTTGTTTACGAACACATCTCCCAATTGTCAATCAAAGCCACATTCCAAGTGGTTATTTACATTTTCGAAAACTTGTTCAGCTGCAGAACGCTGAATTGCAAGTCCTTTGTACATTCATTCCAATGTTATGATTTCTGATGACATTTCTTGTTTTGAAGACTTGTCAACAATATTTGCGTGTGTGCACCCAGCTCCATGTGCTTGTGTGCACAACCAGTAATAATTCCGGCGTTGCTCAGAATACTAATCAATAATATAGTTGTGTCTTTGCTTTGTTTTCATACATATTAATGTATATAAAAAACAATGTACGCATGTCCGTTTGTATAATATCTGTGTTTTTCTTCTAGAAAAGTCAATGAATCTACGTAAAGACTAAATGTGTATTCTTATGTAAAATTTATCGGAGAATATGATGTAAGGGTGGCCAACTCTCTAAGTGAGGCTTTGAAAAATTCAAATACAGATTGCGACAAAAATATCTCCCACATTTTGACATGCGATCTTCACAGTCGCTTGTGCAGTTTCTCAGGAATCATTAATTTGTATGATTGAACTGCATATCAGTGTGTATATTTTGACTGTTCGGTCAGGCAATCCCTAGGGCCAAAGAATGTTTGCGAGCTGAACGTGTACGAGACTGAGTAACAGAAATTTTCACAGCTCAAATACTGTCTAGCGTTCGCGCCTTCGTGGTCATCCAGGTGGTTTTCTTTTAAGTGCTGAACCTGTAGATCTGAAATTTGCAACCCATAACTGTATGGATTTTCTATCTAGAACAGCATCATGCCGTCCTAACTCATAATGAACTCGGAAAGCTCTTTGTATTGCAGTTACAGATTGTATTGCGGTTACAAAGGAAGGTTTCAGATTTTTATTAGATTCGCTCTAATCACTGTATAAAGCAACCTAAAAGCAAACAATACTAAACAGTCAACAATAAGCCAAAGTGTTGAATGGATAGATTCCGACCCAACAAACAGCAATTGTTTCCTCGTCTAGATCGTCATAATTCCATCCAACATTAATCGTTAGCTAGTTTTTTATACCTTAAAGTTGTGTTTTCTTTTTAAACTCCTGACATCAAGTGGCGTTATGTCTTTCTATGAAACGATTTCCATAAAGAACAAAGCCTCTGTTATTTTGTAAACCTTGATATCCGTAGCATCAGTGTGTTAATGGACAGGTCGCATATAATGCCGTATTAGCTGAAATGAAAATTCGATAATCACCAAGAACGAACTTCCTTCATGAAGATCTCTGTTCGCTGTGTCAATCCGTTTATTAATAATAAGGTATTTAAATGTACGGCATAATCACGTTGACACGCCGGTGCTCCTCAGATCATCGAAGTTATTCAACGTTGAGTCTGGGTAGTGCCAGATGGATGATGGGAATTATTGGCGTGTAGGTGCTCTCTGCTTATCTCGGCATTGTTTCCAGTCGTACTGAACCTCCACTGGCCACTGGTATTCAACAATGTCGACACAAGGGAGGTGTGGTTGAGGATTGCGCAACTCTTGTCATAAAAATTTCACGCTCAGGCACCCCTACAGTGGGTATCCATAGTCTGTCAAGACTGAAAGAAGGTACTTAAATAATTAGTTAAGAGTATACTAGTCTTTCTCTCTCTCTCTCTCTCTCTCTCTCTCTCTCTCTCTCTCTCTCATGTGTGAGCAATTTATCTCGTGAACATAAGCATAAAACCTAGACGACCAACGAACGCTTTAGACTATTTTAATTTCACATTAACAAGTTGTATTCTGTTTGCTCAACTGATGACGAATTACGACTATGCAGACGAAGGAGACTAAGCAATTTATGCAGCAATCACTACACAATACCGATGACGGGGACAATGGAATTAGAAGACAGTAGTCAATACATTTAAACTTAATTATTTTTCGTAGTCATCAAGTCTAACTTCACTAGAATAAGATAACAATATGGCTACCAGCGATCTATTCCACATGTGGAAAACCAAAAGTAACCGCTAAAGAGATCACCTAACGATTAGCAATTCACGAACTACCAGGTGCTTTTTTTCAATGTTGATTGTTTGCTACCCAAATCGCTACTTATCTCTTAAATACTAATTAAATAGTGTCTTTAAGCAATTTCTGTTCTCCTAAGTTAATCTTTGATGCCATTTTGAACATCGTTTAATCAGTAAGTCTCAAAGTTTTTATTAGATGAGTTGATGAACATTTGAGCTTATCGCTTTAAAATAACAAACAAGAAATAAACAACTAATAAAAGAGTAAACGCGCGAAATCCCCCAAAGACAAAGAGCGAACGAATAACAACCTAAATAGAATTGTAGATACCTAAAACCTTACAATGGTGTAACGTCTTAGGTATCTAGAATTATTTATATATTGGCAGTCGCACTCTTTTTCTTTGAAGGTGTTTTTTTTTTTTTTGCATTTATACTTCTTACCACAATGAAAAAATGGTACTCTAGCAGAATTTGACCGAATCAAAACGGATTTCCCATCAATTGTGCGTCGGGATTGACCGGCAATCACCGAATGAGGTTGAGCGTTGTTCAAGTATTAAAACGCTAAATCGAGATTATATATTATTGGGTTTTTTTGTATAAAAAATGTAATTTGTAATTACTTTTTGCGTGATGACCTGGTGTTGTTCTGTTTATTTTTTAACATGTGTCAGCCAAAAAAAAAAAAGATCTGTAAATTTTCTTGAAAAAAAAACAATTTTCCTGTACTTTCACCTAACAATTTTCAGTTTTCATAAAATTATTCATCTTCTCTTATAAAAAAAAAACAACAACTTATGTTGACTAAAAACGTTTACTGCTAATTTTATTAAAGAAAAAGTGTCACTTTACTCGACAACAAAAAAAAACAACTGTACTTTCACCTTATGCAACTTTTCCTGAAAAAAAATATATATTCAGTTAATTTTCAGTAGAGTTTTGTCATGGTTTTTATTTATTGTATTTCTATTTTTCCCCAGTTTGTTTGTTTTGAAATTTGTCTGCATCTGTTACTTTGCTCGGCTTAGTCCGATGACTGCTTGTGGAGACCGAACGATAATTGACTGAAAACCCCGAGGATCTTGGTCACTTCTGCAAGAGTACCGAAAAAATACATTAAAATGATTCTCAGTTAATCATGGTCAACATCGATACGTTTTGCTCGGTCGTTTAATAAATATCAAGGGAATATATTCAATGCATAGTTCAATATTAATATACTTTAACATATTATTGTTCAAAGTTTCTTTGTGTAGCTCTGTAAAGAAGTATTTAATGCACTTTAAAAACAAAGTAATAAAAAATGCAAGAGAGCTATATGCCCAGTCTGTTAAATCTAAGGTAGCTGATCAGCGGCTTGGTTCCCACCAGTTTTGGCAAATAACAAATAGGATCCTGAACAGAAGTGTGCGTTCTATCCCAACCATTATCAATGGACCAGAGGTCATCTCGTCAGCGTCAGACAAGGCGAAACTATTTGCAAAGAACTTTGCAGCTAATTCTACCCCATGCGACGAAGGCCATCAACTCCCCATATTTCCTCCTATAACACAGAACAAGCTAGGTAATATACAAATATCCGTGCATGAGGTCGTCAAGCTAATAAAAAACCTAGATTCCAGTAAAGCAACTGGCCCTGATGGCATCCCAATTATAGTGTTAAAAAAGCTTCAATCAGAACTTGCTCCCATACTTACGAAACTATTTAAGCGCTGCCTTAAGGAGAAGTGCTTTCCGACCCCCTGGAGGACTTCATCATTTTGCCCTGTATTTAAGAATTCAGGTGATAAGTCATCTCCCTCTCAGTACAGACCAATAAGTCTTCTCTGTGTTATGAGTAAGTTGCTGGAATCCATATTAAATAGAGAAATAGTCAACCACCTCAGCAGGAATAACCTTCTTAGTGACACACAATATGGTTTCCGCTCTGCAAGATCTACCGCAGATGTGCTGACGGTTATATCCCACAGGATTAGTGAATCTCTTGACAAAGGCTTCCTTTCTAGGGCAATTGCTCTTGACATATCAAAGGCCTTCGACAAAGTATGGCATAAGGGTCTACTTCACAAGATTTCCAGCTACGGTATAACTGGAAATGTTTTCTCAATCATTAAATCATTTCTCTCCGATAGGCTCATAAGAGTAGTGGTAGATGGACAAAAATCGGAGGCCTGCAATATAAATGCTGGAGTCCCTCAGGGGTCAATCCTGGGCCCAACTCTCTTCCTGATCTACATCAATGACCTCCCTAAACACATACTTGAATCATTCGTTGACATCTATGCTGATGACACGACCATCTATGGCAACACATCAAAGGCTATAAATGACGAAGTTCTCTCTGATTCTCTCTCCTCTGATCTCGAGCGCGTGGTTCAGTGGGGGAAGATGTGGCTAGTTACCTTTAATGCGTCCAAAACCAAACTCCTATCCTTACATCATCAACGATCTGATCCCCAGCTGGCATCAATTGTGATGGATGGCTCTCGTCTGGGTGAGGTCCCGTGTTTTGACAAGCTTCTGGGTTTGACCTTTACTCCTAATCTGAAATGGAACACGTATATCAAGTCTGTTGCCAAGGTCGCTGAAAAGATGGTGGGATCCTTCTACCGCTCCAGAAGATATCTCACTACTGATGCAATTCTCTATCTATATAAAAGCCAAGTACGGCCAAGGATGGAATACTGTTGCCATATCTGGGCAGGAGCTGCCAAAAACAGCCTATCATGCCTTGACAGAGTACAAAATAGACTTCGTGATTTAGTGGGGGATGCCCTTTTCTCTACCCTGCAACCCCTCTCCCACAGAAGAGACGTTGCGAGCCTATCCTTGTTTTATCGTTATTTTCATGGCAGGTGCTCGTCTGAACTCCAATCCCTGGTCCCCCCTCGCCAATCTTTCACGAAAAACACCCGTCTAGCTGAATCCACTGTGAAAAATTCCCCCCACTCTATATCTGTCCCTAAATCAAAACGCGGATTTCATGAACAAAGCTTCTTTCTTAGAACTGCACGCCTGTGGAACTATGTTCCGTCTGCCTGCTTCCCTCCGGACTACAACTTGGATGTCTTCAAGTCTAATGTTAACAAATTCCTAATGAACCGCCCCCTTAAGTAAACACTTCATAAAATCTCCTCACTAACGTAATGTACTTGGTATAACCCTTATCCCTGAGTTGCTTCCGGGCCTTGATAAGTGGTGATCACTGTGTAAAAAAAAATAATAATAATTTAATCTATCTTTTGACCTAATCATTAGTGTCCAATTTTCATTTTTTTTTCAAATTCTAGTCGTTTTTTTTAACCTTGTTGGCCCAAGTATCGCTCCTTTCTAGCTTTGCATCCTTTTAACCCCGCTTCTAATAACCTTCTTCTCACTGTTCGAGCAAATATGTTTTTGTTTGCATCCTTCCTAAGTTCAGCAGCAATCTCCAAAGAACTATTTAAGTTAGGTTAGGTTGTTTTGTTTTACGGCATATCAACCCTTTTTGGGTTATTTAATGCCGAATCCAGTTATTTTAGAAATAGTATTCATGTTGCATCCAGTTATTTTGTAGAAGGATTTTATTCTTTAACCCCTTCGTATCTTCAATCGCTAGTTTGTAGTGTTTGCTTTTGCTTATTTTATAGTGGATTTTATCGGTTTTTTTACTTGTCGTGTAGAACATGAATGAGTTTTGCAATGGGAGAGGGAAAAACGTTTACAGTATTAATGTTTGGTACATTTTCAGTTAGGAAACCAGTCATTAGGGGAGATAGAAAGAGAAAGGGGGATTCGGAAGAAGGAAAAGGGGGGGTTGTTTTTGTTTTTTAGTTTTGCAGAACATAATTAAGTGTTGCAAAAATAAGTAAAAAAAAGCATCAACGTTAGGTGCATCTCGTCTAAGGAAGCCAATATCTTCAGACAGCGTTATCTGTTACCACGAGGAACTATTTAGTTCAAAGTTTCTTTTGTGTAGCTTCGTAAAAAATTGTTTAATGCCCTTTTAAAACACATAATTTAATCTCTTAATAAGATCGACACGATAACATAGCAAATCAGACGAAACTACCCGACGTTGTCCGCATTCTACATACAAAATAAATAACTTATTTGTGAAAGAAAATAAAATTAATGTTTTCGACTTAAATTTCGTAATCAAATACCTATGTTCGTCCAAGGATGGAAGACTGTTGCCACGTCTGGGCAGGAGCTGCTAGAAAGGACTTGTCCTGCCTTGATAGATTTCAAAATAGACTTCGTAGCCTCGTAGGAGATGTCCTTTTCTCTTCCCTGCAACCTCTATCTCAAAGAAGAGATGTTGCGAGTTTGTCGATGCTGTATCGTTATTTACATGAAAAGTGTTCGACTGAGCTTCAATCTATTGTTCCCCCCTCGCCAAACTTTCACAAGAAACACTCGTCTAGCTGAAAACACTATCAATAATTCCCTCCACTCTTTATCTGTGCCTAAACCTAAACGTAGAATCCATGAAGAAAGCTTCTTTCTTAGAACTGCACGCATGTGGAATTTTCTTCCGTTTTCCTGCTTTCTAGCTGACTACAATATGGTTGTGTTCAAGTCTAACGTAAACAAGTTCTTGATGAGCCGTTCCACTTGTTAATAAATTTACCGAATTTCTATTACTAACAATTACTATATTGTCCAATTGTCTATTGTACACTCTTTAACTTTATCCTCGAGTTGCCTCTTGGCCTTGAAAAGTGATTATGCTTATGTAAAAAACAAACTATGTTGTGATTTATTTAGGATAAAAGGTATACGTATGTGGGTTCTAAACAAATATTTATTATTAAATAAATATTTATAACCTATTTTCGGTTTGACCACTTAAGGGAAATAATATAAATACTCTTATGCAATATTAAATGCCAAATTCATTTCTACATGATTTGTGTAGTTCTTTTAAGATTGAAGATTATATTGTCCGCTTGATTTGACATAAATAGAGTTTATTTTTCTTCTTATCGCATAACTGTTGAAATCAGATAGAGTGCTCGGATTTGAGTCAAAGATGACTTGTGTTCTAAGGTGTTACCGTTTTCATTAGGTATCTCCACACCAGATACTATGGAACGTGCATAATAATACACAGTCATGGCCAAAATTGTGGCGCACCTATAAAAATCGAGGTAATGATTAAAGATCTTTCTTTCTGAGAAGTAGCAAACAGTAAGCGAATTCTAAATTGGAAAAGGAAGCTATATGAATTGAAGGCTTTCCGGCAATTAGAGACCTCAATAGTGAAGGGGTGGGATTTTTGATAAATAGATTAGTCGGTCATATTAATATTGAGGCGGTACAAGTGTTATGGGTCGATCAAGACACATTTCATGACAGTACTTGAAAATCGGGCAGAAGAGTGCAACATTGCAACGAGAGGACAGGGGTTGGAGCTTAGTCAACAGCTCAAACCTATTAGTTTGGAGAATTTTTTTTTTTTTTGGCACCGTCTAAGAGGGAGAGAGTAGTTATGGATGCACCATCCAAGATATAGCAACAATACTCGATGTGTGGACGGATGGTAGCGTTCTTGATACCTGAGTAAAATTTCTAGCACGGTAGAGGGAACCAATTTTCATTGCAGGAGCCTTTGTACTTGATTATGGGTTCTTACATTTTTTTGTTTTTGTTTTTTTTGTTTTTTGCTTTTTTTATTTTTTTTATTTTCTTTCTTTGAAGATTGTAATGCTGAGTATGGGACAGCCAAACCAGTTGCCACGCGAGATCTCTTTCGTATCCCTGTTGTTCCGTTCGATATGTGTCTGATAAATATCGAAAATGGATAACCGAAAAAAAATCCTATTAAAGTAAGAAGTACATGCTTGACCAAAGTTGACACTTTTATAAAACCATGCATCACAAATGCATTTTGGAAGTTTCATTATCGCACAAGCATAATGGCCCGCTGTATAAAATCGCATGTATGTATTTTTATAGGACAGAGATGCGTGCAAAACAACAATGACGTTTCTGAATTTTGGAGATGAGAATTGATTATTCGTATTATTATTCATCGGACCACTGTTCTGATCTTGAGTGTGATTTTCACAACGTTTCGGTGGATGTAACCTCTGATCTTCCGCAAGGACCCATGGCGCAGTGGTTAGAGTACCGGGAAAAATCAATTGTAAAAGTGATATTCTCTTGAAGATTGAAGGGTCAATCCTCAGTGTGGGCGACCGAAAAGATACAGTTTTGAATTACTTAGGACCTATATCCAGTCATATCTGACGGAACAAGAGCACGCTACCACCGTGAAGTAAATAAAGGGTTCCACTCGAAAATCCGTCCAAATTCCCGAGTTCAACAGAAACATTCCCGAGTTCGACAAGATACATCTGTAAAAGGTCGGAGGGTATATCGACCGAAACGTTGTAAAAATCACACTCAAGATGAAAACAGTACCAGAATGTTTCTTTTCAGAGCACAACTAAACGCTGATACTTGACTTTTGTATTTTAAATTTCAAGGGAGGCCATTTTTGCCAGATAATTTTATAAAATCCACAGCAAATTCTCTACAGTGCAATGTAGAGTACAGTGTATTGTAGATTAAGTCACTGCGGGGAGACATATGAAGCTTACTTCAAGTACACCGTAAGGTGATAGGTCCTTAACTAGAGGATAGAATACTTGATTTGATTGAAAAATGGGCGATTTTACCGATTTCGATGACAAAACAATGAGAGGGTGAACATTCGTTGAACCACATTAAGTCCCACACAACGTCGGGTAGACATTATCATTAGTTGTGATATTTTTTTTTTTGCGACTTAGTTCATCGCGCCAATTATTCCTTGCAATATATAATAATCAAGAGAATTTCTATAATAATACAACACGCATGGATTCAAATATTATGTTTGAGCGTATCGGAAAGGCAGACATTTTGCCTTAGAAAATCTTAATTATTATTTACTGCAAATCGAAACATAAGCTAATACATATACCTATGAATACATAGATTCAGCATATTATATAAATTAAGAGAAAATTATGTTATTTATCCTACTAAAACTTACATTAACCTGAAATAATATACGCACACACAGGGACACCCTCCATATATATATATATATATATATATATATATATATATATATATATATATATACATATATATGTATGTATGTATGTATATATATATATATATATATATATATATATATATATATATATATATATATATATATATATATATTACAATAGAAAAATGCGAGCATGAAAAGTAATATGGTTAAGCTTAGACGTGGAAAAGTAAAGGATTAGTTGTTAAAACCGGAAAAGAAAATGACAAGATATTCTAGTAAATCATATTATAAATTTATAACTTAAACTATTGTAGCATTAAGAATTGATTATATAATGTTAAATTGCATTAAAAAATTCTTAATGCTGCAATATTTTAAGTTATAAATTTATTATATGTTTTACGAGAATATCTTGTCCTTTTCTTTTTCAGTTTTAACAACTAGTCCTTTACCTTTCTATGTTTAAGCTTAACCATATAACTTTTCCTGCTCGCATTTTCCTATTGTAGTCCTTGATTTTTCCAGGCTTCCAAGAAATTCATTTGTTCTTTGTTTTCTTTCAGTCTTATTTTTTGCCCCATAAACATTACAAACACATATGCAATAACAATGTACGGCACTCGTCTGCTTTCAATAAAATCTCCCCAATCATCTCCCTTTTATTCTTTCATCCGGTCTGTTTTACTTGTTACTTCTCCTTTCGCGACAGCAGTGAATTAGTAGCAACACTAGTCGCTGAAGCGACGTGGTTGCTATGGAAACCAGTCAGAAAAAACGTTACTCATCTCCTTATGTTGTTTTACGATTTTGAACAAAACTAAATTCATCATAACTTTTGTTTTACTGAACGAAAATTGTTTGGGTTTTTTTTTTCACAATAGAGCTGAGAAGGTCAACTATAAACTGTAATAATTATTTGAAATGCGGTCGAAGAATGAGTGAGTTGTGAAGCTTAAAACAGTTCTAAATGACTAAAACTGCCTCTTAACCATATATTCAAACATTACCGTGTTCGAATGATATCTATCTATCTATCTATCTATCTATCTATCTATCTATCTATATATATATATATATATATATATATATATATATATATACATATATATATACTGTTAAGCGAACGATCATGCTATAGATTTGAATACAACTCAACAAGAAAATCGCGCCTTGTCTGCAGGAAAGATTAAAATTCCAAGTCCAACGTAAACAAGTTCTTGATGACCCGTTCCACTTAAGTTAACAAATTTACCGAATTTCCATTACTATATTGTCCAATTGACTACTGCACACTCTTACCCTTTATCCTCGAGTGGTCTCTGGGCCTTGATAAGTGGTGATTCCTATGTAAAAATAAAATGTCATTGCTGTTTATCGTTATTAGGCTCGGAGATCCTAGGATATAATATCAAACAGTAACTGCGATATTAAAAAAAATCATTATGAAATTTTCAAATTGCATGATCTTGTTATGTAATTAGTTAAAATGTAATCTGTATAATGCAAGTGAAAATATATGATCTTGGTTCACTTTAATACTTAGGTTATAAAATTTGATAAACAAATATGATGAAGATTTATCTTATAAATGACTGAGAATTATTTCTTTTATAAACACATAATATTTATTTGTAACGTTGTCCTTACACCGACCCACGACTTGCATACAGAGATAGTCGCAAAGGGGTAAAAAAGGAATAAACTGCGACTCTACTTTGTCAGTTTAAACGAAAGGCATTTATTCATGGTACTTTCCTAAATAATGCATTGGAATTATTTTTAAATTCTCTTAGTTCGCCATGAAACTTTGCCATTTCTAACGCGTGCCCCCCCCCCAAAAAATAAACGCTCTCCTCGCCCACGTGGTCACATATCCATTTTACGCCGGCACGCCTTGTCGGTCCTAGGGGGATCCTTGGCCTTTGGTCAAGATCAAAGGGTAGTATCTGTTCTTCAGATGCTGCACTTCCATTTCTTGTTCTCTTTCGATGGAGGATCAGTCCTTCACGACTGAGACAATTTTTTATTTTTGTACCTTTTCTCCACGTTAAATAACGATCTTGGTCTAACTCTGTCCCGTGGGGAGGCATAGTAAATAGGTACTACGTGGGGCTTTTCTTTCCGCTATTTTTTCCCTCCTCTTCCTCCACTGTGACGTCACCTTCTGCACTGACTTGGCTATTTCCAAAGGTGAATAAATATGTATCAGTTACATATTTACGATGTGTACTTGTTATCTAAAAATAACAGTCTAAAGTAATTTCATGTTCGAACGTATTATCTATCGAATATGCAATTAAAAACAATATTTTATTTTAAATTATGTCTTATGACCCTGGTATGAAACTCGAATTTTATATATAATTTTCTTTGGTTTATAATGAAAGTGTGGTATGGCTTCCGTATAAAGATGGTACAATACTGTTGTGGGGTATGCGTTCGCGCCAGATGCGAGGAGAATAGGAATATGTCAAATACTGACTACAACCTGGATGTCTTCAAGTCCAACGTAAACAAATTCCTGATGAACTGCCCCCTTAAGTAGACATTTTTATTAAACCCCCACACTAACGTACTGTACATGCAATAACCCTTATCCCTGGGTGGCTTGATAAGTGGTGATCACCTTGTAAAAAAAAAAAATACAGAGCCATAGCCCAGCACGAAACATGTGTCCACGCAAATTCGACTAATCCAAATGATCTGGCCGGTGGCCAGTTCGTAATACAGATATTAAACACATTGAAAAATACATTTTCATAAGTTTTCATTTATTATCCATTTTGAGTTAAAACGAATATTCAATTAATATTGCTTTTTTCGAGAATAATTATAATTTTCCCGACACTCTTTCTTCAAGTACTTGACATAATTTATAAATAATTTCTTCAGATTATTTCCTTTGAAGATATTCGAAAAGTCATGGTTGAAAAGAATTATCTTTGTTGGGGGGGGGGGGTTCTTTTGTAATACGTGAAATGAATTTGATTAATTTATGAGATTGTTTCTTGTGAAAAGACTCCATACATCAGCCATTACTCTCGTGAATTAATTTTGTATTTATTCCTATTGTTGTTGCTGATGATGATGATACCGATGATCATGATGATGATTATGAGGAGAAGGAGGAGGTTTTTTGAACGGAAGTAGCTGCAGACAAGGTCCAATGTAAAGCCAAAAGCATAGTACTTCAAGGTTTAACACTATTCAACGAAAACGACAAGCGTTAGATTGATATAGTCTGACACAGAAAGCAGAAATTCTTCCCCTATTTGTTAGAATATAATTATGTCGTTATCGTAGACCATAGTTTCTGCTTTTCTGTTGACGCAAAACTTTTCGGACCACGATTTGGACTTACAATAAAAAGATACAGTAGCAGAAAACATCACGATGATAGGCTAATTGTATTCACGTGAGAGTGAACATAAGATAGACGGATTGCTTTTCTAGCAATACGCAGAATGTGCGTGTACACGCTTCAGCAAATTGAAGACATGTTCATGCTAATTGAAGACAATGATGAGACGCTCTGTGAATGACGGATCCCGACTTCTGTATTCCATTAATTTTCATTTAATTTTTGCGAATAAATTTTTTTTTTCGTATTATTTAGATTCTTGAGACTACTATTCTCATCTTCAGTGTCATTTTTCCAACGTTTCGGTCGATGTAACCTTCGACTTTCTTCAGGTGTATTTTGTCAAACTCGGGGATGTTTCTCTCGACCTTGGAAACCTAAACAGAATTCCAAACGAGACCAGTTATTTATGTAGTATATTCTCGTTTCATCTGGATAAAGGTCCTAATAATTCGCAATTATATTTTTCGGTCGCCCACACTGAGAATTGAACTTTCAACTTTCAGGAGAATATCACTTTTATAATTGATTTTTCCAAGTAATCTAACCATTTGGTCAGGGGCCCTTGCGAACAGTTTTAGTACGAATTTTAGGAGCATGAAACCTGTTTTATTTATAGTTGTAAATAGCAATATATATTACTAATTATTCTGTTCGAAATGACATCCATATTCGCGAGTTCGACAGAAACATTCCCCAGTTAAACAAAGAGGAGGGTCCGAGGTTACATCGACCGAAACGCTGTGAAAATGACTCCCAAGCTTAGAACAGTAGTCCTATGGATTCAAATTATACGAATAACCAACTCTTATCTCATTTTTTAGAAACGTAATTAATGTTTAATAGAAACTCGACCATGTTCTAGAAAGTGGGGATAATATGGAAATATTTCGTTTAAATATATTTCGGTTAGGGTGAGGGAGATTGGATAATTTCCGGTTTTATTTCAATCAGCTAAAAAGTATTTTTTTTTTGTGAACGTTTTCATTTGTTGCATTCCGAAATTAAACGATTTTTTTCAAATTTATTAGCTACTGCTAAAGATTGGATAAATTTACTGATAAGCATCGTAAAATATTTTCGTCTGTTTGTCATATTTTGTTTTCCTTTCTCCTGAGGAGTTATTTTCGGGGGGGGGTTTACACTAAGCGATGCGTGAATAAATTATTAACACGTGTTTTGGACTGGGATCCAATTTCAATCTTTCTATTGCTGTTTATAAAAAAGAAAAATTCATAATTTTTTGTGAGGTATATAATTTATATATTGCAATTATGAGGGAAAGGCATGTTTGATATTCACGAGTAAAAAAATTAGGAGGCCTGTTGACCAGTTCCGCTTTCACTCTTTCAGAGCTGAATCGAGGGACTTATGTTATTTTTTTAAAGCGAGATAATTCCAAGAGTTAAAATATACGTTTAAAATACGTTTAAAATTAAGTGTGCTAACGGGATTTTTTTAAAAATCGGGGAAATGTTATATATCTAACATAAACATACATATAATCAATACACAATGATAGAATCTATTGGGAGACATTCCTTTTTTGTACAGAGAAAATATGTCTTCAAACGAACGTGATCTTCGGAATCGTAAATGAGTCAATGGTTTAGTTCGTAGCAAATGATGGATTTTTAAAGCAAATTATCTGCTATTGAAGACCCGGATGTGTTACTATATATTCAGGCTGTCCCCCAAAAGCTGATGGTTAAAACAAATTCATAACTTTCTAATATTTTTAATATTTTTCTTTTATTTTTTCAGATCATCGAGAGTAACCCTTCCAAGGTCATCAGGAGTCGTTACACTACCGTGCAGCGGATGTTTATCGTAGAGTCGTATTTTCGGTTGAATGAGTCAATATCAGAAACTCACAGAGAATTTCGACGAAACTTCAGCACAAGAAATTTCCCTACTCCCAAGGCAATAAAACCAACCACAATAAATGCACTTAAAACAATATAGATTAGGAAATTAGGGCCATAAGCCCTTAAACATTAAGTGATGTGCTGCAGAGCACAAGAGCGTTAAAATGAAAATGGTGGACATTTGAGTAACATAATTTTTCATAACTAAAGTTAGAGTTTGTGAAAAACATATACTAGATTAGGTTGTGTAAATAAAATTTTAAAAAGTAGAATAAGACAAAAGATCACGGAGAAAATGGGTAAGCATAACTTAAATATTGAGGAAGTTAATCACGTTTAAAATCCGTCAGCTTA
>NC_136513.1:81084704-81104704 GCF_053919585.1 Euprymna scolopes | reverse complement strand
ACTACCACTCATATATATTAATATTTCTTTATACAGATATGTACATGTGCAGGTATGTGTAAATAAATTGTAATTTTATATATTGTATATACTTTTAGATTGGACAAAGATTCTATAACTTCTCTTTCTGTGGGAGATGCACTCGTCAAACAAACATATAAACACATAAATGCAGTTTTATAGAGATTAGAAACAAAAGCATTCGAGAAATTGTCAATCGGTCTGTCAATCGATTTAGTTTAAAATAACTTTCTTATCCCGAAACATTCCGATTTAATATGAACAGCTTATTTCATACTATCGTGATTTATCGGACTACTGTTCTCATCTTGAGAGTGATTTTCAAATAGTGTTTAGTTCTTAATGATTATTTGTTGTATTTGCACTAACTGGTGGCTATATAAAGAATTATATAACAAACAGAAAACAGGCTTGCCTTTTTTCTGTTGTTCTTGGCCTTCGGGACAAGATCAAAGTGTTCATCGTTGATTTTTTCTGTATTTTTTAACATGAATAAAAGATTTAATATCTAAAAGTGTAGTATCTGTTCCGGCAGATACTGCAAGCAAAGACCAGATGTAGGGGCAACTCCACATACCTGACCTTTAACCAGCTCTCATTTCATACCTCTCGGGAGCTGATCCCCTTTTTCCCTCCCCCCTCCCCTTCACTCCTCACATTAAAAATTGGCCTTGTGCCTAATTTGCTTGGGGGAGCAAATAAATACCATCTGTTCCGGCAGATACTGCAAGCTATGACTAGCTATGACTAGCAAAGACCAGATGTGGGGGCAACCCCACATGCCTGACCATTAACCAGCTCCCATTTCCCACCTCTCGGGAGCTGGTCCCCTTTTTCCCTTCCCCTCCCTTCACTCCTCACATTAAAAATCGGCCTTGTGCCTAATTTGCTTGGTGGGGGAGCAAATAAATACCATCTGTTCCGGCAGATACTGCAAGCAAAGACCAGATGTGGGGACAACCCCACATACCTGACCTTTAACCAGCTCCCATTTCCCACCTCTCGGGAGCTGATCCCCTTTTTCCCTTTCCCTCCCTTCACTCCTCACATTAAAAATTGGCCTTGTGCCTAATTTAATCGGTGGGGGAGCAAATAAATACCTACTGCAAGCAAAGACCATATGTGGGGGCAACCCCACATATAAGACCTTGGTAATGTAGGGGCAACCCTTCATACCAATTGTCACTATCCAGCTCCCCTACTCCCCGGGGAGTTGGTCCCCATTTCCCCTTCACTCCCCACATTAAAAATCGGCCTTGTGCCTAATTTGCTCAGTGGGGGAGCAAATAAATACCTCAAAGTGTAGTATCTGTTCCGGCAGATACTGCAAGCAAAGATCATATGTGAGGGTAACCCCACATATAAGACCTTGGTCAATGTAGGGGCAACCCTTCATACCAATTGTAACTATCCAGCTCCACTACTCCCCGGGGAGTTGGTCCCCATTTCCCCTTCACTCCTCATTTTAAAAATCGGCCTTGTGCCTAATTTGCTCGGTGGGGGAGCAAATAAATTCCTTGGCCTTCGGGCCGGGATTAAAATGTAGTATCTGTTCTGCAGATGCTGCACTTAAAATAATTTGTACCAGTCAATGGAGGGGAAACCCTCTATACTGAGACAATTATTTTTGGTAACTATAGTGCCCCCTTTTTGCCTACTTTAAGGGGAGCTGGTTTTTACCCCGCGTTAAAAACGGCCTTGAGCCTAATTTGCTTTGGTGGGGAAGCAAATAAATACAATAAAGAATTATAGCTACCCGTGTCGTCATCCTAAACTCAGGCGAAAACGAAACCATTCAGGCGCTAATATTGAGTAGAAAATTTTGTGCGTGCTTTTTTCCAATCCATCGAACAAGACGCATTTTTTTCTGGTTAGAATTTTCGCAAGCAAAAGTAAAAAATTATATTGTTTCGCGAATTTCATGTTGGAAGTAACTACTGACCATTACGGTTCTACTCCAAATTGACAGAACCGACTTTACAAGAAGCAAGAACTCCAAAAAAATTTGATGAAAAAAAATGACCAAGAAGTTACACAGTTAATGATTACCTGTGGTATTTTCACTTAATGATACATCTATAAAGACTGTAATTACTTGTGTCGTCATACTAAACCCAGATTAACGGAAGCCACTCAGACGCCGGAATTGATTTAGAAACATGTTCATTTGTAAAGAGAGACATTAAAAAAAAAACATCACAGTGATGGGGTACCGGTAAAAGTATAAAAAGTGAAAAGAGTGGATAGACAGATAGACAGAACTATGGCTCGTCTTGCCACATCTAGTTACGTTGTGTGTTCTTTTCTTCCAGGTGGAGACTACAGCCTTTTCTTTTACAAAGGATTCATCTCGTATTAAGACCCGGAGGCCACTCGAGGATAACGGTTAATGAAGGGATATGAGTCATTGGGACTATAGCTTAATAATCGTTAGTAGTGGAAATTTCGTAAATTGGATTAGTTAAGTGGGCAGCTCATCAAGAATTTGTTTACATTGGACTTGAAGACGACCATATTGTAGCCAGCTGGAAAGTAGTGAAACGAAACAGATTACCACGTGCGGGCAGTTCTAAGAAAGAAGCTTTGTTCATGAAATCCCTGTTTAGGCACAAATAAAGTGTGGAGGAAATTATCTGCAACGTCAGAACAGATACTATACTGTATTTCTCGAATTTGTACAAATGAAAAAAATGGAAAAATATTTATGAAAAATCTGGTTTACATTCAAAGTCTTTAAACTTGTACTTGTGATGATATCACGAAGGAAAAAAATCACATCAACAATCCTTTGCTTATTTCTATTTTTCCTTCTGCATCATTTCCCTCCCCCCATTCTTTTCCTTTTATATCTCCTTTTTTACAGAGGGGTTACTACTTATCTAGGCTCCGAGGCCATTCGAGGTTAAGGGTTTATGAAGGGAGGATAGTCATCGGGACGATCGCGTAGTTATCGTTAGTAGTGAAAATTTGGTAAATTTGGATTACTTAAGAGGACGGCTCACCATGAACTTGTTTACGTTGGACTTGAAGACGACCATATTGTAGTCAGCAGGAAAGTAGTGAAACGGAACAGAGTTCTACAGGCGGTCAATTCTAAGAAAGAAGCTTTGTTTGGGCACTGATAAAGAATGGGGGAAATTATTGATACACGTCTTAGCTTGTTCGAAATCCATCCAGCCAGAAAGCTAGCTACAACAACGGACAAGGGCAAAGTTTCTTTCTTAGAACTGCTCATCTAATGAAAATTGATGCCTCGGGGAATGTTTCCTTGCCAATAACGATATGATCGTTTTCAAAACGCATGTAGAAAAATCTTGTTAATCCCCACCATTAGTTTGACCAATAGTCATTACGATTACCAATCATCTAGCTTTACCTTTATCATTAAGTACACTTTGGGCGCTGATAAATTGTGATATTTTAGTATAAAAGCATTTACTTTTTAAGTTGAGGCACTCACAGAAAATATCCGAGAAGTGGGCCGCTGGTAAAAGTAAGAGAGAGAGAGGAGAAAGAGAGGCAGCTAGATATACATATGCATATATCATCAGAAGAGTAGAGAAGGTGGTAGGTAACATATTGTCTCCTATATAAGCTCTATGTATTATCCCGTTAAGACACCTCATATATAAAATTGAATTCACTCTCTTCTTATATCTACTCTCGTTATATATATATATATATATATATGTATATATGTGTATATACGTATATATACATGTATATATATATACATATATATACATATACATATATATATATATATATATATATATATATATATATATATATATATATATATATATATATATATAAAATAAATATCGCGATTGTAGTGAGTATGGGGACCTGTATAAGTAACTCAATATGTTGCCTCGTCTGTCACGTTTAATTTTGACATTCTCGTCAGTTTATGAGCCAAAAACAGCATTTTCTGTTCTTTGTTATGCGCAAGCTTTAAATATTATTGATCTGTAACGCTTCAGATTTAATGAGCGTGTTTTAATAGTATTTTCATTGGTCCGTAACGCCTCAATTTTAAAACAAGATTTTCACTGTTAATCACACCGATTGCAGCACCATTGGAATATTTCTTCGTATTTGTTTATTTGTTATTTGAATTTCATGAAAGTTTGATGTTGTTCATTAAAATGCAATCTCTTCCCAGATCACACGTGTTTTTATCGGCGTTTTTTTTTCTTCTTTCCACAGCTGCTTACGATTCAATTGCATTAGGCTCGCAAATAATAGAGTTAAAACGCTGGCGAGTCCTAGCCGTGCAAAGACGAACGCTCAGATCATAAAACATTCACGAAGACAGCTAACAAACAGCGTCCGTGTAAAATAAAAATAAAAATAAAATCGATGAACTCGCGAATTATTAGAAAGGAATATGACGGTGAATGTCAAATCGATATTCTAATCGGATTATAACGTTCGATTTGTTTTTGTCGTTTGTTTTGAATGATGCGAGGCTTTCAAATGGAGTGCGAAATTGTATAAATATCGAGAATTTTCATCATTATTACGTGTTACTGATATGAATTAAATATTGACGTGCAACTTATTATTTAAAACCAGTATATATATATATATATATATATATATATATATATATATATATATATATATATATATACATCACTCTCAATCTAACAACGCCTGATCCTAAACACTTTATGGAATTTGCAACGTCTTTGTCCGTTTCTGAATAGGAATCTCGTCACACTTTCACAAGAAAATTTTCGAGTATAAGTATTGGTGTTTTTGTTTTCTTAATTGCATTCATCCAGAGGAAGTCTCGAAATAAAGACGAAGCGTTGATTAATACATAACGCAGTTGGTTCCTTTTTATTTCTCTCTCTCTCTCCATCTCTCTCTCTCTCTCTCTCTCTCTCTATATATATATATATATATATATATATATATATATATATATATATATATATATATATACCATCAGTGCCACTAGACTAGCATCTCTCCCAAACCAAGGATTGAAGCTAGAACCGTGGTGTTGACAGTCGGCAGTTCTCCCACTCGACCACAGAAGGGACGCCCGCAAATAACTCGTCGGAATGTCTATTTAAATAGACATCCGCCACCACTCTACAGTACTCAAACCGCCTGTTTGTTAACAAACAAACAACGAGCTTCGCATTTTTCAGCCAATTAAGTAGCGGGAGAAATTATTTACGACAGTGCTCTAACCAAAGAGGGGGGGCTTAAAAAAAAAAAAAAATATATATATATATATATATATATATATATATATATATATATATATACGTCAATTTCACGTGGCCAGACTGGTTCTCGCCAGCAACGTTGAGCCTATCCTGCGCCAGATTGATGATCATTTGGTAAGGCTAGGCGCTGTACGTATCGAGCAAAGTCGCAGAAATTTTCAGATTCGTATCTGGACGCGCATTAATTCACTAGGAGAGATGCACTCCCAGCCTTCGTGAAGACATGCATATAGAAGAAAATAACTCTGATGTAAAATCATGCGGTCTGCTGTTTACTTTGTCCTGTGGCAGTCATCTGCACTGAACAAGGTTAGCAGTAAAACAAAAAAAAGTGTGGCTGGTTCTACACAAAGCCTTAACCACTATAAAACAAATCATCTGTGTGGATTTCAGAGCAACTTGGATGTTGTGGCGGAAGCTGATACGTCGAAATCGACGGAAGAGTCAATCATATATAAATAGCGTCAATTCTCCCTCCCTGCACTGATATTTGCGATGGAATAAGGCACTGGTATATAGGTATTCTATATATATTATTTCTGTTATTTTCTGTATCACGTTTACATCCAGGTCGTTTAATCCTTATGTACTTCCATTTCTTGTAATAAATAATTTTACCAAGAATTCTTTATAAGTTTTGGTTTCAGTTTCGATTATAGCTGATGACACTTAAGTCCTATATTTCTTTTATAAATACTTTTATCAAGAACTCTTCATAAGTTTTGGTTTCGGTTTCGATTATGACTTAAGGACTCAAGTTATATATATATATATATATACATATATATATATATATATATATATAAATATATATATATATAATTATAGAACATCAACTCTATTATAATATTAGGAAATCTGCAAGAATTAATACCATATTTAAAGAGTACTTTACGACCGGGTCTTGCCGTGCGTTCGTGCTAGATAAGATAAATACTTGTACAGTTTTAACAAAAAAGCTACAATAATATTAGAGCGTCTCTATTTACACGAAACATCTACAGCAAGCCAGAAAGGAGAGGCAAGACAGTATAATTCTGCAAGGCAATCGAATCCCTGATCATATTCAGCTGTAATAATAAATATCATCATGTCATATATATATATATATATATATATATATATATATATATATATATATATATATATATATATATATATAATTTGGGGGGAATTAGACCTAGATTCTAAAGAGTAGAGTTTATTTTAATGCATTAGTAACTCTACTAATACTATTAAAATAAAAAAAACAGTGCTCGTTGTAATATAGATATATAATAAGCTCGATAGGCATATATATCCTAGATATTGAGTAAAATGATTCATAATTTTTTAATTGAGAATTAGTTTCCAAAGGAAAAAAAAACAAACAAAATCAATAGTTTGTACGATCGTTTCGGAAACGATGTTTTATTGAACTAGACGATATGTATTGAACTATAATTTTATAAAAAGATTTTTATATTTAAACAAAGTCTCCTCATCAGCAACCCCACCCGCATTTTTCTGCTGATGAGGAGACTTTGTTTAAATATGAAAGAATCTTTTTATAAAATTACTGTTCAAGACATATTGTCTATTTCATTAAAAAAATCGTTTCCAAAACGATCGTACAAACTATTGATTTTGTTTGTTTTTTCCTTTTGAAACTGATTTTCAATTCAAAATTATGAATCATTTTATTCAATATATATATATATATATATATATATATATATATATATATATATATATATATATATATATCACCGGGGAGGTGCGATCGGCTTTGCCCTGACGTAAAATACGCTTAAATATGATTTTGATTAAATATTATTTTGATTTGTCAAGATTTCGTAGGGTGAGGGTTGCTTTGCTAGTCGTAAAATGTATTTTGTAAATATATATTTTAATTCATCACCCTCTTTTGGATTGACTGGCCTTAATTTAAACCTTCGCCACTTCCGGTTTGGCGATGGACACAACGGCAAATACGTCGCGTTTTTTTTTCACGTTCTTCCCCTCTTTCGAGGAACGGGTTCGAGCCTGCCTTCCTACTACCACGTTTTTTTTCAACACACACCACCAAACACCGAGCAATGCCGGGCACCCAGGCTAGTAGCAAATAATCAACGGGTGGTTGTATAACGTAGAATATTTACAAAACGAAATAGATCCAGGTCTACACCGGTTCAATACAGCGGTTTTTTTTATATTGTACACCTTGTATCATGTTGTGCAACGTTATAACCATAAAGATAATATTTCAAACACTTCGAAGACAATAAAATATATGTTTGTTTCAATTATGAAAGTAGAATGTGACAACGTAATTCAAGTTTTCTGCTCATTAGCATAATCAAAATCTAATTACAACTCGAAAGACATACGATTCCTCCAGGAATACACGTTCATCAAACATAAATTCCATTGAGAAAGCGTCTTGAGATTTTAGAATGGCGGCAGTCCATTACCGGTTCATGAATAAACAGAAAACTCAAGACCACGCGTTTGTTTGCTCAGTGGTAAAATATTGACTTTCACTGGGCATGTGTTGTTATTATTTAGGGCTATGACAAATTAATATTCTTATCCGACAGAGTTAGACAAGTTAATCAATCGAGAACCACATCACTCTATATAAAAACATATAAGATATTAACTGATATATATACTCGAGAGTAAAAATAATGAAAAGAATATCCTCTTGCCATAGCCCTAGTTATTACACAGAGTGTCTAAAAAGTAACTGAAGGGTTTTGAACTTCAATTTTTAAAGAATATTTTTAATGTTACTTAAAGACAATCTGGCTAACACATTGGGAATATTTTTAACATATTCAAAATTCAAACAATATTTATGAAAAGTAATATCTTTTAAATATTGCTTATTTTCAGCTTCGCATATTTATGTTCTTTCCAAAACATTATTCCTGACAGATTGCAGAATCTCTGGATTGCGATTTAACTTCCTTATCTCGTTGTGTTCTGATGTTTTAATTCAATTCGTGCATGTTTGGGGGTCTGTTAACATAGCTGCTTTCTTTAATAAAAAGTCGGAACTAGTCAAGTCTGGGGAACGTATGCTAAGCTGAAAATGGGCAATATTTAAAACACATCATTTTCCATAAAGAAAGATTGTTTGAAGTTTGCATTTTAGCAAATGTCCGTATGTCTTAGTCAGATTGTATTTAATTACAAAAAGATATCTTCAAAAATTAAGAATTTATTTAAGTTCAAAACCCTTCAGTGACTTTTGGGCACCCTGTATCATGTGTGAGATTATCAACACTTGTGATGGACGCAAGAGCGCAATCTACACCTGTTGATTCAATAACGTGTTCCATTCGAACATATCATCAAGAACAAGATGAAGATTCAGAAGTTTGACACTCCACATCCTAAATATGTCGAAGGTTATATCAGTCGAAACGTTGTTAGAATTATATTCAGGATAAAGACAGTTTAAATAATGCAAATAATACAATATTCTTGAGGTCAACTATTTCACTACGTAAACCGATTCTAAGACTTGTCACTGTCATCTTGGGTTAGAAAATTCAATTTTACCGTTTTTTTTTTCTTTAAACCATTAAAGTATTTATATTATTTAATTGGAATTCATTATTGAGATGAGTATTATTTTATTAATTTTATTTATGTCGGACTATTATCCTCATTTTTTCTTAGTTGTTGTTTCACAATGTTTCGGCCAACTAATCCTCTGGCCTTCGTCAGGTGGTAACCGCGACGGGATAGGAACTCCGAATCTCCTTACTGCATTCTCAAACGACAACAACTATGGATGGCAGTAATTGCTGAGAATGCAGTTAGAAAATTCGGAGTTCCTATCCCGTCGCGGTTACCACCTGACGAAGGCCAGAGGAATAGTTGGCCGAAACGTCGTAAAACAACAACTAAGAAAGATGAGGATAATAATCCACAATAAATTATTAAGAGCATTTTTCTGTGAGATTACGTCTATAGAGTAAATGTGGTATTTTGGTGACTAAACTAGACGGACAAATAATGGGCTCGAATGGGGCTCTAGTTAAGCGTAGGATAGTTTGGGTCCCGCATTTTAGGGGGGAAGGATAAGGCGCTAATAAACTAAGAGTCTCTATCTAGATATTTATAGATTAAAAAAAAAACATTATTCTCAACTTAATCTAGTCGACGAATGTAAAACTGATTGTACTTGCTGTCATTTTATTGTTAAGCTTTCTTAAAAATATATCAGCTGAAGATAACATGTCCGTTCTCAAGTCTAATGTAAACAATTTCTTATTGAACATTCTAATTAAATAAATTTCTAGTCAATTTCCACCATCACCAATCATCATGGTGTTGTCTTACCTGATACTCACTACCCCTTATCCTTGATTAGCCTACATGCCTTGATAAGCATTGACTATATATAATAAATGCCATCTACTGTTGATCTTTCTCTTTTGAAACTTAACTGCTATTTGACATCCTAGTTTTGCATTTTTTAATGTGTTTAAAAACATTAGCATCCATTAAAATGTCATTTTATTTATTTAATTTTTATGTGTTTATAAACATTAGCATCCATTAAAATATCATTTTATTTATTTAATTTAAATGTGTTTATAAACATTAGCATCCATTAAAATGTCATTTTATTTATTTAATTTTAATGTGTTCATAAACATTAGTATCCATTAAAATGTCATTTTATTTATTTAATTTTAATGTGTTTAAAAACATTAACATCCATTAAAATGTCATTTTATTTATTTTATTTTAATGTGTTTAAAAACATTAACATCCATTAAAATGTCATTTTATTTATTTAATTTTAATGTGTTTATAAACATTAGCATCCATTAAAATGTCATTTTATTTATTTAATTTTAATGTGTTTATAAACATTAGCATCCATTAAAATGTCATTTTATTTATCTAATTTTAATGTGTTTATAAACATTAGCATCCAATAAAATGTCATTTTATTTATTTAATGTTTATTTTGTTGATTTTAATAATAATACAATTTACTTTATTTAATCTTTTTTTATTATTGAGTGGCTTAGTGGGGGATGCCCTTTTCTCTACCCTGCAACCTCTCTCCCACAGAAGAGACGTTGCGAGCCTATCCTTGTTTTATCGTTATTTCCATGGCAGGTGCTCATCTAAACTCCAATCTCTGGTCCCCCCTCGCCAATCTTTCACGAAAAACATCCGTCTAGCTGAATCCACTGTGAAAAATTTCCCCCACTCTATATCTGCGTTTAAATCAAAACGCGGATTCCATGAACAAAGCTTCTTTCTTAGAACTGCACGCCTGTGGAACTCTGTTCCGTCTGCCTGCTTCCCTCCGGACAACAACTTTGATGTCTTCAAGTCCAATGTTAACAAATTCCTAATGAACCGCCCCCTTTATTAAACACTTCATCAAATCTCCACACTAACGTAATGTACTTGCAATAACCCTTATCCCTGAGTGGCTTCCGGGCCTTGATAAGTGGTGATCACTGTGTAAAAAAAAAAAAATTTAGATTCAGCTCATCGAGTTCTATCAACAACCACTTATAACAAAGAACACGACTGATTAATACCCGGAAAAATACTTATTTGCGGAAATTTTAAATACGATATTCCTTTTCAGCACACTCGAAACGAATAGAAAACAAGTTTTTTTAAGATATGATTTATGTTGTTCTACCAGGCCACAATAGCCAAATAAATACCACTCCCCCAAAAGGTAGCTATATGGCCGAGTGGTCTTAGACGTTGTATCAAAGTTTACAGTTACCCAAAGGTGCTGAGTTCAATCCTGAACGAAGGCAGTGAAAAAGTAAAACTCAAAAACAGAGAATCAGCAACTATGTCCCAAAGTCTAGCTGGAGTCCGTACACGGTACCCCCGTAATAATAATAAAGGGTTGGGTTCGAGACTCCTAACAAACGGTTCTCCAGTTCGATACAAAACACGGCCGAAACGTTGTGACAATAACAACCAAGATAAGGAAGTCAGTCCGACAATCTCAATCAAAGTAGGTATCAATTTTACTTTAAATTAATATAGAAAAGTGATCCGCTACTTCTTGAAACAAAGATTTCTCTATTTTCAAAACTGCTCGTTTCCTAGAATTTTAAACGTTACTTTCGTTTTCAACAGACTCGAAAAGGATTTTTTGAGGGTGGAAAGTTATCGAGCGTTTTCTAATCTTTCAGTCATAGCCATTTGTTTTCCTAGTTTTGCATATGAATTACAAAATATTTTATATTTCCCCAAAACCTCTGGCCTTGATCTGAAATAATAGTAAAGAGAGACTTGGTTCCAAATACGTTTCATATATTATATCTCCCCCCCCCTTTGGTTTTCATAAATAAATTAAATTTCACGTAAGGATTATTTAATACTGGAGATATTCATAATTTTACCCTGTTTTCAAATAATGAGCTCCGGTGGGGGTCTAGTAAAGAGTAGAATAGTAAGGGCCCCGCATTTTAGGGGGAAAGATAAGGCACTATTAAACTAAGGGTGTTTATATTTGTAGATTAAAAAACATTATTCTCAAGTATATAGAGTGGACGAATGGAAAATTGAATAGACTTGCTATCATTTTATTGTTGGTCCACCGACAAAAGAAGGATGGACTTGTAAATTCACATTTGACCGTTCGTTCGTTGTCTGACCTTACTTTTCTCAAAAAACTACGCCTTGGAATTCTTTTGAAATTTTGCACAGACATTAAACATGATATAAGTAAAAAAAATAATAATAATAAATAAATAAATAACACGACGGATTTTCTGGGGAAACTCCGGCTGACCCTCCAGGGGTGCCTTTCAGGTTAAAATGGCTAAAATTGACACTTTTGTGCTTATTAAATAAAATGATAGGTTAGATTTTTATAAAACTTTCTGAAAAGTTGTAACTAACTTATTTCTACATAATTTTGTTTCACGATAACTCTTGGGTGTGCCCTAGGGGCTCTTTTAGGGCTAATAAAAACACTCCATTTTTGGAACTATTTTACCATATTTGTCCAAAATTTACTGTGTATGTCTATTAAGCAGTTTTGCTTTGCGCTGAACTCAAATTTAAATATGTTAAGGTCTTGGGGACATTTGGGACTAAATGAGGGCGGGAGAGCAAATGCTGAACCGACCCATTTTTGTTATGCCTCGTTTACTGCATGCTTCACTTGTTAAACTTTCTTTTTAAGTGATTTTTAATAATACAATTTACTTTATTTAATCTTTTTAATGATTGACAAATTTAGATAAAGCTCTATCAAATGTGATAGGCTTGTTTGTCTGTTACCGTTTAATGGCATTTCTACCATTATGAGTTCATCCAGTATGAAGCATTTTTATTTTTTGGAATCCAACTTTTTTATGTTTCATCTTTGTGAAACGTATAAACAGTTAATTTCAACACTATGTTTAGTGTTTAAATTTGGCTATTTATAATATGTAAGTGATTTTGTTTGATTTTTAGATTTTGTGTATGAATTCCGCATCTTTGAAGATGATTTACCCAGCGTTAGTGACCTGAATGTTTCCAAATGCAAAAACGTTTATTAATTTATTTATTGTGGACTATTATTCTCATCTTTTCATTTGTTGTTTCACGACGTTTCGGGCAAGTATTCCTCTGGCCTTCTTCAGGTCGTGAAACAACAAATAAAATAGTCCGCAATAAATAAATTAATAAGTAAGGGTCATCTCAATTATGAATTCCTATTAAATAATAAATATGTTTATGTTGTTATTATTTTGTAAAAAATAGTTATCCTGCTGTTGAAAAGTTTGAATCACTTGTAACTTGTTTATATTAATATAAAATAATAATAAAATCCCTCTCTCTCTCTCTCTCTCTCTCTATATATATATATATATATATATATATATATATATATATATATATAAGCGAAAATGTATGTATGTATGTATGTATGTGTGTGTGTTCGCTTTTTGTGTATGTCTTGTTTTTTTTTGTTTTGTTTTTTTCACACTTTACTATTTTCCAACTTCGCGTCAAGGCTTCGTTTTTTTTTTAATAACCAACGATTTTTCTTTTTATTTACCCAAAACTACACAGACTTCCAAACACCCGGGCAACGCCGGGTACCCCCCCCCGCTAGTATATAATAAAAATAAAATAAATTATAAAACTTAAATTAAGATATTACATTAGCTAAGTTCATAGTTACAAGCGTGAAAGAGTAAGTAATTGTAAATAAAATAGTAATCCCATAAAAGCTTATGATTGAAAAATACCACAAAATATTAATCCCATATAAAATATTACAGAGTAGCTCATGATACATAATATGCACTTATATACAGAAATTTTCAATTCCACTGAAAAAGAACAAAACTATATAAATAATAAAATCATACCTACGTTAGTCAGTTGGACTGACTGGATACCCCAGAAGGACAAAGTGACGTCTACCTTTTTTTTTTACACAGTGATCACCACTTATCAAGGCCCGGAAGCCACTCAGGGATAAGGGTTATTGCAAGTACATTACGTTAGTGTGGAGATTTGATGAAGTGTTTACTTAAGGGGGCGGTTCATTAGAAATTTGTTAACATTGGACTTGAAGACATCCAAGTTGTTGTCCGGTGGGAAGCAGGCAGACGGAACAGAGTTCCACAGGCGTGCAGTTCTAAGAAAGAAGCTTTGTTCATGGAATCCACGTTTTGATCTAGGCACAGATAAAGAGTGGGTGAAATTTTCCACAGTGGATTCGGCTAGACGGGTGTTTTTCGTGAAAGATTGGCGAGGGGGGGGGCAGAGATTGGAGTTCAGATGAGCACCTGCCATGGAAATAACGATAAAACAAGGATAGGCTCGCAACGTCTCTTCTGTGGGAGAGAGGTTGCAGGGTAGAGAAAAGGGCATCCCCCACTAAGCCACGAAGTCTATTTTGTACTCTGTCAAGTCAGGATAGGCTGTTTTTAGCAGCTCCTGCCCAGATATGGCAACAGTATTCCATCCTTGGACGTACTTGGCTTTTATATAGATAGAGAATTGCATCAGAAGTGAGATATCTTCTGGAGCGGTAGAAGGATACCACCATCTTTCCAGCGACCTTGGCAACAGACTTGATGTACGCGTTCCATTTCAGATCAGGAGTAAAGGTCAAACCCAGAAGCTTGTCAAAACACGGGACCTCACCCAGACGAGAGCCGTCCATCACAATTGATGCCAGAGGGGGATCAGAGCGTTAATGATGTAAAGATACGAGTTTGGTTTTGGATGCATTAAAGGTAACCAGCCACAGCTTCCACCACTGAACCACGTGCTCCACATCAGAGGAAAGAGAATCAGAGAGAACGTTGTCATTTACAGCCTTTGATGTGTTGCCGTAGATGGTCGTGTCATCAGCATAAATGTCAACGAATGATTTAAGTATGTGTTTAGGGAGGTCATTGATGTAGATCAGGAAGAGAGTTGGGCCTAGGATTGACCCCTGAGGGACTTCAGCATTTATATTGCAGGCCTCCGATTTTTGTCCATCTACCACTACTCTTATGAGCCTATTGGAGAGAAATGATTTAATGATTGGGAAAACATTTCCAGTTATACCGTAGCTGGAAATCTTGTGAAGTAGACCCTTATGCAATACTTGTCGAAGGCCTTTGATATGTCAAGAGCAATTGCCCTAGAAAGGAAGCCTTTGTCAAGAGATTCACTAATCCTGTGGGATATAACCGTCAGCACATCTGCGGTAGATCTTGCAGAGCGGAAACCATATTGTGTGTCACTAAGAAGGTTATTCCTGCTGAGGTGGTTGACTACTCTCTATTTAATATGGATTCCAGCAACTTACTCATAACACACAGGAGACTTATTGGTCTGTACTGAGAGGGAGATGACTTATCACCTGAATTCTTAAATACAGGGCAAACTGATGAGGTCTTCCAGGGAGTAAGAAAGCACTTCTCCTTAAGGCACCGCTTAAACATTTTCGTAAGTATGGGAGCAAGTTCTGGTTGAACCTCCAAGAAAAACCATGCCACGTGTGCTATACCTTCACTGAGTCAGGAGAGTTTTGGTGGAGAAGAAAAATAAGTTGACAACTAGGAATTATGATCGCTTAAGAAGAATTGGGGTGACAAAACACCCCATGGGATTAACGCAGCGTTAAGATAACATTTTAGCTATTCTTTAAAGGGGAATTTTTCTAATCGTTTACTTAACATATTCAATTATTATATATTAAATCTATTTTTCAGATGTGCATTAATTTTTATAGTTCAACATACTTAGGCGAATTAGTTTCTTTAAAATCTCAGTTCAAGCAGACGCTATATTTTTAGCCAATGTTTTGTACGTGTTACCATGTAACATTAGCTGTGTAATGTGCAATTTTTTTTTCTTTTGTAATATATGTGTGGGCGTTTTTTCTTGATTGCAAGGGTTACACTGAAGTACATCTTATTTCAGCAGATGTACGTAAGACAAGATGCGAAATGACGTCATTGTAAGGATAACAGAAAAGACTATAAAAAAGAAAGGAACACGTTCGGGAGCACGTTACAGACGTGGACGGCGTTCGAAAGCACGGGGGTTAGAGAAAAATAGTACTATTTTATTTGTTGTACGGGGAAAGCCACCATCATCATTAACATTAACATTAACAAGGGTTTTACAGTCAATGAGGAAACCATCCCTGGACTTTAGCCATCTAACTCTGTCTCGAGCTATTCGCTGCCATGTGAGACCCATGTGCTATATCAGGTCGTCCCTTCATCTCGTTCATGGTCTTCCTTTTGCATTCTAAAGTTCACGAAGTATCCATTCCGTTCTCCTGATGGACCATCTGTTGTCATGTTGTCTGGCTACGTGCCCTGTCCATCTGTGTGTGGATGTTTTGATGGCAGTATTGATATCAGTGATGTTTGTTGGCGAATCCAGATGTTTGTCTTTCTGTCTTGTAGAGTGATGCCTAACATTATCCTCTCCATCTTCCTTAGTGCTACTGCCAAGATTTCACTTTGGCGAGTTGTCAGGGCCCATGTTTCACTACCGTAGATCATCACAGTTAGTACATATTCATTGAAGATCTTCCCTTTGATTGACATAGTTGCTCTTCGGCTTCTCATGATATTCTCCACTTTCCCAAAAGTTGTTCATCCCAATGCTATCTTCTCTTTATCTCAGAGACGAGATCTCCATCTTTCGTAATTAAAGAAAATACGGGAAAGTACCCGTAAATAAATGTTGTTACAATGCGATGAAGGGAGTTGAGTTATTACTTCTCCTCTGTTCTTTGCGACATAGACTGAATACAACGTGTTGGGTCCTTGGTGTTTACATGTGAACGCGTGTATGAACATGTGTAGCATTACAGAGATAGGTATCATAAATTTACATTCGAAATTTAAAAGTTAATAATTGAGTTAGAGTCTATTAGTTACTGAAATGAGATATTTTTTCCCTCTATAACCGTTAAAATTCTTTCAAAATTGTCCAATATGTACTCCCAAAGATTCTTCGTACGAGATTATAAGAAGTAGAACGTGTAAAAGACAATAATGGCATTTAGTCTATACATAATTGAACACACACATTTTCGCAAAAACGTTACTATTTCACAACTAAACGTTAATTTTATCGCAAACAACGCATCGAACTTGGGTGCGAATTGAATTATGACAGGACTTTAAATGGGTCATGTTCTGAAAAGTGTTGTCTATAAGAATATTATTCACACACCACCTAGAGTAAATATTATATATATATATATATATATATATATATATATATATATGATTTTAAGAATATGAGAGATTGTATATAATAAATTCCACAGCCAAACAACGTCGCAGCCCAAAAGAGACATGACAGTCAACGAACCAGAAGTCCAAGACTCGAGTTTTGCCCTCATTAGGGATAATCAGTTAGACACATCTGAACTCGGGATTCGAAACCCGAGCCTCTTGCATACGAAGCAAGCACTCTACCAACGGGGCAAACGCCCTGCACACAAGAATTTCTATTAACCAATACAGATCAAGCAAACCGCGCCGAAATCCGACTGTGAAATGAACCTACTTCGTCTCGACAAGGGACGCGGCCATCCAACCAGCTAATAACCCCAAGCCGACGTCTCACAAGTAGAAGTTTTAACTCGAAAGGACGATACCATTCAGCAATGCTAACCAAGCGAGCAACTTATGATAGGATTTTCAGAATGTGAGAGATTGTATATAATAAATTCCACAGCCAAACAACGTCGCAGCCCACAAGAGCCATGACAGTCAACGAAATAACAGTCGTCATTTTGTTTTTTGTTTTGTTTTTTTTTTGCTCAGTATACACCTCCAAACACCCGGGCAACGCCGGGCACCCATGCTAGTAGTAACATAAAATAAAATAATTTATTTAGATATGATTAATCGATAATTTAAGTGAATAGCTGGTTGCGAATGTGTGATTTGTAATGCTTGCAATTTGTTGTTTCGTATTTATTATACGAAGCTTATCTTTATTTTTCAATTTGATTTTATGTAACTTTTCATTCGTGCATAAATAACACGTGATGTTGATACTTTATAATATCATATTTTGCAATTGTTTGATTTCAGTTAGTTAATTCCAGTAAATATAAAGAAAGCGAGGTATTATTTGTATAATTTTAATTGTTGAGCATTTATGACTGATATATGTTTATTAAAAGTTATTACAATGACTATCAATATAATATGTGTTATGTTTGACGTTCATCTTCGTCGCGTATTGTTATGTTTGCAGGTTGAACCAAATAACGTATATGGCAATACAAATGAAAACTCGACAAACAAAGGTAGATCAATAAGAAGTGTATTAGGAAAAGTATATTAACAATATATTTACATAATGGTTGTCAAGTAAGAGAGTCTTGGCTGGAGAACATATCTGCTCTCGGCTCGGCCTTCGGTGGCTTCTGGTTAACACATACTCAGACTAACCGAGTCTTGCTTATGTGTAATATTATCCACATATGTACATGAGTGGGTGCCACCACAACAATATGTATTAATAGTATGACTTTTCTTAGTTGTTAATTTGGCTTGGTAAACTATAGATGTTGCTAAATATTTCGATTGTAGAGAGAATTCTGATTTTTAGTACAGCTAAATGTTTGATTGATATTAGCGTTAGTATTAAAATTGTAATTCATAATTTGATCATTATGTCTTCTAATCATTGTTTATTAGTTATCGCCACAATTGTAACTTAACATGATTACGTTTTTATTAGAAGTGTTGTAAGTAGAGACGTGGAAATAAATTAGATTTAGAATTTTTCAAAAGGTTGTTTTTTACCATTAAATTAAATAGGGGTGTAAACCAGATAATTGTTCCATTTCTTTTTCAGATACCTTACAAAGTGATATAGTTTCAGTATAGTTTATTTTAATGTCTTTGTATCGACTACTTTTTAGATTTATAGTCCTTTTGCAATAGATTTAGAGCTGTGTTCAATTATCATTTGGAGAGATTGTAGAATGGGTGGACATATATTGGAATAGTAATTTCCTTATAAATCCACTGATTAAAATATAGGTTGTTAATATGTTTTATTTAGTATTTTAAATTTTGTTTTTCCTTTTTTGACCTAAACCCAGTGCGATTGAAAAGTTTTATAGAAGTTCATTATTAAAATTTGTTTTGTGATCTTTAAGCAATATGTATGTTTTACTACTGTTCAATTTAATAACCCTATCGCTAATATGTAAGGTTTTTTTTTGTAATTATAATGTCAGTGTTTATTTTACTATCTCAGTCTAAAATAGAGTTCATTTACACTTTTGTAATATGTTATTATATTATAATACTTCCGCTTAATAAACCTATAAAAATATTGTCTTATCTGCTTTGCTCATTTGTCTCTAAATACCACGACGGATTAAAGAGTGTAACTTAAATATCAGGCCATCCACATGTACAATATGCCAATGAACATAATAGAGAAAAGTTGTTAAAATTCAAATATTTATAATCGATATACACAGTTCATATTCATGATTTTTGGTGTAGAGGGCTTGACTCTTATCTTTCCAGAAACAGCTAGTTAGAGTCAAGTAATCCTAGAACTGAGTATATGAGATCCCATGTAATTGTAAAAAAAATATATAAAGGTGACATCCGCTTTCAGGTTTGTTTCCGCGATGTAATATTTTCTCTTATATTTGGACTTTTCAACAGTGCCATGTGTTATACATTATGTTGATTCTACAAAGTTGATGGTATCTTCTTTTATCACGTCTAGATATTTATAAAAGTCATGTACACTGAACACTTTCTTCTTCTTTTGGTTGTGCAGTTGCATACTTTCTTGTGTCTCTAGTTTTCTCCTTTTCGTTTCAAGCAGTTCGAACTCCTGCATTTTAACTTCCAATCAAATGTTTTGGCTTAATTATCTGGTTGTGTTTAGCAAGTTCTCTTTAGTTCCTTTTAGCTTTTAGATTCTTCTTCTTCTTCTTCTTCTTCTTCTTCTTATTATTATTATTATTATTATTATTATTACTACTAGACCACCCGTTACCCGTTGGGTCAGTACGTTATATTAGCTATGGAATTCATGTATGAGCGTGACACTTGTGGCATAAAGAAAATAGTTTTTTTTTTTACATAACAGAAGCATTTCTATGAAAGTATATTAAAATGAAAAAAGAATATAGATAGATTTCTATGAGTCGTTCTGTTTATTATAATTGTTATTTTTTTTTAAATTACAGTTACTGAATTATAAGTGGTTGGTCATACTTATAGGTAA
>NC_136513.1:81012204-81079704 GCF_053919585.1 Euprymna scolopes | reverse complement strand
CATACCTTTCTGTAATTTAATAATGTTTAGTATAAATAAGCTTCAGTCTATTCCTAACTAGTAGTTCAGCCCAGCTTTGCTCGGGCCATATGTACTGTTCATAACTTTATGTGCATATGTATATCTATCTATATGTCTATAAAAGTGAACGTGTCTGTGTATCTGTGTATCTGTGTGTCTGTGTACATTTCCCTACGCAATAACTCAATTTTTAGTCTACAGACTCGAAATTTGATATACAGGTTACTGAGATTTGGGAAAATCGATGTGATCGCTTTTAGGCCAGTAATCTGGCGAGTAATGGGTTAAAGTTCAACGATTTGACCTTTGAGAACTCTTCCAAACTCCTGCGACAATTTTGGGTCTACGCACTTGAAATTTTAGATATAGATTCCTTGGACATGGATCTAACTTAATAACTTGTTTTGAGCCCAAAACAATAAATTTTAAGGGGTCATACTATGGGTCGAAGATTAAAAAAAATTGACCTCTGCGGTCTCTTCCAAATTACTCACAATTTCTGGTCTAAATATTTGAAATTTTACATAAAGGGTATTCAGAGGTAGGGCAAGCTTTTTCATCAGTTGTGGTCGAAAATTTTTAGTTACCAATATATAAATGTATGTATCTCTGTTTGAATGTCTGCCTTAAACTTCAATAGAGGCGACAGATTTTACCACGATCAGTATCGTTTTAAAGTTCGATCTTTCATACGACAAGTATCGAAAAATTGGCTAAAAACATTAATATCTTCCCCTTCAACTAGGCACTTTTCCACAGGGGAGGTCACTTTTTTCGCCGATATTTTTTAAAGTTATCTTCTCTTTTAGATTGTCTAGCCTTAATTTTAAAAAATGTTGCTTCCGGTTTGGCGGTGGTCGTAATAGCATAAATGTTAGGTTTTACTCCGTTCTTTTCCTTTTTTGCGGTACGGGTTCGAGCCTGCCTTCCTACTATCAGATTTTTTTTTTTTGCTCAACATACACATCCAAACACCCGGGCAACGCCTGGCGCCCATGCTAGTATATCTATAAAAGTGAAAGTGTCTGTCTGTCTTTCTGTGTGTGTCTGTGTGTCTGTGTACATTTCCTACGTAATAACTCAGACTGGAAATTTGATATACAGGGTACTGAGATTTTGGAAAAAAATTTGTAATCCTTTTTTGACCAGAAATTTGGTTGTTAAGGGGTCAAAATTCAACGATTTGAACTTTGAGAACTCTAACAAACTCCTCCGCCAATTTGGGGTATAAACAATTGAAATTTTAGATATAGGTTCCTTGTACATGGATCTAATTTAATAACTTGATTGGAGCCCAAAACAATAAATGTTCAGGGGTCATAATAGGGGTCAAAGATTTTTAAAAATTGACCTCATTTTTTCTCAACATACACCTCCGAACACCCCGGCAACGCCGGGCTGAAATGCTAGTATATATATATATATATATATATATATATATATATATATATATATATATATATATATATATATATTACTCATATCCAGGTAACCTAGATCTAAAATTTCAAGTGTTTAGACCCAAAAGGAGAGTCTGCAAAGGTCAATTCTTTCAACTTTGACCGCTTGGCAGCCAAATTTTCGCCGAAAAAACGATTAAACAGCTTGATGCATATCTGAATACTCTTTATGTAAAATGTAAAATGTTTATACCCAAAATTGTCTGGATAGTTTGCTAGAGACAATTTGCAGCTAAATTTTCGGCCTAAAACCGATTAAAAACCTTGCGCTATGTCTGGATACACTTTCCGTAAAATTTCAAATGTTTAGACCAAAAATTGGCTGAGTAATTTGGTAGAGACCGAAGAGGCGAATTTTTATTAAAACTTTCACCCCAATTTTGGCCCCTTAATATTTATTGTTTTGGGCTCAAATCAAGTTAAAAAGTTTGGTCCATGCCCAAGGTACCTAGATCTAAAATTGCAATTGTTTAGACCCAAAAGAGTTTTCAAAGGTCAAATCGTTGAACTTTGACCCCTTGCAGCCAAATTTCTGCTCGAAAACCGATTAAAAAGATTTTCCTTTATTTCAATACTCCTTAGGTCAAATTTCGATCCTGTAAACTGAAAATTGACAGTAGTTTGGTATAGAAATGTACACATACACAGACAATTTCACTTTTATATATAGATTGTCTATAAAGTTTCAGTCGTGAATTTCCAATATTCTTTATGTTATTACCTGCCAATGATATGAATGGGCACGTTGCTGATCGTATCATAGGTAGGAGGTTTCACCATCGTCATATCTTATGAATCCGAAAATCCTCTTGTTGGCATACTCGATATTTTTCCAGACAGAATTATTTCTAGAAAGACATCAGATACTTACGGGAATAACCACGGAAAGGTTCCAACATCATCAGTGAAAGTATTTTTTGTGGAACGAACTGGATTCAAACTTCGGACGCCCAGGTCGTCAGTCTGTGTCATTAATGAGTTGAAACTTATCGATCCTTATCATGCGTCACAGATTTTCATCCATACGGGTTATCTAAAGTATGATGCCTATTGAAATTCCTAGACGATTCCAGAATTGGAAAGAGCCATTACACACAAAATTTGTCGGTGCAAAGAGAAGATTTTGGTCGTGCTTTAAGAGAATACACACTATGCATGACTATAGAAATAGCTGCGAGGAAACTTTTGCGAACGTCTCATCAGCACGTGATTCTGAATTGTCTCCACACTCTTCAAACCATTTACTCCATATATTTATTGTTGTAAGCAATGTAAGTTTCGAATAGCTCGTCGCCAGTTTTGTAGCTTTGCAGGCCTGTAATAATGAAAATACACACAGTGGCATAGTTAACAGAGAGTGTATTAGCAAAATTGTAAAATACACGTGATGGCTCTCAGTCAATAACCGTCACGAAACGTTCTCGCATAACGTGTTTAATCATCATAATCATAGCGTTTCACTACATTTTGAGGTGCATCATCGGGCTTCCTACAGGTTCGCATCGGAGCATGCCTCGCTTAGGGAACAATCTATGCATGACACCGAGCGTCCTGCACATAGATCTGCATATGCAGTTGTTCCATGTTTCGGCAACACGTGCTCGGGTCTGGTTTCCATGCATTTAATCCGAGCGATCTTTTTTTTTTAAGATTCTAACCCTCCCTTTAAATGCAATTATTTGTAGTCATCTGTTGTGAATATACGATACAAACAAATGTTTTAGTAGTCCTGAATATTAAAGACTAAGAGGAACACACAATGAATCAACCAATAAAGTTTATTGTGATAAAAAGGTACAAAAATCATAAATCGACACAATAAACAAAATAGGAGCCGAGCATAAGGACGTTCAGACGTCTATTTGTCTTTCTGTAAGTTCGCTGTGTTCCTATTATATATGGGTCCTATCTCAACAAGAGGGGGTGAGATGTTCTATATTACAGCACTTCCCCTGCGCAATATTCTTTGTTTGAATTTTGCGTAACACTTTTCTTTTAGCCATCAGTATATATATATAACGTTGTGTGCAGACAGTCGCAAGGAAGCAAAAGTAACAAAAAAAATCGACTCACTCCTTTTGTCAGTGCAACAACACATATTTATTTACATGTACATTCCAAATAAACGCCCTGTCTTGTTCAAATATCGCTTTCGTACTCCAATTAGCTTGACAAGACCCAGGCGTGTCGAACACGTGGTACCTTTTGTCCAATCATGACGCGTCTTTTCCTGTCGCTCTCGGACCACGTGTGTAAAACGTTTATATTTATCTGTCTCGAAAGGTAAGAGTCCGCGTTTTTTCTCTTTTTATAATCTTTTATCTTCCTCGCCGTGACGTCACCTGATACACTGAACCTTATTAAATTTGCCGATGTAGGGTGTTTATTTTTATAATTTCTGCCTGCTTTGAGAAGCTATCTACTATTACTAGATAGTAATATCCTTTAATGAACTTGCAAAATTGATACGTAGTCGGGTCCATAAACATCAGTTTTACACAACAATTATGTGTTTAGTTGTGGTGTTTTAGTTGATACTTGAAAACTTTTTCTGTATATAACAAGATTCTCAATATCTTGCTCCATTAATCCTTTTATCCTGAACAATCCAGGATTAACTAAGTGCACATGTTTAAAAATCATTTACTGAAGGATGAAGGAATTACTCTGTCTGCGTATCGTAGTGTATAATAGGATAGGATAGGAAATAGTGTTTATACCACCAAACATCCCGTACAGCTTTACTATGTACTATTTGTTGCTTTCTTAATATATTCTAAGTTAATAGGTAACTCATTAATGGTATTCACGATTATTTCCGCTATTTCCTTTCATCTTTTAAGTGCAAAAATCACTGTGTGCTCCAATAATTCTATCTTCTTTTGGTATAAATCTTGATCATCCATCAGCATGCGCAATTTTTGTAAATGGCAACCATATTCGAACAGAGTATATAGCAGCAGCAGCTATATAGCAGCAGCAGCTGTAGGTCAGCCACGTAAGCAAAAGACCGAACCGTGTGTCGTCACAGTGAGGAAGAAAAAAGAAAAAGATAATGAAAAAACGTGGCCCGAGAAGCACAGAAATTGACGTGTTACATACGTAACCCGAGATCGGCAGAGAAATACGTGTCCTAAACGTTGCCAGATGAAGAGAGAGTACCACGTGCTCTACACAGCAGAGTCTTCTAAAACACATTGAAGTAATAGAAGACTTTTGAACAAAATACAAGGCATTATTTTGGAAGTACCTGTAAATAAATGTCCCGTCTCAACTGAAAATATGGAATTCTTTCCTTGTCTTTGTTTCCTTGTTATTGTCTGCGTACAGCGTGTGGGTCCGAGTGTTGACATGTAACGATTACGTCACGATACTATTTTTGAAATCATAATTCAATAAGATGATAATCCATCTTAAAAAACTTGTCGCAGTATAAGTTGATAATCCCTTCTTGAGTGCACAAATTGATAAAAGAGATTTATGATCGAGTTTTAAATCTATATATCTATAAAAGTGAGAGTATGTGCGAGGAAACTTCTCAACCTATATACTCAACAACTGTTTGATCTACAGACTTGAAATTAAGTGTATACAATATTCAGGCATGTGAAAAACATTTTAATCCATGTTCATCCAGGAAAAGTGCTGGGAAGGAGTAAAAATTGAATAAATAGTACGTGGAAGTGATCGGATTTTTATCTGTTTGCTGTTTCACGAATGCGCATGCGTAAATAGTTCACATTACAGATTACTAATGTTAAGAATAAGTCGTTTGGAAATGCTTCTTACAGAATATGTCAAGCTCGCCTTATGGCTATCGTACTTGACTCATTGTCTATAGGTTTTGGTTTCGATCTCAGCTCGAGTATTTTTTTTACTTACAAAAAGTCAACTGTTTAGAAAATAACATAATACTCACATTCAAGTGGCTCAGTTTTTTCTATTTTTTATTTATTTATTTTATATATTTATTTATTTATTTTGCTCTATTTTCTTTTAAAGGAATTTAACGTTACCTTTAATACCTACGGTATTTCTGTTTATAATAAATAAGAATTCTGCATTAACTAAACTATAATATATGTGCGTATTTTAAGATTGGGAAACGCCAGTCGGCTTTCTAGTACTCTTATAAAACTTCTTAACTGCGAAAGGTTTACTTAAGCCATGTTTTCAATGTGCTATATTTTTTCTCTGCCAGAAATAACGCCCTGGAAGCATGCGCAACTGCTATAGTTGATACGTCACTTACGCAAAAACAACGAATCCGTTGTTGCTCGCATTTGCTGCGATAATTATTTCTTTGTTCTGATCGTAGTGAGTTAATGCTAGATCTGATATCAGTTTTTTTTTCCGAATGAATCTTAGCATTTCTTTGACCAACCTTAATCTTTTCTGTAACAATTCATTCAATGGTGCCCTCAAGTTGCATACTTTCGCAATGTACATACTGTAATAGGTTACTAATCCAAAAAAAGAATGCGTGTAGCTTCATTTTACTGTATACGTGGCCATGTTCGTTATTACTTCAAATCTGTCAGGGTTGGTTTTTCAACGGTTCCTTTTCTTTTACTATGAAACTGGTTTGAGCTTGCCTTTCAATTCTAAATGCAAATTCAGTTTTCTTACAGCACTCTAGCCCTTTTAGTTTTTTTTTTTTATTTGATTTTCACAATTCCGTGGTTGATTTCCCCTTTTTCCTATTCCAATTTCTGCAGCACGTCTTCATCGACTTTTCTCACTGGTCGAATAACATAACGCAATCCATACAAAAAAAGAAATAATTTTACATCATTTTAACACTTATACTTTCGTTTTGTACATTTTATTTGTTAAAAAATATCTCAATTTTCATTTTTCCCCCTGATATGCCCCTGGCTATTCTATCGGTACGTTGTTCGACCTATTGTAATCCAAGTTACCTCGTCAGTTAGCGAAAAATCACTTCCGGCGTTCAATAAGAATATGACTTCTCGTCCATTTATTTCTACGTTTACGTATTTTCTTTTACTATAGTTATTTTTTTTTAGATGCAATTTCCAGATCTCTCTCCTTTCTTTCTTACATACTCTTGCGATATATCAACTCCGGTTACAAACATAACACGTTCCTATATATTATTTTCTTTTTAATAATATATAATACTATTCGGTACGGATCTGACATAGGAAACCAGATAAGAACAGAAAAAAAAATTGATTTATAAGATCACAGTATCTAACCTTTATCCCCCTTCGGGTCCCGTTGTGCAGTTGATAGAGGTGTTGAATCGCTATGTTTAAGTGAGCACTGTCAGAAGATAGCGGTTTCGATCCCATCCAAAACAGGCCAGAGGGTCAGTTGATCAAAACGTAGTGATACAGTCAGGAATTACTGAGGATACATTTAAGAGATTCAGAATTCTGATCCTGTCACGGTTAACCACCTCAAGAAGGCCTGGGGAATAGTTGGCCGATATATAGCGAAGCAACAACAACTATGAAGATGATAACAACAAATAAATAAATAAATAACAATTTCTGTTTGTTTTTTTTTAAATAGAGAAGACATTAGTTTTATGTTTGTTTCTTCTTGCATATTTTACAGTTATATATTATTTCTGATTGAACTTGTTCATTTAACCCGTTGCATCTGGACTATTTCTTTATTTTAAATAGCTGAACCTGTGGAAATTTCACAGCGGCATCTTTCATATGTAATATATTGTTGCTGGGCTTTTTTGCGGACGTTAAGCGTGAATGGAGACCCCGTGATATTATTGTAGCCCTTTTGTTAAAACTGTAAAAGTATTTATCAAAGTAATCCGGTTAATGAAGTATCAGAATATATCTGGTTATTACGGTTTATCACCAATATCCTTATACTGGTTTGTGACATATTACCATTGTATAGGCGCCCTACGCGGACGGAAACCGTACCATACCATTATACCATTTTAAGACATAATAGATACTACTCTTGGATTTTAGCCAGGAAACCGAGAAGATTATCTTAGTTTCACGTACGACCCAAAATAATGTGCAAAATTCAATTCTGTTGGCCCAAAATCATACACCAAATCTATATAGGTTCCTCAAAAGAACCCTTTCCGCCTTTTTCTTTTCTGTAACATTATTTGAGTATTCTGTGTTTTCTTTTGTGCCTAAATCTTTGCAATAACACTGATTTTTTCTTAATCCGTAAATCATCTCTGTTTTTGAACAGTAATGCAGTCTTTATATCTACTCACTATATATGTTAAGTAAAAGTGACATAATTTTAAAGCTATATTTATCAATTTTAACTTTAATATCAATGAATATATTTATATATTACTACTACTACTGGTTCAGTATTTTCTATATTTTTTCTTTATTTATGCATATTAATATTCTTACTCGCCTATTATCTTGTTGCTGAGAATGTATGCGCCATTAAATATATTTTCACACATTGCATCAGTATATTGTGGCATCGAATAACTTCCCTGTGACAACTCAGTATGCTGACAGTTTGAGTTTTGTTGACTTGATAACACGTCGCAGCATTTTTCTTACCCTTCTCATTTTGTTGCTGTCGTTTTCCTTTTTTGTTATTTTGCTAACGGCAGTCATCATTATAACTATATTATAATTGATGTCTGTTTTTACTAATTGACATGTGTTCCGAAGTTTTCTTTTTAAAATCTGTTAGCCTAAACTAACGTTGGCCAGATCTTTAAATCCATCTACATCAACTATTCTACATTTACTCGCCCATTCATTCATTATGTATGAATTAGAGTATTCTGTTGTTGGCATTGGTTTCCCAGATATGTTTCTAATTTAAATACTTTTTTAAAAAGACATCGGCTACTTATGGGAGAAAACACGTGAAAGTTCCCAACATCCTAAGTGAAAGTATTTCTTTGAGGCAAAGTAAATTCAAACTTGGAACCTAAGGTTCGTGTTGTTAATCACAAAGCCGTCGTTACCTCACATATAGTAGATACTAAGCGAAGCACTGTCATCCAGTCTTTTATTATTCTCAGTGCTATTGAAGCTTTCCAAACGACATGCGGATAAAAGGTACAAACACAAATCGGAGACAGTATTGGAAAACGAGAATCACAAAATCCTTTGGAATATTAAGATACAAACAGATAAGCTCATCCAAGCAAAAAGGCTTGATGCCAAAATAATTAAGGGAAAAAATGTCAAGTTGTAGATTTTGCCGTTGCATCAGACAATAGAATAAAAATGAAAGAGACCGAAACACGAAACAAATACGCAGAACTTTCCAGAGAACCGAAAGGAATATAGAACATGAAAAAAAATCAATATAATATCAATAATTTCAGGAGCATAAGGAGCAATCCCAAAACGTTAGAAAAATACTTAGAGGAACACCACATTGAACCAAGGTCATTTTTAATCTTGGTATTTGTTGGACCGTTTTTAAAAATTGACTTCCAGCCTAATCTATTTTTGTCCAGTATTTTTTTTATTTATCCTTCATTTTCTCAGGCACAACCTTATCGCTCTCATGTTTTCTTTTCTTGGCCTGCTCTTGCCAACTGTCTTTGCTACCTACACAGTTCAAACGATCTCAAAATTACTTTATTTCTTAAATATTTATAAGACACAGGGTGGGGGGATATGAAGTCAGTCCCAGAAACGGCGGAGGCAGTTTATGATCTCAAATGTCCTTTATTTCATATCTATTTATAAGAGAAGGGTGTGATATGGTGTCAGTCCCGATAATGGCTGAAGCAGTTTACGATCTCAAAGTTTCTTTATTTCATATCTATTTTTAACAGAGATGGGGTGATATGGAATCAGTTCCGGAAATGGTTGTAGAACTTTACGATATCATACTTACTTTATTTCATATATATTTTTAAGACAGGGTGGGAAGGGAAAACTGGCAAACGGAATACCTTACTATTCTGTACTTTCACCTAACAATTTAATAAATAAAAACTGAAATATGGAATCTCATCAGCAGTACAAGTATCATTGTCAAGACCATCACTGTTGGTTATATACCCGTTTCACATGCTGAATGCGTTCGCTTTAAGACATTTACTTCCAAACAAACCTCCTCTGACCAGTTATCATGTATTTTTTTACCCATAAATTTATGTTTGTTACTTTCGCCCGTGTTTTGATCTGCCGTACCTTTCTAACTGATCCTGTATAAGGTTTGTGGTTTGTGTTATTCCATCGGTTCTTGACACAGCTGAGCTGGAGCTCCATTTCACCTATGCTGTCCTACTTCATACAGAGGTCCAGTCCACTAGAAGATTGAGCTTGAGACTAGAGTAGCCTGGTGTTGGTGGCTGGTCAGGTATTTTTTCCAGCCAGATGCCTAGTTTGTTTGTTTTTTTAAACTGTCGGGGGACACTCTCCTACTATTTTTATTGCGTCTCGAGAACAGTTGAATGTCCTTGTACCATGGTAGGTTAAGCCGTGGTGAATGAGGAACTTGATCCTCTGTGTAGTCACAGGTGTGTTTCTTATATAGCACAGCCTTCCTCGTCGCTGGTGGGTTCTTTCTAATGGTGTTATGTTTGGGACCCTTCCTACCAAGATTTTCCATATATAGATGATAATATATCGTTCTCTTCGGCGTTGTAGTGAATACAGTTGCAACTTTTTTAGCCTCTCCCAGATATTTATTTGGACTACTCGACATTTTTTCTAGTGAAAACATTAATTCACTCTGGGGTGCTTCTGTTTTACAGGTCTCTGTTACTACTGTTGTTACATGAAAAGGTTGTCCCCTTCTCATGTAAGTAAGAAGACATACGAGATAAGTGAAGATAATATAAGAAAACGGCTAGAATCGAGTGTTAAAGATAATGGAAAATGGAATGTTAGGATTTCAGTCCATTGTTAATTCTATTGGAATAGCTAATTAATATTAATCTAAAAAAAGGAGTCGATTGTCCATTTTTTTCAAAATCTGGATATTAAATATGTCAGTTAAAAGAATGGACAATGCGAATTAAAAATATTTTCAAAAATAGGATAAATATTAAACAAGTAGTATTGAGGATTCTTTGTTTGCCAAAAGTGTGTTGGACAGACATGTGTAGAAAACGTGATATAGTCACGTTGGTCGACAGTACACTTCTGACGTCATAAACAAAGGAGATTTCTCGATATATAGAAGCTGTGGTTTCGAAATTAAGAAGTTGATGACAAAGAGTCAGTTAGGAGAGATCAAGAAATCAAAGTTTTAATTCCCGACATCACCGATCGGTCGATTGAATAATAAAGGAACTATCTATGTTTGTAAATGTTTGACTTGTGTCGTTATTTCTTACAACAGAAAAGGTAAATTTCTTTATCATCATCTTATAATGAACTTTGTCTAACCCCTTCCAAGTAATGTGCCTTCGCCATCATCAATAATTCATCTCCCCTCCCCTAATATGTGTTATAAGAACTGTTTTATCATATCTCCCAGTCAGTATTAATATGTGTTAACAAGAATCATCCCAGTTCGATTTTAATGAGTATCATCGTCATCTGTTCCGCGTTCTGGGTCCCCATTAATGTGTCCCCAGTGTGTACTCCTATGCAACAGAATTCCCATGTTCTACAAATTTTACACGGTGGTCAACCCTCGTAGATTAAGAACAGCACTAACTTATTTGAGATGTTTTTCCTTCACATTATACCTACACACACATAACCCTAACTCTTCTATATAAGTAAAACAGTAGCCGTATGTGTGTGCATATATCTATTAGGTAAACTCTTATACTATTGGACACATACCACTGAAATTCCCAGGAAATATCATCCATGCACCAAGGGTGGTTTATAGCAAATAATATTTTTGCTTACGTGCATGTATATCGCATACAGACATCGGCAAATTTATATGTAAAATGTTCATTAACGACTAGCCGACATTTTCGTTTTTTATGCGCATGCGCACATTCGCTTTATTCCTTCAATTTTTATTTTTTTTTACTTAATACAGAAAACAACATTAGGCTGAAACGATCGATTTTTTTTTATTTAAATTCTAACTGATGACACCAACTCATTTTTTTATGTCTTTGTATTTTAAAAAAAATGTATGCAGTCGTAGGTAAATTTTACTCGCGGTTTCGAATCTGTGAATACGCAAAAAAAAACTTTTTTACGATCCCATATTTACTTTATTTCATCCATATTTTAAATATAGAGAGGGAGAGAATGACACGCGGAATACGAACCATTCTGAAATAATGAGGTTATTATTTATAAAGCCATTCTTATTATGTGGAGGGGAAGGTATTATTTTAACTATTCTGTACTTTCACCTGACAATTTATTAAATAAGAAACTGATATGTATTATCTCTATTTTTGTTTAGTATTAGTTAACATTTCTCAATGCGTTTCTCAATCCAATTTCTTGATTAATCTACTGTAAAGCAAATGTTGCCTATAAATTAAGTGCACTTTTAAATATTTAATTTTGAGTAGCATGAATTTTAAATAAGGTGCTTCTACTGTGTAGTACCCATACATTTTCCAGAAGTGACGTCATTTGTCCAAAAACCATAGTGCTCATAATGGTGGTGGGGGGAACAAACACGATTACGTTGCTTTTAAAAGTACTCTGGAGGCCGCAAGGGATTAACAAACGTTCTTTTTTTTAGGTGAGGTTGGGGTATGGTGAATTAGTGCCTGTTCATTGTCCCAAGGATTACCACCACTTTTCTGTTTATGAAGAGGGGGCCAGTATATGATGTCGCTGAAATGTTGCATTAGAACAGATACTATACTTTGATCTTAGCAAAAAGGCTAGGTAAGCGTAATATAGTTTTCTATCATGCATTATCTCCTCCTTAAAAATACTAAATAGCTGACACAGTATATATTTTAAGAGGGGAGGAGGGAATATCGAGTAAATCCCGGAAATGGCTGAAGCAGTTTATGATCTCATGAATACTTTATTTCATATATAGTTTTAAAGGAAGTGGGGATACGTAGTCAGGCCCGGAAAGGGCTGCAGCAGTTTACGATCTCAAAAGATTACTTTATTTCACATGTATTTTTAACAGTGAGGAGAGGGGATATTGTGTCAGTCAAGGAAATTGTTGAAACAGTTTACGATCTAAAAATTATTTTATTTCATATATATTTATAAGAGACGGGGGGGGATATGAAGTCAGTCCCGAAATGGCGGAGGCAGTTCATGATCTCAAATTTCCTTTATTTCATATCTACTTTAAGAGAAGTCCCCTCCTATATGGAGTAAGTCCTAGAAATGTCTGAAGCAGTTTACGATCTCAAAGTTTCTTTATTTCATATCTATTTTTAAGAGAGATTAGTTAATATGGAATCACTCGCGGAAATGGTTGTAGAACTTTACGATCTCATACTTACTTTATTTCAAATATATTTTTAAGACGGGATGGGGAGGGAAAACTGATATAGGTATTATCTAACTATTCTGTACGTTCACCTAACAATTTAATAAATAAAAACTGGCATATGGAATACGGATCGTGCTGAAATAATGGCGTTATAATTTAGAAAGCCATACTTGATATAGAGAGAGGAGGGTATTTTTGTAAAATATTCTGTACTTTCACCTAACAATTTAATAATTAAAAAACTGACATGTGGAATACAGACCATGCTAAAATATTAACATTATTATTTAGAAATCAATTCTTAACATGGAGAAGGGAGGTATTTTTTAACTATTTTGTACTTTCACCTAACAATTTATTTAAATAAGAAACTGTCATAAAGAATACGGAATGTGCTGAAATAATAATGTTATTGTTTAGAAACCCATTCTTAATATAGGGAGGGTATGATTTTTAACCAATCTGTACTTTCATCTAACGATTTAATAATTAAAAGCTGACATATAGAATACGGACAGTACTTAAATGATTACATTAATGTTTAAAAAGTCATTCTTAATATGGAGAGAGGAAAGTATTTTTAAACTATTCTGTATTTTCACCTAACAATTTATGAAATATAAAACTGACATACGGTATACGGATCGTTGCTGAAATAATATTTACATATTTATTTGGAAAACCTGCTGAGTCCTATTCTAGGAATTATATAATTTCGCTTAAAATTATAGTTTCGATGGTAGCTGTAGTAGGTAAAGAAATACAGTAATGACAAATTTTTCTGTTGAAGCAAACGTTGCCTAATCACTACCCAAGACAATGTATTTATGTATTTATTTGGAGATTCTAATAATTTTTCTTCTAATAGTGAATTCATTTTGCTTAAAATCATATTATACTAACTAGCTCTACCGACGTATTGAGCACTTTTGAAGTAAATACTTAAAGTTTACGCATACATCTATACTTTCGTATATTAATTTTATGTGAGTAAATGAAGTAGTTATATATATATATATATATATATATATATATATATATATATATATATATATATATATATATACATTACCTATCAGAGGGTAAGAAAATTATTTAATATATGTGTTGTACATTATCCGTCCTAGTAATTGTAAAATTGTTTAATATTGTTAATTGCTGTTAATCACATGTCCTAGGAAAGTTAAAATTATTTCATACATAATTTGTGTAATTCACGTCCTAAGTTAGGTAAAATATTCTTTTGTTCAAGATTGCAAATGATATATAGGCATAAAAATTCCTCTTACTTAGGAATAACTGATATGTTCAAAGTCAACTTCATTTTTCTCATTGTTTTTTACGGTCCTCAGCAACACCGGGTGTGCCTGCTAGTATTTCAATATAGGAAGAAATAGCAATCTTGAAACACTCTATACCTCTATCTTTATTCATCGTTATTTCCCGTCCAGAGTGATTCAGAAAATAACGAACTATCAGACGTTCTTATTCACCATTTTTCTTCATAAATTAAAAAAAAAAGATACATCATTTATCAGGATTTATCAGGCAAAGACGTATTACCAAAGACGACGTCTAAACTACTCTTGGTCGTGATTGTGCAAATTACGCACTAAAAAAAGGAGCTAGGAGGCCAATGCGGCCCGTAATACGACATGATGAGAAATAAATTAGACCGGAAGTAGTCCACAAATATCTATCATCCTATAAATTTGAGCTTTTTTTTTTGTATTGATATTCATATTAAAAACCTTTTTTCTATTTGTTTAGAAAGAAAATACAACTTTCTTATATATGGGTTGTGGAATTGCATTCATCTGCAAAAAATCTAGCTAATTTGCATATTCTTTAAAACTTTCATTTTAATTCATTCCTTATTTGTTTTTTTTTTGGGGGGGGGTCATGGACTATCTTTATTTTACGTGTAATTATATTCATACAGATATTCTACATGATTTATACTTGCGTAATATTTGCATAAAACAGTTATAGTAAACACAAACTTATTTCTATATACATCTATGTATGCGTATATGTATTTGTTTAAAACATTTGTTTCCACCAAACTCTTTCGTCAGTTTTTGTATTCAAACCCATGCGGAGCTTTATATTTGGTTTTAGCCAGGGAAAATTTGTAGAAAAGTGTGAAAATTATAAATGGAATTTGCCAGATTATGGTCGAGCGACGTCATTACGAGTACGCATGCTTAAGGTAATAGCTATTGGTTCTTGTTTTAATTTTTAACCTTCTAGCAAACATGTCTTTATAGATCAGACATTAACGTCAAAGGAAAAAATAAATTGTTGGCTAAACGTTTTGGTTTCGATTCTTGGTTGTGGTGCACGAGTCGTTTTTTTTTTTAACTTTTTACATCATTACTATATATTCGGTCCAATATCATGTAATAAATACGAAATCCGCATTAATTAAAATATCATGTTTAAGCGTATTTTAGAACCGGGCAATGCCGGTAGGCCTGCTAGTCTAATAATAAATACGTCAACTATGATCAGCCTTATGTAATTAGCAGTTTTATTCTTTATGTCGTCCGCACTTGGGATTGAACCTTCACCCCTCCCCTAAATAATGTCACTTAGAACCTGTGGCCTAATGGATAAAGTATATGCAAATTCGGTTCTAAGTAACACTCTATTGAAGGTTGAAGTTTCAGTCCTCAGTGTGGGCGATATCAAGAATAAAATTGCGAATTACTTTAGACTTCCAAACGGTTATGCCCACCGTGAAAAATATCATGTTTAAGCGTTATGTTCAAAATTCCGCACACGTTCTTGAATTCGACAGAAAGATTCTGAGATCCGACTGAACTGATCGGAGAATAGTTCAACCGAAACGCTGTTAAAATATGGCTTAAGATGAGAACAGTAGTCCGATAATCCTAATAATACAGATTATTAATCCTTTTCTAAAAAAAAAACATCAACATAAATCAAAATATTGATCTATCTACAATTATAAAAAAGAAATATGTATGTGTACATTATGTGTGAGTTCCCTATGGACTTAAAAACGCCTGGGCCAGTATTTTCTTAAGTTTTATACGAAGGTACTTTATGTGTCTAGGAGTGTTCTCGTGCAGATTTTGTTTGGGAATGCGTCCATTAAGTCTCGAAAATCGATAATCGAAAAGATCCGATTAAAGAATACATTTCGATTTCAACCAAAGTTAACACTTTTTTACAACCAAACATTGCAAGTGCATTTGAGAAGTTTTTTCACTGCACAATCAGAAAAAATATAGAATCAACTGTAGATTCTTTTATAAGGCATTCTCGAGTTCAAAATGAATGTTTCTTTTTAGAGCACAATTGAACCATGATACTTGACTTTCGTATGTTTAACTTTAATTCAAGTCATTATGTAAAAATAATTTCATAAAATTAACTGTTAGTTCTTGGATAAGACAGGGGCGCTTTTGAAATGAATGTTTCTGTTTAGTGTACAATTGAACCATGATACTTGACGTTTGCATTTTAAACTCCAAATGTATAACGTAAACTAGGTCATCCTAAGTTTGGTTGACTTTGCAGTTACTGACACTGCAGGGCGGCATGTGAAGTTTCCTCCCGGTACAAGGATAGTAGGCAATCAATCGATTTGATTTTTTTTAATGGTCGATTTCACCGATTTCGATGAAAAAGTATGGCTGGGTGGAAAATTTGTTGATCCGCATTCAATCCCGGACAACGTCGGTCATCCCTGTAAGTAATTTAATAAAATAAAAATGCATTCAGATTCACTTTTTTTTTCAAATAGGAAAAGAGATAAATAAACATAAAAACAAATTATCGTCGAAACAGAGTGTGTTTATCCGTTTTTAACTCTCTACCCAAATTTAATGAAAGCATCTGATAGGTTGTAAGAGAAATGGATATCTGTCTTCGGAGATTTCAAGAATTGACTTTCTTATCAGTTCAAACATTAAGATATCTCAACTCTAATCCATTCATGTAGTCTCTTTGTATGCGTCAAGGGATCCCGGAAGTGAACATTTTTAATCTGGATGAAAATCTTTGATTAAAGATTTTTTTTTTTGCCTCGTTACGTCTATGTTGTCCATTCTTTATCTACGTTTAGGTTTATCTCGGTCGCTTTCTTTTTCTAACTTTGAACGAAGAATCAAAAGTTGGCGGTTTTTTGTCACTTTTTTTCTTTGCCTTATCTGCCTATTTATCACTTTTTAATTACTCTTTCTCTTTTCCTCTTTCCTGACTTGGCGCTTTTGGTCTTATTTTTACTCCACTTCTTAGTCTTTATCTCCCCTCATATGGATATTCCCTTCCTTTCTATCCATTAATATACCCTTCTCTCCCTTTCTCTCTATCTCTCTCTCTCTCTCTCTATCTATCTATCTCTCTATCTCTCTCTCTCTACTTATGCTTACCTCTCCTACCCTCTCTATCTCCCTTTCTCTCTCTCTTCCATTATCTCAGTCTTGAGGAAGACTCAGAGGTTAGCGTTTTTGGTCGCTTTTGACTCCTTTCCCTGTATCTATTTATTTTTCTAACTTTCTTTTTGTCCCCTGCCTCACTTTTTCTATTAATCTTTCTCGGCCTCTATCTTTCTTCCTTTGTCGGAAGTATCTTAACTTTGCGCTTTAAGTCAACTTTTATTCCAATTTTCTGTCTCTATCTCCTCATGGTCCTGGATATGACCTTAAACTATATCCGATGGTGAGGCCCCAGCTTGTGGGATTTGGGGAGTGTGGCGCTACCCTTTAATCGCCATTGCTCCAAGGTCCACTCCGACCCGGAGTAGTAGTACCTGTTGGGGTCCCAACTATGGGTTAAATAGAAACCGACTTGCAAAAAACAAATATATTCTATTAAAAAAAATTTCTTCAAAATCACCGGATTCAGCATTAAATAACCTGGAAAGGGTTGATATGCCGTAAAATAAAAACAACCAACCTCCTTGCATATGCCAGTCACTCCCTATCTATCACCAATCTATCGCTCTTTCTTTCTCTCTCTCTCTCTCTCTCTCTCTCTCTCTCTCTTATTACCTTTATCTATATTTATTTCCCCTCTAATCTCTTTTTTTTTCGCTCTATCACTATATCTCTTCCTTTACCCTGCAGAAGAAATTAGTTTAACTCTTAGTTTCTTTGTTTATGATATCATGAAAAAAAAAAACTCCATGATAGTTAGTTATGTGAAGCTAACAATAAATATATTACATTTTTTCGATACGCTACAAAATCATGACGAACCATACGAAAGAAATCGTTCTAAGTTATGGTGGTTTTACAGTTAACGACAACTAAAATTAAATTGAAGAATTAATTACACATCGCATTGTTCTTTGAATCCAACGCACTCATACGCATCACACTTGTACATAATAATTAACCGTATTAAAATATGCTAGATATCCAGCGTAAATGAAGACGCCTTGATATTATTGTAGCTCTTTTGTTAAAGCTGCAAAAGTATTTTTCTAAGCCAGCAGGTGTAGCCCGGTCGTAAAATACGCTAAATGTAATATTTTAATTTATGCAACTTTCATATATATTACTACAGAGTTAATTTTCTATCGATTCTCATATATTGTATAGTTGTGATTTAAAAAAATAAAAAATATATGTCCATATGACTTGGTTGCTTCAACATTAATCTGAACCGAAACCTAAACTTATGAAGAATTCTTGGTAAAATTATTTATAAAGAAATAGATGGCTTGAATGCCATCAGCTATAAGCGAAACCGAAACCAAAAGTTGTGAAAAATTCGTATTAATATACAGACGATTCATTTCTGCTAAAATTATACATCTAAATATACGATTTTTTTTCTTTTATTTCTGTAGATCTTACATTTCTTGAATAAGAATAACCCTTCTTGATCGAAACGTTTTTTTTTTTCTGTATTACCGGCTTCGGTGGTCTTGTTTTTCTTTCGTGGATAATCAGGTTCGATAATTAAAGTAATTATTTTCCCCCGAGTTCAGATACAAATTCGTGTAACATGCAATAGATTGGGCATTTGGGAAGTGATATACAAATTACGATTAGCGTATGAAGCGATGCTCTTTGTGTTAACAAATTGAGCTTAGGTATTTGGACAATGTCAAAACATTGTTAATTGACTGCCCGCATATTAGCAGCCGTATAGCGCAACTGTTAGAAGCTCCGACTGTCGTTTCGATCCTGGCTTGAGGTAGTTGCTTGTATAGCCGCACTGATGAGCTGTGAAACAGCGAAACAATACTGTATGTGGATGACTATATATACCGCAAACAAGAGAAATATCAAATGAGACGTATGGAGCTACTTTATGTAAGGCAACATACCTACAGGAAATAATAATTGGAGCAGCGAAATATCTGTTCACATCACACTTATTTCTGAATATTAGTGTATTTTTGGAAACAGAATACAGGAAAGAAAATTTATATACTAGCATATTTAGGAAAGAGACTTATCAAGTTAAAGGTTCTCCAGCACGGGGGACTACAGTATTTTCCTAATTGTCAGATTAGCCGCAGTTATTTACAATGTACATTCAGAGTACATACTGCAAAAGGTTACTTCTGCAGTTTAAAGCCCTTTTTCCGTGATTCTCGCTCGGGAGACGACGGAAACCGCCGGAGTATGCCGAGTCAATGGAAGTCAATACAGTAGAACCTCCGGGATACAGTGGCTCCAGAATACGTTTTTTTTTATATTACGATGTGGAATACAGTGTTTTTCCGGCGCTTAGTTACGGTATTTGCCCCGCCTTACGGTGTTATTTATAATGTAATTTGATTATATACATATGTATTATGTACTGTACTGTATTTTGTTACTAATTTTTAATGCTGTTTCCCGGGATTACTGTAAAAAAGTACGAACAAAAATAGAAGGAAAATATAAGAGCTTACCGTAATAATTCCATATATATTTTATTCATACATATACTTTACTGTTTTATTTACTTTTATGGCAACTTATGTTTTTTTGGGGAGGGGGGGGGGTAATAATTTTTTTTTTTTTATTAGTGAACAAATATACTTTTTGTTTTGTTTGTGTATGGAAAGTTATTTTGGTATTTTTTACGACCCCAATGTAGTATAAACACCCTAGCTACCCCATCTTTAGAACGGTTTTCGCGGTTAGGAGTGTTTAATCCGAAAGCCGTTCTTAACATTAGAAGATTGAGGGTGTTTATTCCGAAAGCTGTTCTTAACATGGGGAGATTGGAAATGTTTATCCCGAACGCCGTTTTTAACATCGGGATGTTTGAGGGTGTTTATACTGGAATTATTTATTTTTCTTCCTTGTCATATGACTTGCTGCGTGAAGAAACACAATGATACTTTGCCCTTTCTTTCTTTTCATTTTAAACTTTTTTCTTTTCCTTCTTTTTTCCCCCCAATTTTTACCGTCTGCTGGCTCGCGTCTCTTATTGCTCATTCGGTGTAATCCGGCGGTTTCCGTCGTTCGCTGGGCGTTGCCGAGCGTTGCCGAGCGAGACTCACGCAAAAACGGGCTTTAAATTGCATATTTGTACAACATACACAGAGATATAACACTGCAGCGATTGGAAATTGGCTGTAAGCGACCTATTAAATTGAGTTCACCGGCTCGTGTCTAGCAACAATATTTCATGCCTAGGTAAATGATAATTTTGTAGAAAAAAGCGATAACGGCAGGTGTGTGTGTGTGTGTGTGTGTGTGTGTGTGTGTGTGTGTGTGTGTTTTATTTTCAACGTTGTAGAGGGGGACGACATTCTTTGCAGAAGCCTTGATAAACGTTACTCGAACCGAACGGTGGCCTAAAGAACATATTCACGCATAATATGATCATACATATTTAGCACTAGGAGGGAGACTCGACCTTGCCTGGGATTTAATGAGGAGCAGCGAATGTTCTAAAAATCCAATACTTTTATTGTCATAGAAATCTGTAAAATAATCCATTTTTTGTTTTAACCAAATCGATTGATTGCTTTATTCGGAGGTCCACCGCGGTGCACCGGGATTAAGGTTCATATGCCTCCCCCGAGTTATATAATATACTGAAGTCTACATTGCACTGTAAAAAACCTACTGTTGATTTTATGAAATTATTTTTACATAATACTTTAATTAAAATCTAAGATTCAAATGTCAAGTATCATGGTTCGATTGTGTTCTAAACTTAAAGAGTAACCGTTAATTAATGACAGCCGGTGTCTACGTATTCAAAATAGAGACATGTTAGTAGGAAAATCTAATATCGCTATTACGTTATACCATTTTTCCCCACTGGAGTTACTTGGGATGTTACGTTTCTTAAATAACATGGTACAACAATAACAAATAAAAATTTGCTAGTATGAAGCAAACATTGATTTGTCCGCCTTAATGCTGTTGAAAAACCAACAGCATAACTTTATATATCATTATGTAAAATGACAGTGTACTATAATAATAATTATGTTAAATAATTTATAATTTGAAAATTGAACAATATAACTTCATATATTTAATAACATAATACAAAAAATTAAAATTAGCTAGTCAGAAACAAAGTTTTATTTGTCAGCTTAAATGTTACTTTTGTTTGACTTTGAAAATCCGACAATATAACTTTATATGTTTAATACCAAGGTACAACAATAACAAATTAAAATTGGCTACTGAGAACGAAACTTTGATTTGTCAGCTAAAATTCTATTTTGGTCTGACTTTGTAAAGCTGACAATAAAACTTTATATGTTTAATAACAGGATGCAATAAAAACAAAAATAAATTGGCAAATCAGAAACAAAGTTTGAAATGTCAACTGTAATGCTATTTATGTCTGAATTTGAAAATTCAACAGGATAACTTAATATGTTAAATAGCATTGTAGAACAATAAAAATTAATATTGGCTAATCAGAAGAGAAGTTCGATTGTCAACTTAAATGTAATTTGCGTCTGACTTTGAAAATATGAGAATATAACTTTAAATAAATAGCAGGATTCAAAAATAACGATTGAAAACTAGCTAGTCCAAAGCAAAGTTTTATTAGTCAACTTAAATGCCATTTGGGTCTGAATTGGAAGAAAATCCGACAAGATAACTTTATATGTTAAATATTCATTGATGGTGTAAAATAAACTATATTCGTTTTGCTATATGATATATGTGTTTGCTTTTTGACAAGATGTAATATACCTGTATATTTTGGTGTGATATATGAGATATCTGTTAGCTTTGAGATTAACTATACAGTATGTGTATGCTTTTTGGCATTATAGTTTGTGAATAAATCCTTATTTGGTCGCATTTACGTTTTTTATATTACTTCGCATTTTTCTCGTTTTAAAAGCTGAACTTGCTGCATGGGATGACAATTTTTCCGCATGGCTAGTGAAAGAAAGATAAGAATGGTAAAACTGAGTGGTTTCTATAGAAACAAAAACGAAATAAATATTGCCGACTTGGAAGTATGGTTATACTGCATTGTTTCTTATATATAACTAGACTGGGTGCCTGGCGTTGCCCGGGTGTGTGTAAGGAGGTTGGTTGAGCAAACAAAGCCCTAAAAAAGAAAATTAATTAAAACAACTCAAAATAGCAGCGAGTACCCGTGCGAGCGCAAAAAAAATTAGAAGTTTGTAGGCTCGGACAACGCGCAAAAGGAAACGGAGGTGAAAAAAGCAAACGGTCTTATCGATGCGCCCGCCGCGATTGTGACGTCACGCGCGTTCGAAATAACCTGTTTTCTGCGACGTCATTCACGCAAGGCTTGCAAAAAATGTCGACGAAAGAACTTACCTCTTCTTGTAAATAACGGCCCAGTTGACGGTAAAAGAATGAATGTTTTGGGCCAATTTTTGGATATTATTTGGTCGAGAGACTGAGCTTCCAAACGATATTTTGTCAATGTTGGTCGCCCGTGTGGAAAGTTCTAGCGAAACATACAAACATACATGCACATAAACAGACGTTTGAGATGTATATAATAGATTTATACTTTTGAAGGAAATGTACGAGCAGGATAGCTTTCTTTTTTACACGAATAACACGTGTTAACATTCGTTTTTGGGGACATATACAAATATTTATACATTTGATCGGTTTATGGAGGTGAGTAGAAAAATGTGACCTGCTTGATCATTCATTGAATCCAGGTTTGGTTGTTTACATCAAGTAAAAAAATTAAAACTAGGTTCGCTATATATCACTCATGCTTTCTTTCTTTTTGGTTTTCTCTCTCTCTCTCTCTCTCTCTCTCTCTCTCTCTCTCTGCCAGGCTCCCTCTTTACTTCTTTTTCCACTTTTCTCCTTCTAAAACTCTTTCTATCTATCCTTTTTTTTCTTTCAATCTATGTATTAAATAGTATTGTCATTAGGGTATTTTCTATTCTTTAAAATTGAAAATTTTAATTAACTATTTATTTTTTAATAAAATTTCCCTTTATTATTTACTAACGGGAGTACCCAGTGTTGCCCGGGTGTTTAAAGGTATGTGTGGTGGGGAGGAGGAGGGGGGGAAATCAAACAAAGCGAAGTAATAACCCTGTTTAAATATTATTTTAAAAAATGTTAAAACTTCTAAAAATCGGGGAAAAAACAATTAAAACATCGAACGTGATGCAATAAATACAGTCCGGCGGTGCTCGGGTATTTGAAAACAAAAAGGTTTGGGGAAGGGAGGTATGCTCGAACCCGAATCCTTGAGGCGAAAGTGAAAAAAAAAAAGCGTGATGACTTAACTAAAAAGAGAATCATGTCAAACATCAATTCCGCAGTCAAGTTTGTTTTGATTTTGTTTCGCCAAGATGTTGGGTTGAAAACCAGTTCCCCATAACAAATGGGGGTGTCCAAATGAAAGCAATTGTCTGATATAACGGTTTCCACCGCATTGATCAAAAGCTGATTGATTTCTAGATGTTCCGGCGCGAAAGCCGAAAACACACACCGTTTCAATTTAGTTTCACTTTATTTATACTAACAAGCCGAACAAACAGGTGGCACAGCGAAATAGCGCGAATCTTATAAAGTCGATGTAAATAAATCTAGACGCGACGGGCGTTTGCAAATTCTAGATATTATGATTTCGACGGTATATAAAAAGTTTTAAAACATAGTAAACCCCTGAGAAGCCCGGCGAAAAAAGCCTTTGCCAAACACATTTTGCCTTTTATATATATAGATGAACAGAATAGAGAGGGAACGGAAAGGAAAAAGACATGGAAACTGGAGTAATATACGTTATATAAAATAACACTTGAACTTAACGTTATGTAACATGGGTTTCTGTTGATGACGATAATGATCACAATGACGACGACGATGACGATGATAGTGATGATGATGATAATGATGATGATAACATTGATAATGATGATAATGATGATAATTATAATGATGATGATAATGTTGACGATGATGATTATGATGATTATTATTATGACGCTGCTGCTGCTGATGATGATGATGATAACATTAATAATGATGATAATGATGATAATTATAATGATGATGCTGATTATGATGCTGCTTCTGCTGCTGATGATAACATTAACAATGATGATAATGACGATAATTATAATGATGATGATCATCATGATGATGATGACGATGACGATGATGATGATGATGATGACGACGATGACGACGATGATGCCGGTGGTGGTGATGATGATGATGATGATGATGATGATGATGATGATGATGATGATGATGATAATGATGATGATAATGTTGACGATGATGATTATGATGATTATTATTATGACGCTGCTGGTGTTGATGATGATGATGATGATGATGATAACATTAATAATGATGATAATGATGATAATTATAATGATGATGCTGATGATGACGATAACATTAACAATGATGATAATTATAATGATGATGCTGATTATGATGCTACTGATGATGATACCATTAACAATGATGATAATGACGATAATTATAATTATGATCATCATGATGATGATGACGATGACGATGACGATGATGATGATGATGATGACGACGACGATGACGATGATACCGGTGGTGGTGGTGCTGATGATGATGATGATTATGATGATGATGATGATGCGAATAATCACATTCACGTGTTTTCTTATCACTTCATGTTTCCCTCGTTTTAAAAGCTGAACACGCTGCATGAGGTGACGATATTTTACGCATGGCCAATGAAAGAAAGATAAGAATGGAGTAACTAAGTGAAAAGCAAGACTAAAAGGAAATAAAAACTGGCGTCTTTAAGATATGGTTATACTGCATTGTGTCTTATATATAATTCATACTTTCGAACGATATGTACTAGCAGGATCTCTTTCTTTTTTTACGCGAATCAAACGATAACTTCTTTGTGTCACTTTTTTTTACACAGGAATCACCACTTATCCAGGCCCGGTGGCCACTTGAGGATAAGGGTTAATGGGTATACATTAGTCAATGTAATTATATCGTAGTAAGCATAAGTAGTGGGAATTTTGTGAATTGAATTACTTGTGGGCGGCGGGATATCAAGAACTTGTTTACATTGGACTTGAAGATAATAAGATTGTAGTCATCATGAAAGCAGGCAATCAGAAGAGAGTTCCACACGCGTGCAGTTCTAAAAAAAAGCTTTTTTCATGGAATCTACATTTAGTTTCAGGCACAGATAAAGAGTGTGGAAAATTGTTGATAGTGGTTTTGGCTAAACGAGTGTTTTTCGTAAAAGATTGGAGAGGGGGGCCATACATTGAAGATAGGATGAGCACTTGCCATAAAAATAACGATAGAGCAGAGAGAGGCTCGCAACGTCTCTTCTGTGAGAAAGAGGTTGCAGGGAAGAGAAACGGTTATCTCCCACTAAGCTACGAAGTCTATTTTGAACTCTGTCAAGGCATGATCAGCCGCTTCTAGCAGCTCCTGCCCAGATGTGGCAACAGTACTCCATCATTGGCCGTACCCGGATTTTATATAGGTAGATAATTGCATCAGGAGTGAGATATCTACTTGAACGGAAAAAGGATTCCACCATTTTTCCAGCGACCTTGGCAATGGATTTGATATACGTGTTCCATTTCAGGTCAGGAAGCTTGTCAAAACATGAAGCCTCCCCAAGATGAGAGCCATTCATTTCAACCGATGCCAGATTAGCATCAGCGCGTAGATAGTGTAAAGATAGAAGCTTGGTTTTAGATGCACCAAAAGTGCAAATATAGCCCTTTTGTGGACACATGCATATTTTTTATAGATTTGATTTGGTTTATAGATATAAGTAGACAAATGTGACCCACAGGATACAGATGCATATATTTATACGTTTTATTTGGTTTAGAGTAGAAAGTATAAAAGTGTGACTCGTTTTGTCATCTATTGAATTCGTTGTGTGTTGTATAAATCGGGGAAATATGAGTTTGCAAAAACAGTAAATTTTAAAAAAGAATTTTAAAATATAAAACCAATATATCTGTTAACTACATCTAACTCTCGCTACTCTCTTTCTCCTTTGCATCTTTTTTATCACTCTGATCACCGTCTATCTCTTTTGTTTTAACTCTTTCTATTTATATATTTCCTGTCGAGCTTTAGATTAAATAGCATTGCTAAGTGTTATGATATTCTCTTTACAAAGCCAATTATTTTTATAATAAAAAAATTAAAAAATCAGTTAATCTGTTCACTATATCTAACATCAACTTTTTGTCTCTCTCCCTCTTGCTCACTCCTTCTCCCTCTCTCTTTTTTGTCTTTTTCTATTTATGTCTTTTTTTTTTCAAGCTTTAGACTAAATAGTATTTACCCCTGCGATAACTAGGGCTGTGACAACAGCATATTCTTATCATTGTTTTGACTCTTGGGTATATCCGTTAATATCTTATATGTTTCCTTTTCTCTTCCTTACAACCTCTATCTCACAGAAGAGATGTTGCGAGTTGGTCTCTGCTTTATCGTTATTTTCATGGAAAGTGTTCAACTGAGCTTCAATCTATGGTCCCCCCTCGCAAAACTTTCACAAGAAACACTCGACTAGCTGAAAACATTATCAATAATTTTCCCCACTCTTAATCTGTACCTAAACCTAAACATAGATTCCATGATCAAAGCTTCTTTCAAAGAACTGCACGCCTGTGGAATTGTCTTCCGTTTTCCTGCTTTCCAGCTTTCTATAATATGGTTGTCTTCAAGTCCAACGTGAACAAATTTCTGATGAGCCGTTCCACTTAAGTTAACAAATTTACCGAACTTCCATTACTATCGATTACTATATTGTCCTTTTGACTACTCTACACTCTTTAACCCTTATCCTTGAGTGGCCGATCGGCCTTGATAAGTGGTGACGTTTATGTAAAAAAAAAATGTTTTTATCTGGACGGATGTGGTTCTCGGTTTATTAAGCGTGCCTAACAATCTTGGATATATCGGATAGGTTTGTCATTTGAAAATTTACTTTTTCAGGTTAATATATATATATATATATATATATATATATATATATATATATATATATATATATATATATATATACTAGCACTTCGGTTGATGTTGTTCAGCCGTAAAATGTGCTTAAATATGATATTTTAATTTATGTAGATTTCGTAGTTATTATTATTAGGGCTATGACAACAGCATATTATTTTCATTGTTTTGACTCTCGAGTATATATCCGATACAGTTAGACACACTTAATTAACCGAAAACCGCATCACTCTTTATAAAAGCATATAAGATATCAACGGATACACACTCGAGAGTCAAAACAGTGAAAAGAATATGCTGTTGTCCTAGTCCTTATTACAATACTGTGTTGCTATATATCCAAGAGTCAAAAGAATGAAAAGAATATCCTGCTGTCACAGCCCCAGTGATAGCTCCTGTTTAAAAAAAAGTTGAATTTTTACAAAAATATAAAATAAAAAAGCACCTGTTTACTATATTTTCTCCGCCTTTGTATCTATCTCTTTCTTTCTTGCTTCCTTTTTTACGTTCTTTATCTGTCTCTTTTTCTAGACGCAGTCGCAAAGAAACCAAAACAAGAAATAACTCGACTCCCTTTTTTCATTAATAAAAAAAAACGATATTTATTCACATACATTTATTTACAGGTCTTTTCCTGTCGCCCTCAGCCACCGCCATCTATATCTGTCCGTCTTTGATGGTATTCCGCTCGCGGGACATGTATCTCGAACACGTCTCGAATACCTTTCAAATACCTTTCAAATACTGTCCCCTTTACTGACGTGATCCTCGGTCTGCACATATATTCTTTTTATAATCTTCTTCTTCTTCTTCTTCTTCTTCTTCTTTCTTGCTCTCACATCATTTCGCACACAACTTGGTCATTTGCATATAACTGATGTTGTTACATGAGAAAGGCTGTCTCCTTCTCATGTAAGTAAGAAGACAGTGAAAATGAAATTAGGAAAAGGCTAGTATCGAACCCTGTAGGCAAGTGAATAATTGAAATCCTACGAATGCACCCCTATGTCAATTCTTTTAGAAACATCTAAATATTATTTATGTCGGAAAAAAGCGATTGTCCATTCTTTTCGAATAACTGGATATTAAATATGTCAGTTAAAAGAATGGACAATGCGAGTTAAAAAAATATTGTTTTAAAATAGGTTAGATATTAAACAATTAGAATTTGGAATGCTTTTGTTTGCCAAAAATGTGTTTGGACAGACATATGTAAATCCACGTGAAAGTTAGTCACGTTTGGAACCACACTTCTGACCTCATAAACAAGGGAGATTTCTCAATATATTGAATTAGGGTTCGAAGTCAGAGGGCAGCCAGTTGGAGAATCAGATAATCGGAGAGAAAATCACACACAGTGATAGAGTCAGTTGGAGACTGGGTGTCAATTAGAGACGAAGGAAGAAGAGTAGACCATGTGGTCAAAAAGGCTTGAATTCCTGACTTCATCAATCAGCCGACAGATGAATAAAGAAATCATGATTAAAAATTTGGAACTGTTTGTCTTCGTGTCGTCTTTACAATCGAAAAGGTAAATGTGTTTTGTCTATTCATCTATAAAGGAACTCTTGTATAACCCCCTTACAACTAATGTGCCTCCTCCATTATAAGGGAAGTGTCTCCTCTCATCTATATGGGATAAGAATTGTTGCATCATATCTCACAGGCGGTATTGATATGAAGTCCTCAAGAATCATCTTAGTCTGTTATAAATGTCTCCCTCATTATCATCATCATCTGTTCTGAATCCCCGTTGTACATGTCCCCGATATGAACCCGTCATCTCTTTCAATAGCTGCACAACACTATATGCGCGTACGTGCTCAGTTACAAATTTACTACAATTTAATTAAGACCTCTTAAGATTAAAAACTATTTTTCGACATTTTCTAGAATCCAAATCATTTAATGCATGTTAATTCAAATTGGAATTAATATTCTAGACATGAGGTTAAATAAACATAAGCCCCTTTCTTTCTTGCTCCCTTTTACTTTCCTACTCTATCTCTCTTTCTGTGATGTAGTCGTTAATATGTAGGGACCCAACATGTTGAAGATACCGTCGCACAGAAACCAACACAAGGAATAGAATTCCCGCACATAATTTTTTGTGTGCACACGAAAAGGATCTTTGCCCTTGGTCTGATTAATTTTAAAGTTCAAGACTCATACCGATTAGCCCTTCGAAAACCTTTTTCCATCTCCAGGACTTATACAGATTAGCTACCCACCGAAAAGTCTTTGTAATCCCCAGGACTTATACAAATTAGCAACTCATAGGAAACTTTTCTAAAATAAAACATGGCTTTTAATTAAAGCCTTTATTTAATCCACGATGTTAATATGCTCTTATTTTGTCATTTTGTCAGCCATGACTGGGTAGAAGTCCCAAGTAATTGTACTTTGTGTGACGCCCGCACTGAGGATTGAACCTTTAATCTCTAGAACAGTGTGACTTACAAAAGATTTTAACCAAACACTTTATCCATGGGTCCTTGCAGATTAGAATAGTTGTCCGAAGCATCGAATAATTAATCCAAATCTAAAAAACTTAGACACGAAAACAAAATGTAATGTTGCAACCGTTTTACACACGTTTGACACATGTTTAACATGTAGACACGTTGCAAGGAAAGCAAGACAAGAAATAACTCGACTGCCTTTTTTCTTAATAAAACCACCGATATTTTTTACAGGTCTTTTCCTATCGCCCTCGGCCACCGTGCGTAACACGTCTATATCTGTCCATCTCTGATATAATCCCCAGTCTGCACATATATTTTTCTATTTGTAATCTTTTTTCTTCTTTCTTATCGTAACGTTACCTCGAACAGGGCTCGGTCATTCCCATACATTTACATACAATTGCACACTAGAGCATATACTAATGAGTTGTTTTCTGTACTGGAAAGGGCTCGTTCGAGAAACCATCTCAAGATTCTCAAACGGTCGCCATTAACTTGTGTAGCAGTAAACAAAATAATGATCTATTTTCTGTTGTGAATTAATGCCCCCTACTGAATGAATCAGCGATACACTGATTAATAAGATGGTGGGTCGCACGGATTCATCTATCCTTTAAGGAATGTCTTTAGCCCGTTTTACGAACTACCGTCAACCAACAGAGAAAATTCTAAGTTGCGAGCAATACAGATCTCTATCTCGCTTGTTACCGTCCACCGGATGGCAGAACTAAACAACTCTGTCGACCCTCTGACTGATTCAGAATATCATCCCTCGCTAAAGAAACAGTTTACTTCTTCCTGTCAGATCTACTTCTTTGCAAAAAAACTGTTTGTTGTTTGTCTTAAAGAAATGCTGTTTTTCTGTTGTGTTCACAAATATATAATAAGGAGGAATACACACATCCTTTCCTTTTCCTAAACTTGCGTCAACCCTCTCTGTGTAAACAGAAGTTCATCCCAAAATTTAGAACTTATTTGGATCCTCTCCTAATACTTTCTGTAACCCCCTATTCGCTAGGAAGTTGGATTTAATATGCATTTCGAATAAAATAAGAGTACGGTTAAAAAAAACTTGTAGTTAAAGAGGATGTGATTAATTAACTGAAATTTAGCAAAGAGTAAATGATTATAAATTACAATAATTAGAACATTTAAAACCGATTTTTTAAACATAACTCAATGTCAGCAATAAATAAATAATTCAACATTTCTACTGTCTTATAAACAATACGTACGGAAAAGTCATCGGGAAACAACACGTCATTTGACAGTACATGTTGCAGTTCACGTTTCCCTCAATGAAATGTAACTCTCATATACCTGCAGCACTTATGCAGCCCAAGACCATGACATTACCACCACCATGCTTGACTGTAGACATGACACACTTATCTTTGTACTCTCCAAATTGGTGTTCATGGCTGTCACCCAAGGATGAAGCCTCTTCTGAAGGCAATAAGTAAGAAAGCCTGCAAACAGTTTGCTGAAGACATGTCAACAAAGCCCATAGATTACTGAAACAATATCCTATGGTTTGATTAGACGAAATTTAATTTGTTTGGTTCTGATGCCCTTAATCATGCGTGGCGGCGACCAGGTTAGGAGTACAAAGATAAGTGTGCCATACTTACAGTCAAGCATGGTGGTGGGAATGTTATGGTCTGGGGCTGCATGAGTGCTGCATATATTGGAGAGTTGTATTTCATTGAGGGAAACATGAACTCCAACATGTACTTTAAAAAATACTACAGCAGAGCATTACATGATCCCCATCTCTCTAGAAACTGTGTCGCAGAGCAGTGTTCCAGCATGACAATGGCCGAACAAACACATCGAAGAAAATCACTGCTTTACTGAAGAGGCTGAGGGTAAATGTGATGGACTGGCCAAACATGTCTCCAGACTTGAACCCATTAGAATATCTTTGGGGCAACCTCAAACAGAAGGTGGAGATGCGCAAAGTCTCAAATATCCCCCATATCTGCAACGCCATGATTGGAGAACGGAAAAGCATTCTAGTAGCTACATGTGAAGCTCTGGTAAACTCCATACCCAAAAGAGCAAAAGCAGTTTCATCATTATGATGGTGGCCACACGAAACATTGAGAGTTGACATGTTGTATGTTAATTTTGACAACTTTTCGTAAGAGGTGTACTTACATTTGTTGTCAGGGATTTGGATTTTAATGGCTACATTTTGAGTTATTTGAAGGGGAAAATAAATTAACTCTGTTATATATGCCTCAGACAGACTATTTTTCATTATCTTAAAAATTCATTTTTTTACTGTTGTCCAATGAAGAGATATACTTAAATATTTAAAGAAATGTGAGAGGTGTACTCACTTTTGTGATACATTGTATATTCACAGGAAGAAGGCCTGGCGATGAAATCACCATTGTCCCCAGTACAGGCCAATGCATACATGGAATACTTTGAGAAAACGGCATTAGGATCAACACCACTAAAGCCAACAATGTGGTTGTGTTATGTAGATGAAACATTTATACTCTAGCCCCAAGATGTTCAAACGTTACTAGAACATGTGAAATCGATTCGTCCAACTATACAGTTAACAATGGAAAACGAACATAACAATAATGTATCGTTCCTAGATATGCTGATAACTCGGACTGATCAGGGGTTTATGTTATCAACCTCTTTAGTAAAGCAGTGGTTGTCTTCGATGTGTGGTTTGGGTCATTGTCATGCTGGAACACTGCTCTTGCCTGAAAGCTAATTTTCACTGGACAGTACCTAAACTTCAATTCTGACCATCCATATAATAAAGAAAGGAATCGTCTGTTGCCTACAACACCAAGCAAAAGCAATATATAGTAACATCAGGAGATGGACAATTTAAGAGAAAACCTCGACCGAAACAACTTTCTAGAGAGCATGACATCAGCTCCAAGAAATATGAACTAGACAGAAAAGGACATCAGTCAGAAACTCACAACATGTTATATACCGTATATGAAGAGCTTGTCTTAAAAACAGTATTCAGGAGTGATTCAACTCTCCGGAAACAGCTTGTGAGTCAAGCCCCCTAGAGAAAAAAGTCATGACTAAGGACCGTGTACATGAAATCCCATGTAAATGTGGAAAACTATACAAAGGTGAAACGTGTCGTCCGTTGAATGTACGGTTAGAACATCGAAAACCGTAGTGCGTGGAGAGACTGAAATGTCAGGTATAGCTGACCATATCTAGAAGGAAAAAGGACGCCATCTACCATCATGGGATAAAGTACAAGTTATAGACAGAGAAGAATGGTGGCGAGTAAGACGACTGAAAGGAGCAGTACATATGCTTAGGAATAACCAATTACTAAGTAGACTTAGTATAGAATTTAATACGATATGGGAACCATTAATTATAAACAATATATAACATATACAAGTAATAAGTAAAAACATTAATATATATATATATATATATATATATATATATATATATATACGTTAATATATAGTAATAATTAGTAATAAATAGTGATATTATACTGGGCGAGTATTTGTTGCAAACTTTTTAAAGTGGCAGCATAGATTGGAACTCAGTCGGGCACGTAACATAGCAGAAATTACAGAATAGAGGCAGACTCTAAACGTCTCTTCTGTGAGTAAAACGAGGTAAGAAAAGGGAAAATGTCCTCGCACACTAAATTTCGATAACAGCTTTGTACCCTGATAAGAAATGAAAGAATACTCGTAGGAACTCCTCTCCAGTATGCATATTCAGGCGTATTTGACCTTTGTACAGGTAGAGGATTGCGGTGGGCGTGAAGTACTTTATGGAGCGCTAGAATGATTCCAGCATTTTCCAGTAAATTTAACGGTTTGTGTGAAAGGTCTGTGTGCCTCCGGTTGTTTAACGTTCTGTTTGTTTTGGAAATGTATTACATGAAGATCCGCCCTCCAAGGCCGTCTATTCGATTGGAGTAAGTGTATTGCTTACTGCCTAAATCGCTCCATACTGGGGAATAAATGCTCATCTGAGCCTTAATCTATGTTCTCTCCATCGCCAAACTTTCACGAAAAACACTCGTCTAGCCAAAACCACTATCAATAATTTTCCACACTCTTTATTTGTGCCAAAATCTAAGTATAGTTTCCATGAACAAAGCTTTTTTCTTAGAACTGCACGCCTGTGGAACTCTCTTCCGATTGCCTTCTTTCCAGCTGACTACAATCTGATTGTATTCAAGTCCAACGTAAACAAGCTCTTGATGAACCGTCTTCCTAAGTAATCCAATTTACAATATTCCCATTTCTTATTTTTACTAGGCTATAATCACATTAACTAATGTATACCCATTAACCCTTATCCTTGAGTTGCCTCCAGACCTTGATCAATGATGATTCTAGTGTAAAAAAATGGCGACACGCTTTTCTTTGTAGCGCTGGCTTGAGTTTCTTCCAATTTACTGGCTTTGTGTCACATCTCCCTGCGATGGCACGAAATTAAATAACAATGCAACTTTAGTTTAGTAATCCGTATAGACTCTAATAATATTTACGAATTAGACACAATTACCAAGGAAGATGTTCTCTTTTATTAGTAAAACCCAAAACATAAACAGAAAGGGATAAATCAATCTATTTCTACAGATAAAAAAACATAGTTATTTACTTTCCAATTTAGCGATCAGAATATAAAAAGGAAAGAAAAAATGTTATTTCTACCAAGACATTTTTCGGCCGACTTTTTATCAAGCCAATCGTCGACAATATGATGACAGCGCACAAATTAATTCGAGACGGGCTGTGCCTAATACGATACAAAAACCAAAGTCCGATATCTCTACTTATATATAAAAGGCACTTTGTATGCGTGTGTGAGTTCGTTTCCTATGGACTCCGAAACATCTAAGCCATTTTTTTATTGTACGTCGGGTGTCTGTGAGTGTTTATAGTTAGTCTCACAATAAAATGTATACACTCTTTAAATGACCATAAAACCAACATTTATTATAAGAAAGAAAAGTTTCATACATCAAAATACTATGAACAAATATAGAAACCAGCTAATTATCAAAAGTGTTCAAATTGTTGGCTATTGTGGTCCATGAACAGTTGACAACGGTCACTAATTGAATCGAAAACGTTCCTAATCAGTTCAATTGGTATGTTGACACATCTTCTTTCAATGGTTGCTTTCAACTAATTCACTGTCGTTCGTTTTGTGGTGTGAACCCTGTGTTTAACATGCCTCCACCCACCCAACCCCCGCTCAAAAAAAAAAAGAAAAATCCAGGGGGGTTGTCAAATCCGGTGAGCGCGGACAGTACTTGTACTTCTTCTTCTTCGTCCTATATTTCGCAAGTGACTATTAAGATATGCTCTTACGTCATGATTATAGTGGGGAAGTGATCCGTCCTGTTGGAAGTGCCATTCTGTATTCCTAAACATCTATTGGGAACGTGGCATAGCGTATTCATGTAGCAAGTTGATGTAATTTAAAGAGTGTATACATTTTATTCAAATAGCAAATAGCAAATAAACACAGCCCTGCCTGTGTGAGGAATGTTTTACATATAGACAAACAGCATTTTGACATTGTGTCATCGTTCCTTCTTCTTCTTCTTCTTCTTCTTCTTCTTCTTCTTCTTCTTAACAACGCCGAACAATGTTGGTGATGCCATAATCTTTTACTCTTTAATTATTCGTTCGGCCTTGCAATTTCACCGACAAAAAGTCTCTACCACCCACCTCCCCAACTCGTATCACGAAGATTACCTCATTCCACGTTCGGCCCGGCCAAAGATCAATACTCGACTGCCCAACCCAACTAACTAAACTCCACGTCTATATCTAAAATAGTCTTTCTCATTTATTACGTCATCACTTGATGGTTTTCCCATAATCCATTTGCTATTGTTCACAAATTTCAAAATGGCCTCTTAATTCCAAATTCCTCTTCCACGTGAAAACAAATGTTAGAATAAAATTCTATTCCATCAAAATATTCCTCGCTAGCATTCCCGATACATATTTACTAAACATTCTATTCTCCTAAGATCAACTATGATTATATTATTAATCGTTCAGGTTACTTTGTATTCCCCGGCAGTGCTCTTTATGACATTAATTATGATAATTTATTGGTGTGCAAATTGCTTCTTCTTCTTCTTCTTCTTCTTCTTCTTCTTCTTGTCGTCGTCGTCGTTGTTGTTGCTGTTGTTGGGACCTGCTCGAGAAATCATCTCAAGATCCTCGAAGCAGTTGTCATTAACTTGCACCAACGATCACGGTGCAAACAAAATTAGTACACCTTTACTCACGATCATATGTTAGTTCGTTGAGATATCTGGCTGATATTTTTAACCCACATATGTTATGAGCTTTGCTTTTTGCCACAATTTCGTGCTTCATATCATCTATATTATAGTATATATTCGCCGACTAACAAAAGCTCGATCACAACACGTGTTGATAGCAATACCGTTTTATTTTCTTCAAGGAATCATAAATATATTTAATCAAGAAATATTTTTTCTGGATAGCGAAAAAAAATGGATTCTTTGAACAGAAAAAATAATAACACGCAGCAAATATAAGTTTATTAAATTTTCTCTGAAAATATTATCCAATGTATTTTAAATATAGAACTCACCCAAAGGAGAAAATAATATTGTATTACATATTCCAATACAAAAAATAAAATCACATTATAACGATCTACAATTCACTCCTTCAGTCCAGCACCTCTTGACAGACAATGTCCTGGTTTATTATTTGCCCTGTTTCTTTCGAATGTTTACATTTTAAGTAACGTTTTGTTGACTTCTTTCATTGGTGGAGAACCACTGCATGGTGAAATTATTACGAGTTTCTTTATCACACCATTACAAAAATTACCATATATCATGATAATGACATTAGAAAACGAGGCCACATCAAAGGGAGATTACTCTGATATTCTTATCGCGGTTGTGAAATTGTATTTTTAAAACCAGTTTTCGCTTTTGCTTTTTATAAGCAGTTTAGTTTCCAAAAATTGTATTTGACCTTTTTCAAGGCATAAAGTATAGACTAACTAAGGAAACCGCAAGCAGAATATTATATATATTGGAATTAGTTTTTAATTGTGATGATACTCCCATCGATTTCGATGTATAAGGCTTATCACAGCAATTAAATTACTCAGAAATCCACACGGGTGATTGGTTTATAATGGTGAACGCTTTGTGAAGAACCTACCACACTTTGTGGGACAACTACTAACTTTCGTCGGTGCAATGGATCTCAAACGATAGAGCAGGTTTTACATCAGGGTTTTCCTTCTTTTAGATGCATTCCGTAACGAACTCTGGGTGTATTTCTTCCTAATGGATTAAAAGCGCCCCCCCAATACTAACCTGAAAATTCCTACGTCTCGGTGCGCTACATACAATGCCTAGCATTCCCAAAATGTTACCCATGTGATATTAGCTGGGCTCGTCTTCCTCACTTCAGTGATCTGGTGAGAATCGGTGAGTCAAAGCGATTATTTTCAGTTATAAGGAAAATCCTAAAGCTAAATTAAGACACTGCCAAATAAAACTCATTAGTAAACAGTCGAAGGTTAATCGAACTGATGTATTTAGGGGCGTGTTTAGAACTTACAAAATTAAGATCAGAGACCTGTTGTTATTTGATATTTACGTTTTTATATGTTTAATCTTTACACGTTTAAGATGCGACATATATGCTTTGTGTGTGATATGATATAGTTGTGTGATGTGTTATCTTATATACGATGTGCCTTCAATAAGTTTCCAGACTTTTTGTACAGACATTTAAAATTGTCGTAGATTCTTGAAAATTCAGTATGTTATTGCTATCTATCTTATGAGATGACTGGCTAATTTGTTTATGATTTTAGGTTCAAATGAACCGCTACAGCAGGAATTGGAATACACCCTAATAAAGCCTAATTGTCAAAGCTGGTGAATTTCAACAACGCAATCCGGACCTAAGGACACTCTATAAGAACAATATCCAATAAATTCTGTTTTAAACTTTTAAAAAAATGCCATCGAAACGTATGCAATGCTGGAGATTGCTTTTGAACTATTTTGCAAGAATGGAGCCTCAGTTGTTAAGTCGAATAATAGATTCAAGGAAGGCAGAGAATCTGTGAATTTCATGGATAAGAACCGTCTTGTGCCTATAGAGACAATGACTGCAAAGTTATTTATCAGTGTCGGAATTGTACATACAATTATTCGCAAGGAAATAAAGATCTGGAAAGGGCACCACCTCACAATTACATCCTTGTCACAGACTATTTGGCGAAGATGGATATCAAGACAGTTTCTTACCTTCCTTATAACCCAGACCGTGCACAATTTGACATTCGTTTATTTCCTAAGCTCAAGTAAAATCTTAGAGGATGTCGTTATAATACAATTAATGACATGAAAGAGGCTGTGACAAGGGCCATTGACACACTTACACAAGAGGACTTCCATGGGGCCTTCAAGAAGCTGTTGAAATTGTACAAGTGCATTGCAGCTGGAGGAGATTACTTCGAAAGAAACTAGTGTGTTCTATCAATAAAAGTGCTCATACGAAAAAAAGTCTGGAAACTTGTTAAAGGCACCTTGTACATAACTTTCTATAGAAAAATTAAGACACTGCGCAATCAAACTCACTTACATACATCAAATCTATATAAAAGCCAAGTACGTCCAAGGATGGAATACTGTTGCCATATCTGGACAGGAGCTGCTAAAAACAGCCTTTCCTGCCTTGACAGAGTACAAAATAGACTTCGTGGCTTAGTGGGGGATGCCCTTTTCTCTACCCTGCAACCTTTCTCCCACATAAGAGACGTTGTGAGCCTATCCATGTTTTATCGTTATTTCCATGGCAGGTGCTCGTCTGAACTCCAATCTCTGGCCCCCCTCGCCAATCTTTCACGAAAAACACCCGTCTCGCTGAATCCACTGTGAAAAATTCCCCCACTCTATATCTGTGCCTAAATCAAAACGTGGATTCCATGAACAAAGCTACTTTCTTAGAACTGCACGCCTGTGGAACTCTGTTCCATCTACCTGCTTCCCAACGGACAACAACTTGGATGTGTTCAAGTCCAACGTTAACAAATTCCTAATGAACCGCCCCCTTAAGTAAACACTTCATCAAATCTCCACACGAACGTAATGTACTTGCAATAACCCTTATCCCTGAGTTGCTTCCGGGCCTTGATAAGTGGTGATCACTGTGTAAAAAAAAAGCTATTAATACAATCGTTATATTTAGGAGTATGTTTAGAATTAAAAACTTATATCGGACACCTATTGTCATTTCATATTTATTTTTTTATTTATTTAATTTTTGTATGTTTAAGATGTGATATATCTGCTTGCTGTGTGATATGATATAGTTGTGTGTTGTGTGAGCTTATATATCTGTTTTGTGTGTGACACATTGTTCTGTGGTTTGTGATTTTATATATCTTTTTAATGTGTGATATGTAGGTGTGGTGTGTTATTTATATATCTGTTTTGTATATGATATATTGTTGCGTGATGTGTGATTGTATATATCTTTTTGGTGTGTGATATATACTTGTGAAGTGTTCAGTCATACATCTATTTTGTGTGTGATATATAGTTTTGTGGTGCATGATCTTATATAGCTCGTTGGTATGCGATATATGTGTTGTGTGTGATCTTATATATCCTTTTTGGTGTGAACGATATAGTTGTGTGTAATATATCTGTTTATTGTGTGATATATAGTTGTGTGGTTTGGTATTTTATATATCTCATTGGTGCGTGATATATTGATGTGTCGTGTGTGATATTTGTTTGGTATGTGTGTATATAGTTGTGTGGTGTGTGATCTGATATATCTGTTTGGTGTTTGATATATAGTTGTGTGGTGTGTGATTTTATATATTTGTTTGATGCATTATCTTATATATATTGTTTGATATATAGTCGCGTTGTATGTTCTCTTATATATCTGTTTGGTGTGTGATGTATAGTTGCGTGGTGTGTTCTTTTATATATCTATTTGTTGTATTATGTGTAATTGTGTGGTGTGTGATCTTATGTATCTGTTTGGTGTGTGATAAAATATATTAATTATCGGCTTACCTCATTTTAAAATCGTATCTAGGTTTTCTATTTCACAATTTCATATTTTTTCTTCGGGCACCTAACTTGAATATATTTCTACGATGACAATCTCGAATTACGTAAACATGGGAACTGGAATAATTAATGAGATTTGTGTAACAGAGTAAAAAGCAACCAAAACGGAAACACATTGATATCTTCATAGAGATATTTCAAAATATTCATAATTGATAATCACAAGATATAAAAAACAATTAAATAGAAATTTTGTTATCGTTCGTTAACATCCCAGGTTCATTAAATGCGAACATACAATATTAGTCTAACGTATTTAACTGTTATAACTGTTTATTTCTCATATTTGCTATATTGTTTACTGAAACTTGCTCAGCAACGAGATGATTTTATTTATCTAATAGCCCGAGATTTAATGATGATCAACGAATGCTTTATACTCTCATATTTTTATTGTCATCTAAATCGGTGAAATTGTCTATTTTTCAATCAAATCAGTTCACTGCCTGCTCTAGTTGGGGACCCATCGCGGTGTATCGAGATGAAGTTTCACATGCCTTCCCGCATTAACTTGGTCCACAATATATTATGATCTACATTGAACAACGAAAAAGTAAAGTATCATAACGTAATTGTGCTATCAACAGAAACCTTTATTTCGAACGCTTCTACATCATATCAAAGATCCTATTGTTTATTTTATGCGTCGGTTCTTTCGGCTTGTGAGGTAATATCACTTCTCACATAAACTTGTGATGTTAGTCTGTGTAAGATGTTTACTTGGGTCAGTATCGGCTGATCCTTCTTTCATCAGATTATTTCGATAATCGATTTTCGATACTTCTCGAAAACAACCCTATCTAAGAACACTGACAGGTACATACAGTACTTTCTTGTGAAATTTCATAAAAGTCAGCTCAGTCGTTTTCGAGCACATAAGGAACGAACTGACACACACAGATACATATAGACGACGTTCATTTTATATAACAGTAGAGATAGAGATGACGATTTAGCATCTCTCTATTTGAAACCGAGACTATACTATTACTTCTATTAATTTATTATAGTATTCCCTTTTAATGTCCATTACGTTCTACGATAAAAAAATTATAGCTAATGTACTATGCTTCAATACTAAATACAGAAGAGTATGTAGTATCTGTTTTAGCGTCAGCAAATAAAATAAATAAAAACTTTCTGGCATGCCCTGTTTTTTAGTGCTATGTAGTATCTGTTGTGTCTTCATGACACCACCCTCTTCGGCATTATATTATCATTTGAAGAACGGTAACGTATCAGATAGATAGATAGATAGATAAAACGTAACATGCAGCCGCAGCAGAGGTTGAACTCACTACACAAGTTTGTGGCGTAATTCAAATCTTGACGTAGCTAAATACTTTTTCGCCAGGGCTATCAAGACTATTATTTATCTTGACACCATCACTAGATGGGTTGCCTACCACGGCTTAAGAAAGGCCCATCTACTCTCGTGCGAAGAATAGACCGCGCCAGTTTCTCAACCTGTACATAGAGCGCCTCGCCTTCCCAAATGCTCGCCCGTCTGGTACTGGCCAGGTTCAACGTTGCTTAACTTTGGTGATCTGGCGAGAACCTGTGTGTCGACATCATTGTGCCGGATAGATGGATAGCTAGATAGATATATATTAGTTTGTCAATATATCATCCTCTCAGACATTAACTCCCCCTTCGTGACGAACAGTGTAGTATAAATTCGTTCTACAAGATATTCACTTTGGCATACCGTAATACAACATGATCATGTTGACACACCGGTTCTTGTTAGATCACATAAGTTAAGCAACGTTGAGCATGATAAATACCAGATGGGTGACTAATTTGGGAATACCAGGTGCTGTATTTAGGAAGATGTTGACTACTCCCTACAAGAGTTGCAAAAACCTAACCTGGTCATCTCCCCTAACGGGGATGTACATGCGACCGGGAACCGCTTGTGTATTTCATACTCATATGAAAGTTCTTCTCTTGGCGGAAGCCGGTTAAACCAACTTAGGGTTAGTTCCGCAGTTTCATTTTTATTTTTATTTTCATATAAATCTGTTCGTCATGATACTATCCTCCCAGGCATTATCTTTTACATTTGTGCCGGCAGTGCAGTATGTTTTCGTTTGTCTTTATACTATCTTCCCAGGTATTGTCACCTGCAATTTCTGGAGAGGATATTGTAGTATCTATTCTGTGGATGTGAAAATACCATGCTCCCAGGAATAAAATGCTACTTTCTTTTGGGGTCGTGAGTAATATAATAGCAAACATTATGTCTATTATATTAAATTCCTGGCTTGATTAGCTACATAAAATAGGTCATCAATAGAAAAGCACCTTTGATACTTATGGGGACGTAAATGGGTGGTTGGTTGGTTGTTTTTGTTTTACGGCATATCAACCCTTTTCGGGTTATTTAATGCCGAATCCAAAGATTTTGAAGAAAATTTTTTTTAATAGAGTATATTTGTTGTTTTCACATCGGTTTCTATTTAACCCATAGTTGGGACCCTAACAGGTACTACCACTCCGGGTCAGAGTGGATCTGGGAGCAATGGTAATTAAAGGGTGGCTCCACACTCCCCAAAGCCCACAAGCTGGGACCTCACCACTGGATATAGTTTAAGGTCATATCCAGGACCCCCATTGAGGGACTTTTACCCTCTGCAGGGGGGGGGGCAGTCGGCGTATTCTAATGCCCCACCGACAGGGCTGTAAATGGATGGTAATATTTAGTACTACAAAGACAATACGACTTATCTTTAAAAAAAAAAGTTTTTTCTTTTAATTTCAGCAACAGATTCTTATGGATAAAAATTAAGGTGTGATCACTCAAGCTCCTCGGAGTAACATTTACAGAGTACATGAATTAGAGCAAGTATATAAAAGCCATTTAGCTGCTGCAAAGGAAATATTTTCACATCTTACAGTGTCCATGAATAGAGTATGGTTACCACACATGAGCCGGTGAATCAGCCGCTTGTCTATTTCTGTCTCGGTCTCCCCCTCTCTCTCTCTCTCTCTCTCTCTCTCTCTCTCTTTCTCTCTCTCTCTCTCTCTCTCTATCTATCTATCTATCTCTGTATTTGACAGGACTCTAAAAAAAGTTCCAATAAAGTAGGTTTCTGACTGTCAACAAATCTCTAATCCTTGTCACACTGCTACAATGTAGTATCCCTGTGCTTGTTTTAGATGTACTTAAATTGAATGTGCTCCAACGAACGTAGGAGGTGCCTTAAATAAGCATCCAGATTTTTTTTATTTTGTATAAGCACTTTTATTTTATTGGTAGTACACACATGAAACTGTAGTCACCTTCAAAATAATCGCCTTCGGTTTCAATGCACCTGTTGTACCGTCCCCACAACTTCTGGAAGGCTCAATTAATGTCTTCTTGTATGAGCGAGTCAATGACCCTCGTCACAGCCTCTACAATCTCCTCAATTATCTCATAGCGACAGTCTTTAATGTTTCCCTTGAGCCTGAGGAATAATAAAAACTTCCAGGAAGCAACGTATGGACTATAGGAAATTTTGACGGTCATCACAACGTCTTTTTTCTGATCTTCTTTGCGCCCTCTATGGGGCAAAATTCGTGCAAATATCATACATCCAAAGTTTCTCGCGAATATTTGTTTGCAAAGTTCCCACACTGACATCAAACTGTGCACTTATTGTCTCTGTAGAAAAACCGACTGTCCTTATTCATGAAATTCTTTATTTGGCCAATCAATTCATGGGTTCTGACTTCCTTACTCCTCCCACACCTCTAATTATCACTCACAGACTATCTTGCACGAGTCGAGCACCAGTTATTGAGTGGTATACGTTATTTAAGGAAGGCCTGGCGTCTGTAGGGGTTGATGAGAGATACAGGAGAAGTAAGGATATCCGAAGAGTTGATTGGCCAAATAAAGAATTTTATGAATAAGTGTACAGTTTGATGTCAGTGTGTGAACTATGCACACAATAATTCGCGATGAACTGAAGATGTGGAAGATTTGCGGAATTTTTTTCTTAAAGGTGCTCAGAGAAGATCAGTTATGAGACAATTGAAGAGGCTGTGACGAGGGTCATTGACATGCTTACACAAGAGGACTTCCATGAGGTCGTACAGAAATTTTTGGAACGGTATAACAAGTATATTGTAGCCGGAGGAGAGTACTTCAAAAGTGACTAGTTTCATTAGTGTACTCCCAATCAAAAGTACGCATACGAAAAAAGTCTTATTAAAGACACTTGTATGTGTATATTTCTATGTAATTATATGACAGAATTTATTCCTCGATAAATTAAACGATAATTATGAATCTTGGAAAACAGGTGGTAGGCTTAGCTTGACGTAATGCGGGCTATATGTAGTTTTATTTGATTTATGTAATAATAGTAAAAAAATATAGATGAACCCCTTTGTTAAACTTCAGATACCTACAATTGTTTTTTAAATTTTTACTGTATTCCTATTTATATAACAGTTGGTCGATTGGCTTGTTACTCGGTCAGTTGCTCTTTGTTATATATCTATCTATCTATATATATATATATATATATATATATATATATATATATATATATATATATTATTCGATGCGTCCAAGCAACTCTAAAAGATATTCTGTCGGTCTGCTCCAACGTCACTCATAAATTTTTAAGTTAGAAACTTCGTTTTCATCGTTGAACAAACATAATGACTGGATGCACATCATAACTAAGTGTCCATAGTTGCTGAGTGTTCGTCAGGATTTGAAACTGAATTCATTTTTCGAAAACGTACCTTCTGAAAATCTGGCAAAATATCATGCTTAAATAGTGCAGTATACCCGCCACTTTACAACAAACTCTGACCCCGGTTAAGTGTAGCTCATTTTTTGTTGCATTTTATATATGTTTTCATTGTTTTTCTTTTATTCAATCAACATGTTTGTCTTACATACCGTATAATTTTTCAAATAGTAAAGCACGTGCTATGAAAATCCCGTTTCGCATCTTTTAGTCTACGAATTTGCAGTTTTTCAATAAATCTCAAGATTTTAATTTTTTTAAGACCGAAGTTGATCCGAATGAAGCCGGAAATTTTCTCTTTGATTGGATCTTTCAGTCTTTCGTTTTTTTTTTTTGTTTTTGTTTTTGTTTTTTTGTTTTTTTTCTATATTTTCTTGTGCTTTGTTTTGACATACTAAGATCATGGACAAAAGGAATATTCTGATTTCTAATCTCACTACAATTGAATTATTTTTTATTTTTTAACTTTAATCCTTAGAGACTTTCATTATACGATTATTATATATTAGCATTGCAGCCCGGCGTTTCCCGGGTGTTTGGAGGTGTATGTTGAGCAAAAAAAGCGGTCAATTTTTTTCAAATTTGACCTCTATTATGAACCCTTAACATCTATTGTTTTGGGCTCAAATAAAGTTATTAAGTTACATCCATGTCCAAGGAATCTATATCTAAAATCTCAAGTATTTAAACCCAACATTGGCGAAGGAGTTTGGTAGTTCTTAAAGGTCACATCGTTGAACTCTGACCCCTTAATAGCCCAATTTCTGGCCGAAAATTAATAACAAAGATTTTTCCAAATTTCAGTACCCTGTATCTCAAATTTCGAGTCTGTAGACTTAAAACTGAGAAAGTTATTGCGTAGGGAAATGTACACAGACACACACACAAACACGTTCACTTTTACAGATATATAGATAAATAATATCAAAACTATTATTATTCGGAAAACTGTTCTCATCTTGATTTATACAAAGTTTCAGTCTGTAATCTCTGATGCACTTAATTATGAATATTATATAATATATATATACATATATTTAGTAAGCAGGTAGTAATAAATGATATAAATAATAATAAGAAGAATAAGAAGAAGAAGAAGAAGAAGAAGAAGAATAACATTAATAATTTTTCATAATTTAAACACAGCTTATCGCCCTCTTTTACTAAAATAATAACTTTGATACATTTCCTGTGCTGATTATTTCATTACAAACACACAAATCAATTAACTCACATTTAATCATTTTCCATAATTCTTGGATATGTTACTAATTTCGACAATAATTTTTCATAAATTTAACACTTACTAAAATAATAACTTTTATATCTTGCCTGGGCTGATTATTCCATTACAAACACACTAACCAATTAACTCACATTTTATCATTTTTCATGATTCTTAGATATGTAACTGATTTCGAAAATAATTTCTTATAATTACAGACCCAAATTATACCCCCTCCTACTGATATAAGAACTTTGATATATTGTCTGGGCTTATTATTTCATTACAAACACACCAATCAAGTAACTCACATTTCATCATTTTTCATAATTCTTGGATATGTTACTAATTTCGACAATAATTTTCATACTTTAACCCACTATGTCGCCCCTCTTACTTAAATAATAACTTTGATATATTGTCTGGGCTGATTATTTCATTACAAACACTTCAATTAATTCCAAGTATTCTCATAGTATATATGTTCCACCTATCTTATCCAATCCTTGGTGACGCCCCGTATTCTGCTAGTATATATCTTTCCCCTATCTCATTCTATCCTGGGCGACGCTGGGTATTCTACTACTATGTGTTTTCCACCTATCTCATTCAATACTAAGTGACGCTTTTTGCTAATATATATTTGCACTTATCTCATTCAATTCCGAGATTGACTTCATGCCCCCCACCGCACTGTTAAAAATATACATGAAATAGAGTAATATTTACATCGTAAACTGCTTCAGCCCTTTCCGAGACTGACTTCACATCCCCCACCTCACTATTAAAAATATACATTAAATAAATTAATGTCTAAAACGTAAATGATTTCAGCCATTTCCGGGACTGACTTTTTATCTGCCATCCTACTGTTAAAAATATACATTTGATAAAGTAATGTCTTAAACGTAAATGGTTGCAGCCATTTCCGGGACCGACTTCATAAACCCCACTCTACTGTTAAAAATATACATTAAATAGAGTAATGTTTAATGCGTAACAGTTCCAGCCATTTCCTAGACTGATTTCATATCCCACACCCCACTGTTAAGATATACATGAAATAAAGTAATGTTTAAACCGTAAACGGTTTAAGTTATTTCCGGGATTGACTTCATATCCCCCACCACCTGTTTAAAATATACTTGAAATAAAGTAATGTTCAAATCATAAACTGTTTCAGCAGCTTTTCGAAATTAGTACATGAAAACATTAACACTGTTAGGGATTAGGCAACCATTGATTCAACATAAATTCCAGTCTCAGCATTCCAGTGACTTAAACCCGCCTCTTTTTTGATCTTTGTAAACGGAGGAGAAATCCTTCATTACTGATACAATTTTTATTTTTGTTACTGACCAGAGTGCCCCTTTTTGGGAGCTGGTCTCCCTCCCAAATTTTTAACCGACCTCATGTCCAACTCTGCCCTTGTGGGGAGAAAAATAAATAAAAAAATAAATAATAAGAAGGGACATTTTCCAGGGCATTTATAATCAATCAGAAGGGACATTTCCAGGGCATTTTGTAATTAAATCAGAAATTACTATTCCCAGTAGGTTTGTTACATTAAATATAGTACCTATTTGCAATGCCTCCCCACGGGACAGATTTAGACACCAGGGTCGTTTTTTACCGTGGAGACAAGGAACAAAAAATTGTCTTAGTTGTAAAGGATTTGTCTTCCAATGAGAGAGAAGAAGTTGAAATTATCATTTGAAGAACAGATACTACACTTTGATCTTGGCCAAAGGCCAAGAAGAACAAATCATTTTTATTAGCTTTGCCTCAACAGCGACAATTTTTTTGCGTGTTTTATTAACATTATTATAATTGGAATATTCCACTTTCCTTTTAAGGGGTGACATGGTTTATTTGGAATATTCTACTTTCTTTTTTTAGGGATGCACAGCATGATAACGGCCGAAGCGAATTATGATATTAATATAAAGATAAGAAATGGAATTTCATAACAATTAAACGACCTGGATGAAAGCGTGACACACAAAGGAACACACACGCTATCGGATTAATATATAGATAATAATAATTCGAGAAGCTTTCTTTCGGGTTTCTAATCTGTGCCCCCCCCCTGTATGTGTCACTCTCCTTTTTAAACTTAAACATGATAGATATGGAGCCCTGCTGACAGGCGTGTAATAATTTACACGTCCGTCGACAGGGATCCATGACCATCATGCTTAGGTTTGAAATGCCGTTAAGGTTGCCTTAAGCGACAATGACTGGATGCATATTAAGAATATCAGGTTTACAAGCGATACGCTCGTTTATTAAGGGTTTTAAGCATATCGCAGAGATTGACAGAAAATTAATGAGATCCGAAACCTGAGCCTTCCTATCACGTCTGTACATGCATTAGAAAATCCCCGAAGCGGAAAATAATGGATCCTGAAAACAATCCGCAGCTCAAATCAAGGGATCTGTCCCTGGAAGAAAAATCTCAAGTTTTCGTTTTCCTGTCTTTCTTAACGAAACGATAAAGAAACGATCACGAATATGACTCATGTGATAGCCATCGGTTTTCTCACCTGGCAATAAAATGGCAATTCGCATGCAATGGCGTCGTTATAAATACGGTGGTCTTCACGTTGCTGAATTTGTCAGATGGGGATTATTTGTATTATTTAGATTATTAGCAAGTCCTTACCTTAACCTTTGACCTTGTACCTTATGTAAATTATGTGCACCAGCATAGGCTCTGACCTTGACCATTGACCATTACCTTAGAAAATGATGTACACCATTCCCAGGTGGGGGATCATCGTCGTGCCAAGTTTGTTTATGATCGGTCCAGTGGTATGGGCAGTAGGACAATATATATATATATATATATATATATATATATATATATATACATAAGAACAAGTAGTTCATAAAACATGTTATAAAATACTTTGAAAAGGAGTTAAAAATAAATTTAATTTTAAAAAGGAAGCACAAAATAAGTGGGTAGTCCTTAATCCGCGGAGTTTCGAAGAAATACTTTCCTTCTCATCAGAGGGTTTAGCAAAATGCGGGATCGGATTTTGCTTGCAAAATATTTGATGAAACTACAAGTAAGTCATAGATCTTACTTTGTAACAAGCAGAGGGAATATGGTGAAGAAAAAGTTGATTTCACGTGAATGGATAAAATATCCAATAACAGTTACATCCAAAGATCAAAGTCCAAAAAGTTGGTTAAGTTTCCATTTCCACAATAAAATACAAGGGAATCGCGTAATTGGAAGATGGTCCGTAGTAATCCAAAAAGCAAAAATCCGTGGAATAATTCACAAATGGGGGCAAGGAAAAGGGAATGAGTTTAAATAATATTATTAAAAGGAAGATAAGATATGCGTAGAAAAAAGAATTTAAAACGACTGTCAAGGCTGTCCTAATTTTGGGAGAATGAGTGAAGAAAAAGAAAAAAAATTGAATGAGGATTGAGTTAATTTTAGAATAGAAAAGCCAATGTCAAAATGACCAACCTAAGATGACGTTGAAAAGGCGCCAAAATTTAAAGCAAAAAAAAGGGATTAACTGAAATATACAAGTTATTACTTAAGAATTAAATTATCTGCAGAAATTTTTAAAGGAAACAAATGAATTAATGATAAGTGAAATACATACACATGTATATACATACATACATATATATGAATACATACAATTACCCATATAGATACATATATATATACAAAACAAACACACCCACATATACAAACACACATATATATATACATATATATAAGTAAATAGATGAGTAAATAAAGAAATAAAGAGTTGAAAAAAATTAAGGGGAGAGGATGACTGGTATCTACAAATTCCAGAATATGACAAATAAGTATATCAGTAAATGCACATAGTAAAATATGAGTAAACATACATGCAGAAAGTAAATGTGTAGGTAGATGGATATATTTGATTGATGTGAATATTTAAACACTAAAACCGAGATTGAAGATGTAAAACCGGCCAAAAAAGAAGAAATAAAGAATTATAATGAAAATTACAAATTATAAAATGCTAAGAAAATATGTAGAAAAAAAGATAATGTTATAGAAATAATGAAAGGGTAATTTAATAGCTATGTAATTTCAAATTTACCATATTTAAATTTGGACTTATGTTTGCAGTAGGAGATAAGTTCGTTTTTAGAGATTATTATATTACTACTTTGAAGGAAAGTAATTATAGTTCGGTTTTGCAGAGGCGACATGACTTAGAGCTAAGAGTATAAGACTTAACCGTTTTTAGGATAGTCCATTTAATTGAGAAGGGGATATTATTAGAATAAAGTTTTTTTTAATTAAATTGGCTATAGAAGTTCCTTGGTTATTATTAGAATTTTGGTTGTTTAAAGAAGAAGTGTGGTTTGATATTCTTTTCTTAATTAATGTTGAAGTTTTTTTTGTTTTTTTTTACATAGGCATCACCACATTATCAAGGTCAAGAGGCCACTCAAGGATAAGGGTTAAAGAGTGTACAGTAGAAATTGGGCAATATAGTAATCATTAGTAATGAAAATTTGGTAAATTTGATAACTTATATGGAACGGCTCATTAAGAACTTATTTACGTTAGACTTGAACACAACCATATTGTAGTCAGCCGGAAAGCAGGAAAACGGAAGACAATTCCACAGGCGTGCAGTTCTAAGAAAGAAGCTTTGTTCATGGAATCTACGTTTAGGTTTAGGCACAGATAAAGAGTGGGGAGAATTATTGATAGTGTTTACAGCTAGACGAGTGTTTCTTGTGAAAGTTTTGCGAGGGGGGACCATAGATTGAAGCTCAGTCGAACACTTTCCATGAAAATAACAATACATCAGAGACAAACTCGCAACATCTCTTCTGTGATATAGAGGTTGCAAGGAAGAGAAAAGGACATCTCCTACGAGGCTACGAAGTCTATTTTGAACTCTATCAAGGCAGGCCAAGTCCTTTCTAGCAGCTCCTGTCCAGATGTGGCAACAGTATTCCATCCTTGGACGTACCTGGCTCTTATATAGATAGAGAATAGCATCAGCAGTGAGATATCTACTGGATCGATAGAAAGATCCCACCATTTTTCCAGCGGCCTTGGCAACAGATTTGATATACGTGTTCCATTTAAGATCAGGAGTAATGGTCAAGCCCAGAAGCTTGTCAAAACTTGAGGCCTCCTGAAGACGAGAGCCATTCATTTCAATTGATGACAAATGTGGATTAGAATGTTGATGATGTAAAGAGAGAAGCTTGGTTTTAGATGCATTAAAAGTAACCAGCCACTCCTTTCCCCATTGTACTAGAAAGATCCCACCATTTTTCCAATGTACTTTATTAACAGCTCGAGGTCTGAAATTAATATTAATTTTCTGATTTGTACTGAGGAAACAGTTTGAATTTTGTTCATTGTGATACATACATAAGCGCGGAACAATGATTGTAGGAGGACTGTTTTGGAGAGAATAAAAAGTGTTGTTAGTATTAGGATAGCTGTTAGGAGAAATATTATTATTATTATTATTATTATTATTATTATTATTATTATTATTATTATTATTATTATTATTATTATTGCTAGTTGTATGATTGTAAATAGAGGGGCTGCTTGAATGGTTTATTGGATTAGTAACTATATCAGATGGGGGGAAGAGGGATAACTTGATGACAAAATATTAGTGTCTGTTATGGAAGTATTGTGTGGGAGCTCTTTAATTGTGCATTAATATGTAACATCTCTATGGATGCAATCATTAATGAGTGGGCAACGATATTTGTTATTACAATTGCAGTTACTTTTGGGTTTAATTGGGAAAGGGATTTTTTGGGCTGATTTAAATTATATATATATATATATATATATATATATATATATATATATACATAGTTTATGACCTTGACCTTTGATCTTAACCTTGAAAAAATAGGGGGAATCATCCCTAGGTGGAGGACCATCCTCATGCCAGGTTTGGTCCTGGTCGGTCCATTGATGTGGGCTGTAGAAATTATAAACACAAACAGACACACAGACATATACGAGCGCTACTACTTTATATATATATATATATATTTAGATTCGATAACATCTTGATTTATACAAAGTTTCGGTCGATGAAATCTCTGACTGTCTTCACGTGTACCTTGCCGAACTTAATTATAAATATTATATTATATATATATATATATATATACATATATACATATATTTAGTAAGTAGGTAATAATAAATGGTATGACTAATAATAATAATAATAATAATAATAATAATAATAATAATAATAATAATAATAATAATAATAATGTAGAACAATTAACTAAATAATAGATAGGTGTTGGCAGTATAACTGTGGCAAACAAGAATCCCCTGAAAGTGGCGTACTATTAGTAAACATCAAACCATTTGGATTCGATCTTATTCTCGGGATTGGAGTCACCAAGAAGTTCGGCGGCATACATATTGACAAAGGAGGCAAGGTATATTTTGCTAGGGCGGCCTTTGCTCTGGGTGCCAAAATAGAGCTGGAATAGAATGCGCGCGGATTTCGACAAACGCACCAAACCTTAGTATAACATGTCTGCAAGAACTCAGGCAGAATATAATAAAGGGCTACAAGCCTGGATTGGTAATTGGTTCCTTGCCCAGAATAGGAATTGGCTCCCCTTGTAGGGCCTGATCTCACTAATGGTAGTCCTCCAGCAGAACAAAGCTAAGACCGGTGCTAGATTATCGGTAATTAAATAAACACGTAGATCCGTTTACAGTCCACGCGGACATGTACACCGAGAAGTATAGAGAATAGTTGCGAACACAATCTAATGTTTCGGTATAAGAATTTTGCAAGGGACACATCCAAGTACATGTGTACCAAGCATGTGGCCATATCAAACCGTATTAATAAAGGCACAAAGATATTGCCTGACCCACATAGGGTTTGAACTAAATGTAACATCGTCCATCATGCAAACAATTGCAGCGAACATTGTCTGCCTATATTGATAATATGAATGTGGACGAGAATGTTGTGCCTGAGACGCCTGTGAGGGAGCATTTCTACAATTTCGGCCTCCTCAACAAAAAGCCGCAGTGGCTACAGAACAACACACGAGCGCTAGATTCGAAAGTTTTAGGCAGACATGCAAACATACAGGCATACATACATTTATATATTGGTAACTAAAGATTTTCGATCCAAACCGATTAAAAAGCTTGCCCTATCTCTATTTTCAGAGGAGTTTGGTAGAGTTCTAAAAGGTCAAATCGTTTTAAAGTTCGACCTTTCATACGATAAATATCGAAAAATTGGCTAAAAATATTAATATCTTCACCTTCAACTTAGTACTTTTCTACGGGGGGGGCGTCGCTTTTTCGCCGATATTTTTTTAAGTTATCCTCTCCTTTCAATTGTCTAGCCTTAATTTAAACATAAGTCATTTCAGTTTTGGCGGTGGTCGTAACCGCAAAGACGCCAGGTTTTTCCCCCCATTCTTTTCCTCCTTCACGGTACGAGTTCGAGCCTGCCTTCCTACTACCACTTTTTTTTTCTCAACATACACATCCAAACACCCAGGCAACGCCGGGCTGAAATTCTAGTCTATCCATATATCTATAAAAGTGAACGTGTCTGTGTGTGTGTCTGTGTGTGTGTCTGTTAATTTTTAGTCTACAAACTCGAAAGTTGATGTACAGGGTACTGAGATTTGTGAAAATCCTTGTGATTGGTTTTCGGCCAGAAATTCGGCATTTAAGGGGTCAAAGTTCAACGATTTGACCTTTGAGAACTCTACCAAGCTCCTCCGATAATTTTGGGTCCAAACACTTGAAATGTTATATATATAGGTTCCTTGGACATAATAATAATTAATAATAACTTGATTTGAGCCCAAAACAATAAACGTTAAGGGGTCATAATAGGGGTCAGATTTTTAAAAAATGGCCGCTTTGTTTTGTTTTTTTGTTTGTTTTTTTTTGCTCAGCATACACCTCCAAACACCCGGGCAACGCCGGGCTGAAATGCTAGTATAATATAATAATAAATAGAAAATTTGCATTAATCAAAATATCATATCAAAGCGTATTTTACGACCGGGCAAAGCCGTCGGCCTTCTAGTCTACACATCTATGAAACTGAATTTTCTGTGTGTATGTGTGTCTGTGAATGTACTTCCCCTATTGAGATTGAGGAAAATCTTTTTAATCGGTTTTCGACCAGAAATTCCGTTGGTAAGGCGTTCAAGTTCAATGATTTGACTTTTGAAAACTCTACCAACCTAGATGGATCAAACATGGATCAAACTTTCTAACTCGATTTGAGCCCAAAACAATAAATGTTAAGGGGTAAAATTGGGGTCAGAGTTAAAAAAAACATTTGAAATTTTATATAAAGTGTATTCAGACATGAGACTAGATTTTTAATCGGAAAATTTGGCTGCCAAGTGGGAAGAGTTCAAAACATTTGACCTTTGCGATGTCTAGCAAATTATTCAGCCAATTTTTGGTCTAAACATTTGAAATTTTACGTAAAGAGTATTCGAAGATGCAGCATGGTTTTAAATCAGTTTTTGTGCACAAATTTGTCTGCCAAGAGGTCAAAGTTGCAAACTCTACCAAACTCCTCCGTCAATTTTCGGTTTAAATACTTGAAATTTTAGATGTAGGTTGCCTGGATATGACCCAAACTTTTTAATATGTATATTCATATGCACATAAAGTTATGAACAGTACATAGAGTCCTAATAAAGCTGGGATGAACTGCTAGTATACTATAAAAAATAAAGTTTTCAATTTTAAAATACACACACTTAAGTACATAGATGACTGGTTTACCTTCGCTTATCTTGACTAGGTAACAATAGTGATTATTTTGCGGAACAAATTTCATTGGCTGTTTAATAGTGTTGATTTGCATTGAGTCTTGGTGTTGTTTTTTCCACAAGACCTATTCGGTCTTCTATCCCAAAAGATACCCTCATCATAATAATTCTATTGTTTATTTTAAATGTAGTTGTGGAATGCACTACGTTGGACGGACATCACAAATTTGAGATTCTCGTATCAAATAACTCGTCCCATCCAAGATTCGACATTCGAATTATACATCATAAGACGTTTTGCATAATACACATAGTTCGACTATTTGTGGGCACTTAATAAATACCCGTGTCTATGCCTTAACTTCAGTGTCAACTTTTTTTCCGTTTTGAGCATGTAACACTCTCCCTCACTTGAAAAGTTTAGAAACTATTTATATTAAGTGCTAAATGATTTTCTCTTTACAAACAAAGAGAAAATCTTTTAGCACTTAATGTAGTTTCTATCCAATAGGTCCCTGTTTCCCCCCACTTGTTCCCCTGCCACATTTCCATCTCATCTATTTTTTCTTAATCAATATTCATCTCGAATTAAGCTATGTTTAGCAAGGTGTATATATATATATATATATATATATATATATATATATATATATATATATATATATATATATATATATATATATATATAAATCTGAATTTGTTTATCAGCATCTCAAATTTTAACGTCATGGCGTTATTTCTAGCAAGATTTTAAAAATTAACGTCTAAGGCAGAAATGCTATATGTATTGGGTTCGATTATAGCTGATGTCACCAGCGGCATATATATTGTTTACTTTTGAAAGGAATACTATATATGGATACAATACCATAATCAATATATTATTGGCTTCACTAGTTCCAGAAATTTTAACTGAAGCATATAAATGATTCTATATTTTAAACGAAACAGTAATTAAAAAAATTGTCTAAAGACGACTGATGAAACTCAGTTGAAAGTATTTGCAAAAACATCAAAAGAAAAAAAAAACGTTGACGAAGGCGAATATGGAACTTTCCTGTGCAAATTCGACCGAGAAATAAGAACGACAATTCGAAAAATTGAAAAATTACAGAAAAACGTTCATTAATATATATATATATATATATATATATATATATATATATATATATATATATATATATATATATATAATTTTTGTGTTATATAAAGTAATATTATTTCGTTTTGGATTTCTGTTAATTACCATTTCAGTTATGTTAATCAAAGAAAATGGTCGTGAGCAGTATCTCCCCAGATTCGGAAGCAATACTCCATCTTCGGATGGATCTCACTCTTATGCAGGTGTTGGATTGTCTTAGGGGGCAGGTACTTTTGTTTTTGGAACGTAAGAATGATCCAATTATTTTCCAGCGTCCTTCAAAGATCTGATGAGTCCGTTTCATGTTTGTAGTAAAAGGCAAGTGAACAAAGAGAATACGATAAGGAGAGAGAAAGAGAGAGAGAAAGAGAGAGGGAGAGAGACATTAATTTACTGGCTGATATCATCAAAATCTTTGATCAAAGTAAGAAGTATTTACCGAAGAAACAAATTTAGTATTGATCGAAAGGTTGATGAACATTAACTGTTCGAATACATTAGCCCAACCCATAAACTAAGCCCTCAAAAGAGAACACGGTTTCCTAAAACTGAAATGTGAAATAGAAGAGCCATCGTGACGTTTTTTGCTATTGTTTGTTCGCTTGTTTCTTTGCAGATTGGTAACCCTCCCTCGTCTGACAATGCCGCTTAGACGTAAATTCCATAAACAAAACTTCTTTCCTAGAACTGCGCGGCTGCGGAACTCTGTTTCGCTGTCTTGCTTTCTAACTAACTACAACATAATAAATAAAAATGGATTCAATAATTGAGAAAGTATTTCCAAGCATTCTATAAACTAGCTTCGAACTAGCTTCGAAATCTAGTGGCCGAAGCTTTCTTCTCTGCCTTACTTTTTTTCCTTACAGAAAAGACGTAACGCGTCTATCTCTGCTCTATCATTTTAAACTGTGTTTCAATCTATAGTCTCCCCCATTACCTTACAAGTAGCATTTGTTATTCTCGAATGGTCAACAATCTATTAGACGTAACGTCGCTTAATTTCGGTGATCTTAATAGAAGCCGTGTGTAAACAGAATTTTACGCAGTATGACACTGGTTTATTAATCAGAATAGAACGCTTTATTTTTTGCGGAGAGATTCATCACATACTTGAAAACAACGAGCATACGACTTTCGGATAAATATTGAAAGAGAAAAAAAAGAAACTAGATGGTATATGGACATCATGGGGACTAACAACATTTTGAATTTATGAATGTTAGACAAACAAATGCTGAACATCCACAGAATACCAGCATCAATATATTACACGTGAAAGAGTCCCCTGTGCCGACACCTGAAGAAGTTTTTGTTATTTTTTTTTGTTTTTTTTTTTTGTTTTTTTTTTGTTTTTTGTCAAAATTAGAAATTAATCGGATTCCGAAAAGAAGAAAAAATGTTTGCCATGAAACACTAAATAAATAATAAAACAAAATTATAGTAAGTCGTTGGATTTTATTTTTATTTTTTATTTCTACAATTTGCATTTATTGGAGTATTTTTTTTTTCTGTTTCGTATCGTTGTTAAGATTTGATCATCGGCGATGTTCGACATACTCTGGCGGTTAACATCATATTCCGGGCAAACCTGAACGGACGCTTACATGCGCCCGGTAGAAAAATCTGCACAAATACCTCAAATTTAGTGACGGAATCATATTTGTAATCAAATAAAGCTTCTCTGATACATGGATTCACAAACAAGTACAAGAAATAAATGGTAGACGGCTGTTACGTTAACGCAAATGATTGACAACGATTATTGAAAAGAGCTGGAAAGTTCTGGAAATCTAAGGAAAATTGTCACCTTGATTGAAGAGGAAGCTCCGTTATTGTCAGTGAGCAATCACCGTTAGTGACCTATATCAACATTGCTTGTTAATAAATAATTACTATGTTATTCATATCGTATATAGATGTATTAGTTTTAGTTATACAAAAATAATGTTTGAACAGATCGGTTATTCATTTTTATTTATTGCGGACTATTATCCTCATCTTTCGATTGTTGTTTCGCGACGTTTCGGTCAGCTATTTCTCTGGCCTTCCTCAGGTGGTAACCGCGACGGGATAAGAACTCCGAATCTCCTAACGGCATTCTTAGCAATTACTGCGTTCTCTACGGTTCCAGGTGGGCATTGTATGAAGATAGCGGTTTACATCCTACCCAAAGCCGGCCAGAGGCTTAGTTGGGCGAATACCTGATTAAACGAACAACAACTATGGAAGGCAGTAATTGCTGAGAATGCAGTTAGGAGATTCGGAGTTCCTATTCCTTCGCGGTTACCAGCTTCACAACTAAAAATATGAAAATAATAGTCCGTAATAAATAAAAATGTATAAATAATACACATCTCAATAAACATTCCAATTAATAAAATAATAGATGTGTCATAGTTGATATTTTTTTAAAATAAATTTTAAGTTGAACAGTGGCATTTGTTGTGTCCAATTAGTTATAGGTGCGCATACTATCGGATAGAAAATGAGATTTATTATCGAGTTCATGAAACAAACGCATAGCAATAAAATAATTACCTTTTTTTTTCAAAATCAATGCCATGTGTTATACTAACAGCTGTTTACCTATACAGTGGTCTTCGTATATCTACCTCCCGTTTGTTTGCGCGACCGTGTTCTAGTCAATAGAAACTTCCAGCATTCAGTTAAACGATTTGAGTTTCGGGTAACTAAAATTCCTTTCTTTATTTCTTATTAATTAACGGTTGTATTAGTTTTCGAATTAATCTGATAATCTTATATATAAAAGACTACCTGTCTGTCTGTCTCCATATTTTCAAACTCTATCTCCTCCGAAACTAAAAGTCGCGGAGCGACACTAGGAGCCTCAAATGATTTGTTTTTGACGAACCGTTCTTTTATGAGTCTTTTGCTGGTTAAAATTATTTTACGGGTTCAAAATTAGGCCAAAATTAAAAAAAAAATCGTTAAACATTTGGCACCTAAATACCTTCTTTTTTTTAATTAATTATGAAATCGCGACACTATAATAATATATACGAAATATGGACACTATAATAATATATGCGAAATCTGGACCAGCTAAAATATTATATTTAAGCGTATTTTACGTTCCGGCAAAGAAAAAAGAAAAAGAATACACAAAACTTCAGCTCACTGCAGCAGCGTCGTCCGTCGGTACTTTCCGTAGACTCGTTTTCACGTCTCTCCCCATCTGCTCCAGTGGCCTGTTTTTATAAAAGACAGAGTCCTCCAAATTTGCATATTTGTATATGTGCGCGAGAGCACACGAGGTTCTGCGAGACTGCATTGCTATATAAGGCCGCAGGCGCTATCTTGGACCCTTTTCAACATCATGACGCTGCGTTGGTAAAGCGCACATCGAGGCCGTTTAAGAGGTAAGCCTGCGTTCCCACAATTTTTTTACACCTTAATTAGGTTTGTTACACCTTAATTAGGTTTGTAACAGAAGTTTCAACAGAGTATTTGTTCATACATATTACTTGTTTTTTTGCTTCGTTTCTGTAAAATAAACTTTATTCTTATAATTCAATGTCGATGGAGTTATTTTCGCTTTAAATTTGTTGCATGCAATATCCTAGACTAAGCACGTAACAAATATTTGATTTTAAGAAATAAATGATTGTTGGAAGATCATTATAGTAGGCGATTGCTTAATATAGACGAGAGATAATTATAATCGAGGTATCAGTAATTATATTTAAAAAAGGATTAATTTTCATAAACAATGTTTTAAAAACTCAGATGAAAACGAAGACTTGCCAGCTTCAAATTGTATTAGATGTTTTAGTTTACCTCGGTAAATTACTGGGATTGTTTTTAAACATATAAATTTTAAAATTAAAGTGAATGTGTTATCGTACATTGTATCATAATCAAGTTGACGGATAAAGAGAGTAGCAGATGATCAATTTTGTATGAAAATACCTGCTACCTTCAAAGTTAGTTAGATGTTTCGTGTGTTGGGGGTCCTTTTACTAGAGATGAAGAAACTTGTGTTTATAAGTGAAGATGTGTTTCTTTTTATATATATATAGTTTGAAATAATATCTACGCCAGACAAACTAATTTACAAGTGTAAGAAAATACTGACTTTCGAAGAAGACGAGGTGTCAACATTAGGGCATCTACTAGAGAACGTTGATGTTAGAAGTTTTGTCAGTAATGTGATGCCGTTAGATGGACAAGTATTCCTTCTGATGTTTGGATCACGATTGTTATATTATAACGTTAACACAGAGTCTACATACATGTGTGTTTCTTAGAAAATACTGTTATTTTTAATGTATTCTCAACCATCAGATGTTTTCTCCGATAGGTTTGTACATGAAGTCGTTCACAGTCCGAAGCTTAAAGTATCAGCGCTGAGGTGCTTTTCTCCAACGTTAAGCACGTGCTATAATTAGGCAAAAATCGCTGATAAATTTTAGCGCATCCAAAACCAAGCTTTTGCTTTTTCACGATAAACGCTCAAATCCCCATTTGGCCCCAATTGGCCAATGGCTCAAATGAATGGTTCTCATCTCAAAGAAGCTGCCTAGCATTCTGCTTCGATAAACTTATATGACTGACCTTCACTCCACTCTTGAAATGTAACACTTCTACCACATGTGTTGCTAAGGGCGCCAGAAAAATGGTTGCGTCATTCAAACGCTCCAGAAGTTAAATATCTAACTCCAGACGCAATTCTCTACCTGTATAAGAACTAAACATATCCTAAAATCGAGTACGGATGATCTGATCAAAAAATCTGTGCTAAAATTGAGTACGGAGCCGAATCCACTGTGAAAAATTTTCCCCCACTCCATATCTGTGCCTAAATCAAAACGCGGATTCCATGGACAAATCTTCTTTCTTAGAACTGCACGCTTGTGGAACTCTTTTCCGTCTGCCTGCTTCCCTCCGGACTACAACTTGGATGTCTTCAAGTCCAATGTTAACAAATTCCTAATGAACCGCCCCCTTAATTAAACACTTCATCAAATCTCCACACTAACGTAATGTACTTGCAATAACCCTTATCCCTGAGTGGCTTCCGGGCCTTGATAAGTGGTGATCACTGTGTAAAAAAAAAAAAGAATAGGATGGTCTGATCAGTTACTTCCCAGGTGTGGTTGTTGCCACAATTGACCAGACCACCTTATTCTGCTTTGAAATATCTTAAAACCGACTTCGAAATCTAGTAGGCGATGCCCTTTTCTATTCCTTGAATATCTTTTCCACAGAAGAGATGTTGCAAGCATGTCTGCGCTATCGTTATTTTCATAACAAATGCTTGTCTGAGCTTCCATCCATTGTATCCACTGGTAAACTTTCAGAATAAGCATTTGTCTTGCTACAATAACAATCAACAATTTCCCCCACTTTCTCTCTGTGATTTAATCTAGACGAAAATTCCGCGAACAAAACTTAATTCCTAAAACTTTCCGGCTGCGCAACTCTGTTTCGCTGTATTGCTTTCCAACTAACTAAAACATAATAAATAAAAATGGATTCAATAATTGAGAAAGCATTTCCAGGCATTCTATAAAGTAGCTTCGAAATCTAGTGGCCGAAGCCTTCTTCTCTACTTTACTTATTTTCCTTACAGAAAATACGTAACGTGTCTATCTCTGCTCTATCATTTTCACAAAAGGTAATCAACTGAGCTTCAACCTATAGTCTCCCTCCATAAAAAACATTCTTAAAAAAACACTTGTCTAACTACAACAACTATCCCCTATTATCTATCTATGCAAAAGCAATTTTTTTCTAGAATTACTTGTCTGTGGAACACGATACCGCAAGATCGCTTCCCAGCTGACTATAACATGTCCGTTTTCAACCCGGACAAGTTTCTGTTAAACCGCTTTATGAAATAAATAGCATTTCTTAACTCCCACCGTTACGGATAAGTATGGTGGTGTGCTAACAAAAAACTAACACTCATTGACCCTAATTCTTGAGTGGCCTCCGGGTTTTGATAAGTAATGAGTATTCCTCTAGTAAAACAAAAAATAGATTGGTGATGACGACGATGATGATATTTGCAATGATGATGACGATGATTGTACTACTACTACTACTGCTGCTGCTGCTGCTTGTATTACTACACTATTCGTATATTCTGAAGAGGTAAAAGAATAATACAATACTAGTAATAATACAAATTGATAATAGAATAATACGGGGGTTGTTCCAAAAGTAAGACTTCTTATTGTAATATGGATTTCGTTTTTCGGACTCACTTCCTCATCTTCGGTGTTTTTGTTTTTCACTGCGTTTCGGCCGTATCATCCTTCGGCTTTCTTCAGGTATATCTCGAACTCGGGAACTGTCTTTTTGGAATTTCGAACCCAACCCTTTATTGCTACGGGGGTACCATGTTCTCGTTCCATTCAGGCCGTCCCTGCTGCTACCGCTTAATGCAGAATGGATACTGAAATATATCGAAGAAGAAGGTCTGGCTATGGGTTCGCCGTTGTCACCAGTAATGGCGAATATATACATGGAATACTTCGAAGACATGGCATTAGGTTCAGCTCCCTTAAAGCCGACAATGTGGCTCAGATACGTTGATGACACCTTCATACTCTGGCCCAACCAGGAAGATATCCAGATACTTTTTTTTTACATGGGGGTCACCATTTATCAAGGTCCGAAGGCCACTCAAGGATAAGGGTTATTTCGTGTACAGTAATCAATGAGATAGTATTGTAGTAATCATTAGTATTGGGGGTTTTGATAGAATGTCTTACTTAAGGGAGGGCGGTCTGTCAGGAGTTTGTTTATGTTGGACTTGAAGACGTCCAAATTATAGTCAGGTGGGAAACAGGCAAGCGGCAGAGAGTTCCACTGACGTGCAGTTCTAAGAAAGAAGCTTTGCTCATGGAATCTACGTTTGGATTTAGGCACAGATAAAGAGTGGGGAAAATTATTGACAGTAGTTTCAGCAAGACGGGTGTTTCTCGTGAAACTACTGGATCATGTGAACACAATACAATTAATATTCTTATTGAAAACTCAAAATGTGTAAGAGCTACAGAGACGAGAGTGGTGCTATGAAGACGAGCGACCGTTTTGTGCTCAAGAATTTATTTTTTAACATAGCCATCACCAATTTCAATGCACCTTTGCCACGAATTCAATGACGCACGTCTATGAGTGTTTGCTCTTTTGCAGTCTTACACCGTCAATAGCTGCAACAGAGGGATGACACGTAGAGGTCATGAATGCATAAGTATATTATAAGAAATAAAGAAAGAAACATCTTCATTTGGTGTAAGAGGTATGTTTATTTACTTCGAAGTTCGTTTTTGGGGGGTTTTTTGTCGTGTTTGCAACAGGAACATCTGTAAGTTGGCAAAGTGGTATTGCATATTGCATATATATATATATATATATATATATATATATATATATATATATATATATATACTAGCAAAAGTATCCGTCGTTAACTAAGTTCAAAAACAGCCTACAGAAAATGGACTCTGATTTATGAAAGTATGATAGGTTATGAAAAGAGAGGGTTGTAAACAGATAGCTTCGAACTTAGGGGTATCAAAACCAAAGCAAAATATGATTAAAATAAAAATAAAATAGATAAACCCCATAATTTATTATACCATACCTGTCCACACGGAAACACTTATCACAATATTCGGTGGATCTATATTAAAAACCTTGTTAAACTTTGTGACATATTTCCATTCTATGGAGGTCAGGCGCAAAGGAACACCCCATTATTTTATTATACCATATTTCTTCAAACTGAAACATAATTATCAAAGTATACTTACGCAGATAGATATGAAAAGTTTTTATTAAAGTCTGCCTATTTCCATTATATGGAGGCCAGGCGCGAACGCAGACCCCACAATTTTATTATACCATCCGTATTTATGTTAAAACATACTTATCAAAGTATTTTTATGTACATCTATATCAAAAACACTTGTAAACGTTTTTTTTTTTTAATTTTAAAATTTTTTTTATTTCCATACTTTGTGGACCAGGCGCGAACGCAGACCCCACAATTTTAATGAACCACCCTTCTGCCAGATCAAACATACACATTCCTGTGTCTCGATAAATCTTCTATAATCATATGTAATCAGTTTTTTAAAATAGTCAACCATATAGGAGTCTATTCGTGACCACTCACACACACACATTCAGCTTTATATTTTATATATATATATATATATATAGAGAGAGAGAGAGAGACAGACAGAGAGAGAGAGACAGAGAGAGAGAGAGAGAGAGAAATCCTGTTATTATTAATTAATTCTAAACCATCGAATGTTTTCTCCGATAGGTTTATGCATGAAGTCATCGATGCACATAAGTCCGAAGCTTAAATATAAGCTTCATTATACGAGAGAGATTATTGACAGTTTTTCTCCATGATTCATGAGATTAGAAAGCCAATACTACGCAGACATTTTATTTGTTTATTAAAAAATTGAGTTTTACTGACTTTCTAAACTTACGAATATTAAATGAGGGAAAATATGTGGAAATTTATGATTAATTCATATAGAAACCTATTTGCGTTATCGTTGATTTAGCAGATAGACTAGAGAAATGTCATCTTTCAGAGAAAGAACGACACACACCATATAAATTGGTAACTTTAGCAAGTCATTATAACTAGATTCGTAAGTTTTGAAAGTCAGTATAACTCACTTTTTAATAAACATGCAAAATATCTGCGTAGTATTGTTGTGTAGCGGGAACATATTGGATAAATATAATACAGGGACGCGGAACAAAAAAATTATAATGACATTTATATCCTGAGAAAGACATTCATAACAGAGCTGAGAGAGATACGAATTTATTATTGAAAGGATATGTTATAAAGTTCTTTTATATCAAAGGGAAGATACTTCACTTATGATGGAGGAAGTGACAGACATTTAATACCTGGAGGCTGCTTTTTTTTTACACAGTGATCACCACTTATCAAGGCCCGGAAGCCACTCAGGGTTAGTGCAAGTACATTACGTTTGTGTGGAGATTTGATGAAGTGTTTACTTAAGGGGGCGGTTCATTAGGAATTTGTTAACATTAGACTTGAAGACATCCAAGTTGTAGTCCAGTCTTCATTTAAGATGAGGAGAGACAAAACGCATTTACCTTTCAGTTGTCATGACGACACGAAGACAAACAGTTACAAAATATAGATGGTGATTGATGACTCAGTAATTCAAACTTGTATGGTTAGACGATCTACTCCCCTCACCCATCGCGTCTGACTGTGACTGTGATTGTCTGATCGTCTCTGATTTCGAACACTGTCTTAATATATTGAGAATCTCCTTTCTTTATGACGTAAGAAGTGTGGTCAACCAACATGAATTTTATCACGTTTCAATTTACCCGTGCCGTTTGCACATGTATCTCACACCTGATAAACAAAAGAAAACCGTAAATTAAAGTGTATCATTTAACCTATTTGTTACATACCATGTTCATCTATATTATTGTCCATTCTTTTAACTGACATATTTAATATCCAGTTATTTCTAAAAGAATGGACAATCGCTCTATCTGTGACATAAATAATATTTAGTTATTTGCGAGAACAATGCCAGTCGTTCCGCATTCCTAGGATTTCAGTATCTATTATATTTTAACACTTGCTAACTGGGTTCGATTCTAGCCTTTTCCTAATATCATTTTCAAACTTACCTCGTTTTGCTGTTTTCCTAGCTGGGGTATGTCCCTTTTCATGACAGTATTAACTTTCTAAATTCAAAAATAATGGAGAAAATCGCCATTAATATATATATATATATATATATATATATATATATATATATATATATATATATATATATATATACATGCTAGCAGAAGTACCCGTCATTGACTAGGTTCAAAAACAACCTACCGAAAATGGACTTCGATTGATGAACGTATGATAGGTTATGAAAAGGAGGGGGTTGTAAAGAGATAGGTTTTGATACTCAAAAATTTTACCCTAAGCAAAATACGATGACAGTAAAGATAATTTTCGCGAAAATATATTTTTTATATCAACTTTGTTTCCATTTGTAGCCAAGAGTGACCAACAAAATGATGTTTCCTTACAAAAAGAACATGCTATATATATATATATAATAATATAAATATACAAGAAATAAATGTTACCAGAGTCAATAAAAGTTACTTTTATGGTAGAAAATTTCATTGGTTTGTATTTTTAAGTAGTTTGTAAAAAAAAAGTTTTTTTTATTTACGAACCGGTTTAAAAAACATCAAAATTGCAGCGACTTCGGAATAGAGAGCCCCGTTTCAACTTGAAGGAGTGGCATCTGAGCATTCTGTGATAATAATTTAAGAGAGTTCCGTCAACGTAAGGAATATTTATAAAAATATTTTCATGTTTTCCGTTATTTTTTGCTTGAGGAATATTCGATTATGGCATGTGTAGTTTATATAAAAATTCATTTAAGTAGTTATCGCCTGAAATTTCGTTTTAATTGCGGCTCGCTGAAATTATTCCAAGAAAAGAGCATTAAAACGTATTTAAAAACAAAAAAAAAACATGAACTGAACTTTTATTGACTATGGTAACATTTATTTATTGTATATTTAGTTTTTCGGGTAGTCGTTTGTTGGCTTTTCTGCTAAGCACTCTTACTAAATGATATCGACGAAATATCGAAAAACAAGGAAACAAAAACAGTTTTGAAAAATAATGAAGCTTTACTTACTTTAGTAAAATAATCCGAAACAGCAAAATGGGATATTAAAAAATAAACACGTAATTATTTTTAAAGCAAAGAATCGATATAAATATGAATAAGAAGAAAATGGCACCCTTTTCAAGTAGAACAGCTTCGTTTCAGTTTTACAGTATTGAACGGTGTAGTAGTGCGCCGTCGGATTCAGGGTTGTACTATTGTAATGTAAAGAACACGCAGCAAGGGTTGTAATCAACTGAATTCCTTTTAGTACACTGAAAAAAAGCTTAAACAGATATATAAATGAAAATAAAAAGGTTATGTAAATGTTTTAAAAAGACACGTAATCACGCGAACAGGATTTGTTTCTTCTTTTGACACGATAGCAAGTAACGTTCTTATTTTTTTATTATTTATCTATTTATCTATTTTCGACAGAGTGCCACGTGCACGTGGAGAAGGAAAAAACAGAGTTATGCAAAATTTGTGCCGAGAATTGTCTAAAGTTCCGACTTTTTTTGGCTTTCATTTTAATAAGAACGTGAATTTATGAGGTTAATTTATTCGACACAATATGATTCAACTTAAAAAACAAATAAAATCTAACGTGAATTAAGATTAAAGTTAAGGTGTCATTATGGACCCTCCCTCCTTTTTAAAGAACTTGTTAAACTTTGTGACATATTTACATTCTATGGAGGCCAGGCGCGAGCGAACATCCAATAATTTTTTATACCATATTTCTTCAAACTGAAACATAATTATCAAAGTATACTTACGCAAATAGATATGAAAAGTCTTTGTTAAAGTTATAACCATATTTCGATGGAGTACATGCGCGATCGCAGACCCCACAATGTTATTATACCATCCCTATTTAAGTTGAAACATACCTATCAAAGTATTCTTATGTACATCTATATACAAAACCCTTGTAAATGTTTTTTTTTCATTTTTATTTCCATACTTGATTTCCGAACGCAGACCCCACAATTTTTATGAACCACCGTTCTGCCAGATCAAACATACCCATTCCTGATCCTCGATGCATCTTTTATCATTATATG
>NC_136513.1:81007204-81009704 GCF_053919585.1 Euprymna scolopes | reverse complement strand
ACTATTATTATTCATTCCAGAATATAAATCCTCATATGAAAACGAACATTCCAGATATTTGCAAACATGGATTTCTTCTATACAAGAGGCAATCGTTTGAAATAAAATACCCCAATTACAAACATATTCAGACATCGAAACATGTTCATAGGCCAAGACGGTTTGCAGTTATGCATTAAATATACCGTATATATTAACTTTTCTTATGTAGCTACACTAGCCTGGTACATCTTTTGTGTTTATATACACAATGCATACTGTTTTCCGACAGTCATTATTTCTTCTTTCTTTTCTAAAAGCTAGATAAATGCTTCATTTTTTAAATTACGATTGACTAACATTCATTTCTTCATACACTGATTTAAAAAAAAAAATTAAGAGAACCGATTACGCGATTATTAAAGTCGAGACTCGGCTTTTGTGTGATTTGGAAGCCTTTAAACTGTCTACAACGTTTTGTTCCTTCTTTTTTTCAAATTTCTAGAAAAACATTTTTTTTTTCTTAAAGTACAACTGTTTTTATTACATTTTCACCCCAAACAAGGCACATTGCCACTTTAGTGTAGGGGGCTACCATCAGGGACATAAGCTACAGGGGTATTATGTAGGGAGTTGGGCAGTAAGATGTCGGTTCACGTTAAACTTGCACTACTGCATGTCAGTACAGTTGGCGAAGCAAGGAGCTGGAAGGGAATTCCAAAGTCTAGCAGTTCTGGGGAAGAAACTACTGGAGTAGAAAGCTCTCTTACATCTAGGTATCTCTACTGTGTAGGGGTGAGATTTAGCTACTTGTCGGGTTTGTCGAGAGTATTTACGTCGTGGGGGCACAAGTGCTTGCAATTCGTCAGACCACTCATCATTAAAATACTTGTAGAACAGGCAGAGGGATGCAACATTTCGTCGGTGGGACAGAGGCTGAATCTTAGAGGACAGTTCAGGACCTATCAGGTTGGAGACTCTCTTTTGGGCGTTGGCTAGGAGTGAGATACTATTAGCAGATGCACCAGCCCAAATATGACAACAATACGCAATACATGAGCGAATGGTGGCCTTATAGAGGTACATGATACTTTCGGGCGTTAGGAGCTTTCTAGCGCGGTAGAGAGAGCCTACCTTCTTCGCGGCAGTTCTGGCAATGCTTTCAATGTAATTGTTCCAACTTATGTTTCCTGTGAACGTTAGGCCGAGAAGTTTAAAAGAAGTACTTCCAGATAATGAATCTTTGGCCATTGCTATTTGTGGTAGGGAAGATTTTGTTTTTGTAGTTATTGAAGGAAACTAGTTTAGTCTTGGCACCATTGAATGTGACCATCCATTTTGTCCCCATTCCAATACAGATTGGGAGTTATACTCCAGTGTTTCTGCCATTTCCTTAGATATGTGTTCATTTGTTTTCCTGTCGTGCCTGTTATAGAGCGTGGTGTCATCAGCATATATACCCATCTCAGAGGCAATTTTGTCGGGGAGGTCATTTATGAATATTAGAAATAATAAAGGTCTAAGGATAGGCTCTCTGAGACACTCCCGCATTTATATCATATCATTTAGATATACAACCGTCGAGGACAACCTGGATTTTTCTCTTATCTAAGAAGGATTTAATTATGTTTCGTATTCGTCCAGTGATAACGTATGATCTGATTTGATTTTCCTGAGAAGACCTTCATGCGATATCCTATCAAAAGCCTTAGATATATCTAGAGCTACGGCTCTTTCCTCTATTGACAAAAATTATTTCTTTATACGCTTAGTAATAAAAAATTTAAAAAACGTTTGCGTGATTACTACAATCAAAACTCGAATTTTGTGTGTTTTGCGAGCCTTTAATCTGTCTCTGTGTTTTATTAAAATAAAACACATTCATTAATAAAAAATACAATGTCTGTTTACCTTTACAGTAAATATTGCTCTCGAAAAGAAATAATTCAGGATGAATTTTTACAATGATTAAACGTGTTTTGTCTTATAATTTAAATTTAAAAACATAGAATGCTAAAAATAAAATGTTCGTTTTATTTTACAGTAGATAGACTTTTGTTTACATTAAGCAAGTTACTGGCGTCGACCGGACGAGTCCCTTTCATGGATTACATAGATCGAGGATATTTGTACAACTAAACGACAAATCTTTAAGCACATTATTTCGAGGATTGTCCCGTCATCAGTTCACAATAGACCAGCCGACTAAAGCGTATCCGTTCTTTTTTGCGCCTCCTTTTCCTCTTAGCGTTACACGTTCGAGCCTACCTACTGTGGCTCATTCTTGTATGCACTAACACGGATACTCACTGCTAATCACATTTATTTTAGGAGGTTGTTTTTTTCTAATGGCTTCCACGTGTAATAACTAGTATTACATGTTTGGTTTTTGATTTGAACGCAAATACGTCACAAACAAAAAAAATTGCCTAATTTCTCCAATTTTTTTTGGGGGGGGTATTTATTGAAAAATGTGTGTGCTTACTTTAAACACTTATAACTAATATTAATTTTTTTGTTT
>NC_136513.1:80999704-81004704 GCF_053919585.1 Euprymna scolopes | reverse complement strand
ATCTGCTATCAAATAAAATTTATTTTAATCAAGAAATAACAGCTGTGACTTCATAGCCACACAATAAGAACTGATCATTGAATTCCCAAATAAAATGCGGCTAATTTTACACATTTTTTTCGACAAATATTTTCAAGTGTAATTGTTTCGGAATTACATAGCAGAATCCTAGGATAGTTTAATAGGTGTTTAGCGTAAACACTTCAGTATTATTACACAACTAACATATATATGTTATCTATAATATAAATCTCACATGTCTGTTTAAATGCATGTATGTATGTATGTATGTATGTATGTATGTATGTATGTATGTATGTATGTATGAGACTAGCCGCCCTCCTCACCAAACAAGTCTGGTGGGGGAACCAGTTTAGTCGCCGGTGACCTGAAGGATTAAAAACAAGACTTTACAAAGGGCGAATGAACCCTTTTTCGGGGTCAACGGCCAACTAGCACCGTGTATATTTGTGTGTATGCATGTGTATATTGGGGTGGAGAGGGCTCCGGTAAGCCGTGGTGAAGGCAACCTTTCTAGGAGAAGCAAATCACTGATGTAAAAAACCATAAAGCGGGAGACCAGTACCCGCATTAAGCTGGTCTGCAGTTTAACTTGTTGTTGGCTTTCTTGCTCTTGCTTGTTGCTGGATCTCAACATTTTAAATGGAGAGAGAGACTTAGCTGTCGTACAAAGCTAAGACTTTGTAACATCATTTGTGTATAGATACTCCCTCAGGCATTTGTCTATAAAAATGGTCCTGTGGCGATGGAAAAGTTGTGACGCATGGGGGCTTGAGATGCTGGAAGTATGTAATAATTGATCTCAATGACCGTCTTCAGTATTATGCCTACTTGAGCGTGTGAATTCACCAGTAAGACTAAAAAAAAAGAAAGTCATTTTTGGACTCATAGACATTAAGTGTCTGAGGGAGTGGCACTGGTCTGACAAGACGTTGCAATTATCATGTATGTATGTATGTATGAATGTCTAAATCTTTCGATAGACGACGGATTTTCACAAGATCGGTATACTTTTGAAGCACGACCCTTCGGACGACAAATATCGAAAATTTAGCCATAAACATTACTTCTTTCACCCTCAACTGGGCACTTTTCTAGGGAGAGGGTTAGGAAAAATCGTCCCTTCATAACAATTTAGTCAAACACGCATACGCAAAAAGGTTCTTTCTTGAATTAGTTTAATTTTTTAAAAACTCGACCTAACTTCCCTCACGCGATCATACATCAGTCAGATATTTTTTTTCGATTTTTTTAAGTTTTAATATTGAAAAGGTTATTTATGCCATTTTTTCGTTCGTTTTTTTTTCCTATTTTTCCATCACGTTCGCTGTTTGTTTTTGGCTTTTTTCCGATTATTAAAGAAGTTATTTATTTTCCGTTCGCTTAATCTTTATTTTGTTTTTGTTTTTCCGATTAAAAAACAAGGTTATAATATTTAAATACCTTCGCTTATTCTTTATTTTCCATTTTGCTTTGATTTAACCCCCCCCCCAAACAACCATCAATGTCGTATACCTCCGCTAGTATATCTACTATGCGCACGTAATATAGATATTAGTGATTGGACGATTCCAATATTTTCCTGATTCAATTACTATTACCGATTTTGTTCTAAATTTATGATTCTGATACAAATACCGATTCTAATACTGAACTTTTGAAAATCTCTAAATATTCAGTTATAAATTTTTTTAGTTTTAATTTTCGGATTACCATGTACAACTCGCATATATTTTAGAAAACGTAAAATTAAACTTATGGGTGGGGAGATGATTTATAGATTTTAATTTTACTGTTAGCTTAAAATCAACAAATACTTATTATTTTATCATGAATCCTAGCAACAAGAAAAATCAGTTTTAAACAAACACAAACAAAAATTATAGTTAAAACCATAACTTTCAGCATCGGAAAATAAACACAATTTTTCTGATTCCGATAGCGACTCCTATACTCTAAGAGTTCCAATATTACCGATTTCCGATTCTTTAAAAATCTCTTAATACTTAAACAATCCATGTAATAAAGCGTATATATTATTGCACATGTAACTATATGTAATTATAATGATCGCGATCAATAGATCTCCGTTTCACTGGTTGTTTATAATAAAGATATATATATATATATATATATATATATATATATATATATATTACCTCAAATGACTCCGGTTTCGAATTATGATTCCAGATATGTCCTCCTGATGAGCCCAAAGGAGGGTGAAACTCGAGTCTATAACTTCTAGTCTGTGGCTTTCACGGTCAATGTGCGTTTTCGAGTTGTTTTATCGTGGAAATCTAATATATAAAAGTCTACGTGTCTGTCTGTCAGTCCGTCCAGATGCCTGTCGGTCGGTCTGTGTCTGTCTCCATATTTTCAAACTATCTCCTCCAAAACTAAAATGGGCCGTTCTTTTATGGGACTCTAGCCGGTTAAAATTGTTTGTAAGGAGTCAAAAATGGGTCAAAATCGAAAATATGTTTAGACATTTTGTACATTCATCTTGGTTTATTTTTAATTTTTAATCGGTTTATATGCATGTCACGTTGGTACAGTGGTAAAGTCACCTGCTTTAAATTTAACAGTTTCGGTTTCAATTCTAGCTGATACCACTTTAAATACGTTTTTTTTTACTTTTGAAATCACGACTTTATAATAATGTATACGAAATCTGGACGAATTAAAATATCATATTTAAGCAAAAAGCCGCCCCACGCTAGTAATTACATATATATATATATATATATATATATATATATATATATATATATATATATACTGGTTATCGCAAGATCATCGGGGTTAGGCAGCGTTGAACCTGGCAAATACCAAATCGGTGACCATTTTGGAACGCTAGGTTCTGTATATGCCCTCCGCTTGACTCAGCATTGTTTTAAGTCGTCCTGAACTTAACTTTTACATACTTTCAACTAGAGAGAGTAACTCTACACTATTGAGGACATATTTTTATAACAATTGAACCTTTTTCTATTAGCATAAATATACACCAAATTATCGTTCGTCTTGGATGTTAGAAAAGCTGCCTAAACCCAAGCAGCTACACTTTGGTTAGTTAGCATATTATGTACTAAACTATATATATATATATACATATATATATATATATATATATATATATCGAGAGAGAGAGAGAGAGATAGATGGATAGAATGATAGATAGATACGAATTTTAATGGATATATATAAATATATATATATGTGTGTACATAGATAAATACGAATTTTAATGGATATATATAAATATATATATTTGTAGATAGATAATACGAATTTTAATGGATATATATAAATATATATATACCGAATTTTAATGGATATATATAATTTTAATGGATATATATAATATATATATATATATCGCAAATTCAAGCACAATTAAACAACGTGCAGGTTTCTATAACATAGCGCCATTAATAAGTAGACTTATTAAAAGAACATAATTTAAATGTAGACACAGGTTAACCTTCTCACACCATTCAAGCACCCCCTGTAATAATTAATACATATAATCTCAATCAATAAATTACATAACAAAAAAGACACCTTTCATTTCTGTTACAAACCTATATTTTAATTTCAAGATATATTTCTTTCCAGTAAGAATATTAACTGTGATCATATTTTTTAAAATTACATTAACAACTATATGACGTCATAATAATTTCCCTCTCTTTAACAGCGCAAGCCCCCCCCCTCCTTTTTGAATTTCCAACGTCTTTTTCCGTTTTTTTCTGAAATAGAACAGCGTCACACTTTGCACGTGAAACATTTTCAAATATTTTGTATTGGTGTTTTTTGTTTCTTAATCTCATTCATCCAGGGGAAGTCTCGAAATAAAGAGGAAACGTTGATGAACACATAATACGGTGTGTTCCTTTTTTATCTCTTTCTCCCTCTCTCCCTCTCTCTCTCTCTTTCTATATATATATATATATATATAGTAATGTAGTAAGTTATAAACATATATATGGCGATTAAGCTACACAGAATAAATCGCGTTTCTTCTCGCGAGAATTCCTCAGGCTGACAAATTCTCACGAGAATAAAACGCTGAATATTCTATGTAGCTTACTCGCCATATATATTTTATAACTTACTACCTAGATCTACCTATGTACTGAGCACTGTTTAAATAAATACTGAAAATTTCCGAATAAATTTATATTTTCGTATATTAATTTATGTGATTAAATGAAGTAGTCATACAGTCCTGCTTTGTTGTATCACAACTCATCAGTACTGCTCGGCTAGCACCTCTCTCAAGCCGAGGATTGAACCTAAAACCATCACGTTTATACTCAGCAGTTCTACCGATCGACCCACGGGACCGGTGCCTGGAAATAACCTCGCCTAATGTCTATTTTAAACAAACATCTGTCCACCACTTTTATAGTGCTCAAACCGTTTATTTATATACAAACAGCGAGCCATATATATATATATATATATATATATATATATATATATATATATGTATATATATAAAATAAAACGTATATATATGTATATATATATATATATATATATATATATATACGTTTTATTTATTTTTTTTATGTATTACCGTATCTTTCTGTTAAGTTACATTATTGTTTCAGCTATCCGGCCGTTGTTTTGGCCGTGTGGAGCTTCCTCAGACTTTTACAGAAATGTTCGTTATTATGGGATGAAAGAGTGAAAGAGTGAATTATGTCGGGGGGGAGGGCCAAGAAGGGTGGAAAAAAGAGAGAAAGGGAACGAGGGGGAAGGTGAGAGGGGGCGCTTGGTATGTCGGTAATGTTTTAGTTTTGGAGTTTAAGGAACTTGTAGGGGAGGGTCTGGGAAGTTCATTTCTGGTGTGACTGAGGGCATAGGGATACATGGAGGGGGAAGGGGAATATGTGGGGGTAGGAGGAGGGGGCGTGCGAATATATGCACATATGTGCGCCTGCATGCACAGACACCCGCGTTGCTCC
>NC_136513.1:80982204-80994704 GCF_053919585.1 Euprymna scolopes | reverse complement strand
CCAAACTGGGTCCTTCAACAGGATAATGATCCAAAACATACTGCCAAAATAGTCAAGAAATGGTTTGAGGATAATCAAATTAATGTTTTGGAATGGCCTAGCCAGAGTCCCGACCTGAACCCTATCGAAAACCTCTGGCACATATTGAAAACTGAGGTTAAAAAGCGAAAACCTAGAAATTTGAGGGATTTGGAGAACTACTGCATTGAAGAATGGTCAAAAATCAGTGTTGATGCTTGTAAAAACCTTGTTGATAAATATCCCAAATGGTTACAGGCAGTTATTAAGAATAAAGGGCATGCTATTGACTATTAGTAAGAGAGGTATGAATAATTTTGAACTAGTGCCATTATTGTTTTTCTTTGTATAATGTTTCAAACTTGCATAATTTATTTATTTGTTGAGTTTAAATTAAATGCTTATGCTTGATTTATTGTTTGAAATCCCTTTAATATTGTCTACCTTCTGGTTTGAGCAATATTCTTATAGAAATCTCAAAGATCCGAGGGGTATGAATAATATCGGGCACAAGTGTATATATAGCTATTTATATATATATATATATATATATATATATATATATATGTATATATATACTTCTGTGGAATGTTTTATTCACTTATATTTCCCTATTTATACGTACCAATCCTTATTTAAGAAGCTCAGTGTAATTACAGAGCATATAATGAATAGATACTGTCAAGAAATGTGAATGTCAACTGAATTAAAGAAATAAATTGTAAGATGGCCAACATCATTAAATTGGGGATATAGACTTTTATCATTTCTTCATCATATATATATATATATATATATATATATATATATAATATTTTTCTTTTATGAGCATATTTCTTTTAACTAACTGACCGACACATGTTCATGAATGTTTAGTGTATATTAATGCCTATATAAATCAAATAAAAATTACACACACACATGTATATACATATATGTGTGTATATATATATATATATATATATATATATATATATATATATATATATATATATATATAGTTAGTTAGTTAGTTTGTTACGAGAGTTATCTAAGCCTGAAAATGTATTTGATTCACACTCGTAATATTTTATTCAGGTATTTACGATTTACGTTTTACATGTGTTTCGTTAGAATAACGGAACTACACCTAACACCTTGTCAGAGGCAATTGTTATATTCTTTGGAAAACAGTTAGAACGTGTTCTATTTACGCTGAAAGGAATTTAGAGAAGAAAAAAAAGTGATAATAGGAAATGTAGATGTTTAAATCGTATATTTCTATGTACATATATATGTGTGTAAATGTGTGTGTGTGTGTCTGTATGTGTGTGTATATGAAAGCAAATTAACTGATGCGAGTACATATTTACAAAAACTAGAAGATAGAGAATAGAATATATTATTTCCTTATTTGTTTGAGTTTGAAAATGTGGCTTTTTGTCACATGAAAATCATTCGCAAAAGATTTAAACGGTTCACTTGTGTGCGTAAAAAACGGTTATACCCTAAAAAGTATACACCATACTAATTAAAAAGATACTTCAATTACTAATAATACTTATACAAAATCTATTTTAAAAAAATTATATATATTAGTGGTGGGACGATTATTCGGAATCGGAAAAATCCAAGTTTTTGGGGTATCGGATTCGGTATCGGAATCGGAAAATTTTTAGTCTATTTTCTGATGTCTAACTGATTTCTTTAATTATCTTTTTTATTTGATTTTGGTTTAAGAAACATCCTCCACTGCTTGTAGTAATAATAAAAGAATAAATACTTATTGATTTAAACTTCAAGTAAGACTAAAATTTCGAGATCATCCCCTTACAAATGTGTTTTTTACGTTTGAGAAAATACATGCACATTTAAGGTGTTCTTTTACAGTAATCGGGACAAAAAAACAATTTTATAGTAAAATATTTAGAGATTCATGAAGAATCTGAGTAGGTACTCGTAATTGTATCGGAATCGGGAATTGAGTACGGAATCGTAATTGTATCGGAATCGGGAAAGATATTGGAATCGTCCCATAACTAATATATATATATATATATATATATATATATATATATATATATATTTACTATAATAATTATTAAATACCTACAGACACTAGTGTTTCATCCTTTCGAGAATCATCAGTGCAGGGTAACGCAATTAGCACCAGTCGATAAATTCAAACGTAGCAACAGAAGTCACCTCTGACTTCATTAGCAAAGATCTAATCCATTCGCCCACCATTAACCGCTAGAAATACTGTTGAAATTTAAACATTTATTGTAAATACCAGCTAAATTGACCGACTTTGATTTCAACTGAAAGTGCTCAGCGATAAGAAACGAGTTTCTTATATATATATATATATATATATATATATATATATATATATATATATATATATATATACTTTCGCGCTTTTTCTCTGGGTCAGTTTGACCTTGCTTTTCAAATTTAAACTTTCACCGTTTTTTCGGGTTTTTGGGTTTTTTTTTTAAACTTTAATTTACTTGATTCCTCCGGCCTTAGCAGACGTGTTTTAAATATTCTCTCCAGTGCTTTTTCTGTGCACATTTGAACTTTTCTTTTAATGACTTGGAACTCATTCCATTTGTGATTTTTTTTCCAAGGAATTCTGCCTTTTGGATCATTTTGGACCATTTGGAACTTATCTGTTGGATTGGAAATTTTTAATTCTACCGTGTTTGGATTTTACCATTTTTGGATTTTTTACCCTTTACCGGACTATCCATTCATGTGAAATCTTTTTATCATTTTTCTTTTACCTCCTACTCCCCTTACCTCACCCTTTTTTTAAGCAAGTAAGATCTGTGATACTTGTAGTTTCACTAAATACTTTTACATGAAAAATCCGATCCCGCATTTTGCTAATTCCTGCCCTCTGATGAGAAGGAGAGTATTTCTTTGAAACTCCGCGGATTAAGGACTATCCACTTATCTTGTGCTTCCTTTTTTTAAATTAAATATGTTTTTAACTATAAAAAAAACTCTTTTTCAAGATGCCTTTTAACATGTTTTATTAATCATTTGTTCATATTCATATATATATATATATATATATATATATATATATATATACATATATATAGTTAGATAGTTGATTATTGAGTTAGTTATCATTCTAAAATCTGAAGATGCATTTAATTTACTCTCATATTATTTATATTATCAATTACGTCTCACACATGTTTCATTTTATAGCGGAAGTCCACGAAACAAGTTGTCAAAGTCCATTGTGTGTTTTTTTCTGAAACAGATGGAAAAACAATTGAGTTCAAGGTGCACGTGAAGATATTATCTTACGACGCCATATATATAGGTGTGTGTGTGTGTCTATCCGTATGTGTGCGTGTGTGTGCTTGCGTGTGTGTGCGTGTGTGAAGGGAATTAACCGATGCAAACAAACATTTATAAAGTTGATCGTTTAAAAACAAGAAATAGAAAATATTTTATTTCATTATTGCTTTGAGTTTCAAAATTTGTCTTTTTTTTTTCTTCAGAGGAAAACAAATGGAAAAATTATTGGTAGGCGTAAAACCAAAACACTATAATGCTCGAAAACGTATACACAATACAAATAAAAGAAGATTTAAAACGATGTATATAAATGAAGCCGCATATATATATATATATATATTGATTTGAGCGACGGATGGTCGCTGGATCAGTTATTATGATTAGAAGAATAAACAATAAAATTTCGGAAGAAATGATTGACATATATATATATATATATATATATATATATATATATATATATATATATGCGCGTATTTATTCGGTAAAGAAAAAAACTATAAAAAGGAGAAAAAGTACGTTAGAGAAGATGATAACGCTACAGACGAGGGTGACGTCGTAGCCGCAAGAGAAGTCAAGTGTGGAGGTTGAATGAGAAAATAAACGCTTTTGTTACAAAAAAAAAGGTCGAATTTTTGTTTTTGTCTTTTCTTTTGTAATGTAGATTGTATAAAACGTGTGGGTGTCGTGTGTAAGCATTTTTAACGTTACATAAATGACAGGCTTCTGGAGATTGATAATACAATTACGAATTATTTGAAACTTTCACTTAGCATTCTTTTAACGCGTTTAACGCAAGCAATATGTTAAATAGTGCGTTGTTATTTCTACATATGGTATACATAAATATTATTCCTGTAAAAGACTCACGACTAAAAGAAGCCTGGTTCTGGGCTTGCCACCTACAGTAAAGCACCAAATAAATATCGCTAAACAGATATATATGCCGTGGGGCTCAGAAGAAAGATATGAATGTCATGATCAATGGGGTAATGTTATGACGCTTTAGGCTGTGATCATAGCGTAGTATCTGTTAACTGTGGCAAGTGAGGTCAAGGGTCAAAACATTATTATTATTGTTATTATATTCTTGTTAGTTGATTTGAGCGACGGATGGTCGCTGGATTAGTTATTATGATTAGAAGAATAAACAATAAAATTGCGGAAGAAATGATTGACGTGTGGATCGCAAAAGGAATGTAAAAATAGAAAATATACGTAAACATTATTTTGGGGTTTTGAATAAACAAATAACTAGTTGTGGATTAGGTTAGTCTGAGACACGTAATTAGGTGAAGTAAGAGAACACGTGATGTAGTTAGTTTTGGAGAGATTCGGAGAGTTGAGGATTGACCACCAGAGCGGACAGACGTCTAGACAGGGGTGGACAGACAGCTAGGGAGCGAGCTGTAAGAATAGAAAATGTAGACAAACTGCAGATCCTGTGAAAACGATTTGAAACAACTGTAATAAATTTATATTATAAAAATATAAAGAGTAGTTTTAATGGTTTCACAAATAAGAACAGATGTCTCAATTGGTTGGTGCTGATCGCTTCATGGTTCGTCACGGAGCAGCGGGAAGATACAGAAGAACTCTTCAATAAAACAAAAGGTGTGAGGCATATATTATTATTCTTATGTATGAACTGTAAAAATATCCCGCGTGATAAGTCTGATACAACATGATTCAGTTTACACGTCAATATCATGTCCCCTGGCTTAACAACATACATACGATTTATACGTTTATTATCTGTCTGTTAAAAGAACAATATCATCTTGCATCCACTAGATAACACATGACATGTTTTAATATATCATCTCCTTCAATATATAAACCAATATACAACAGGTGTCAGAAGAAAGATATGAATGTCATGATCAATGGGGGGAATATCTGACTACAAACATGAGGGGGGGATCGGACTACACCCTGCAAATATTGGTCCTTTTTATGTCAAGTTATAAAATTTTAGCACAAATATATCTAAAAATAAATTAGATATGAATATTTATAATACAAAATAAAACCTGAAAGTTGATTTTCGAACACACTGTATGCAAAACGTTTGCTGAATAGGCTACTACAAAAAAGGTGGACTCCCGCTACCGTTTTTTAATATTATCTACGCAAGAGAGTATTCTTTTTTTTTATTCAATTTTCACCCCAAACAAGGCACAGAGCCACTTTGAAGCAGGGGGCTACTATTAGGGAATTAATTAGCGGGGTCATTATGAAGGGAGAAGAGTAGAAAGATGTTTGTTAACATTAAACTTGAACTTCTGCATATCATTGCAGTTGGGAAAGCAGAATCCCGGAAGGGAGTTCCAAAGACCCGCAGTTCTGGGGAAGAAACTATTGGAGTAAAAGGCTTTCTTGCACCTAGGGATCTCCACTGTGAAGGGATGAGACTTAGTAGCTTGTCGGGTTTGTCGGGGGTAGTTACGTCGGGGAGGTACAAGTGTTTGCAGTTCGTCAGAGCATTCACTATTAAAGTATTTGTAGAACAGGCAGAGGGATGCAACATCTCGTCGATGGGACAGAGGTTGAAGCCTAGATGACAGTTCAGGACCTATCAGGTTGGCGACTCTTTTTTGAACCCTGTCCAGGAGCGAGAGACAAGCAGCAGATGCACCAGCCCAGATGTGACAACAGTACTCCATACATGGGCGAATCGTTGCCTTATAGAGGTATAGGATACTGGCAGGCGTAAGTAGTTTTCTAGCACGGTAGAGGGAGCCAACCTTCCTTGCAGCAGCCTTGGCAATGCTCTCAATGTATCTATTCCAGTTCATATTCCCTGTAAACGTAAGGCTGAGGAGTTTAAAAGAAGTACTTTCAGGCAATGTGTTCTTGGCCATTGCTATTGGTGGTAGAGAAGGTTTCTTGTAGTTATTGAAGGAAACAAGCTTAGTCTTAGCAGCATTGAATGAGACCAACCATTTTTTCCCCGATTCCACTACGGATTGGAGGTCATTCTCTAGTGTTTCTGCCATTTTCTTGGATATGTGTTCATTTGTTTTCCCCTCATAAAAGCCACAATGTGACCATGAATGGAAAACTGTTGTCACATTTTGCCTACTGAATTTACCACTTGTCTTTTACTCTTAGACAGCGTCAAATTAATAGTCTCAAATCTAATATGTCGCGCACTATTGCTCGAGTCTCAAACTCTGTCCCATCGCTGCAACGTTGCATCCATGCGCCTTTATTCCTAGTACCTCAATAAAATGTGCTCCAATGAACACATAAAACTTGTGTACCCTTAACATATATGATCCGATAAAGAGCCAAATACCACCTCTTCACTATTGGTGTTCTCAGATGTTGGAACCCTTATACTCTAAGAGGTTCTTCTCGTAGATTGTAAAACTTTTCTCCCTGCTTTTTTTGTTTCCCTGGTCAAAATTACATTCAAACTTCTGTAGAGTAATATAGTTATCAACATGCAGAAGTTTTCATGTAGTTTGAACAGACGTATCGCTTCTCAACTATACACGGCCTCCTGTTAGACACGATCGTAAATATTAGCCCCTTACGTCCATGTGGCAATATCTTATACTCGTGGTGAACAAGAATATTAAAAATCTATGCCTATTTTCCAGCATATGTATTCAATAGAAATTTGTACCTAAAACCTCTTTAGTAATTGTCTGTATTTTTGCTGAGTTCAATCCTGAACGAAGGCAGTGAAAAAAGTAACATTGAAAAACAGAGAATCAGCAACTATGTCCCAAAGCCTAGCTGGAGTCCGAACACGGTACCCCCGTAATAATAATAAAGGGTTGGGTTCGAGACTCCTAACAAACCGTTCACCTGACGAAGGCCGGAGGGCAAAACGGCCGAAACGTTGTGACAATAACAACCAAGATGAGGAAGTCAGTCCGACAATCTCAATCAATAAAACTTCTTTATTTAGCGATGTGATTTTCTTTTCAGAATAAAGTTAAATATTTAGGCAAAGCAATTATCTCTAGAAAAAGCAGATGCAATAAAGAATTCATTTCTCCACTTTTTTACAAAGACAATTGCTCGTTAAACCGATCCTCTCTAGCGAAAGCTTTTCCCGCTTAAAACAAATAGAAAGTAGCCGTGATGAAATTGATATGTAGAATTGAGTTCGAATTTAGTTAGTCTGAAACGGAAACTATCAATTTACTTCTATTTAAAATGGTGGTTTTATGTCTGTCAGTTTGAATCAGAAATTGCATTTAACTCTATTTAAATGCTATATTAATTTTATAAGAAAATGTTACTTACCTTCAATGGCCTCTGGTTTGGGGAGACAGATGTAAAGCGCCTTCTCCTTTGTGATTTTTTTTTCAATGGTAATCACGTGATCTTGGATCATGTTATAAAATGGCTTATTTTCACAAGCTTGGTACCCCTTTTCTTTACATTGGTTTCTACCGTCGCAGTAGTTATTCTTTTCAAACCATTTGATTTGTGGCATTGACTAAAATTTACGGAACTTCAAGGACTAATACTTTGGTCGCAATAAACTGCAATCTGTTGCAAGAGATATTCAAATAAAGAAGATAAGACGAATATTGCTTTTACCTTTTGATCTCACTACTATATATTAGGTACAATATAATAAGCAATAGAGTATTGGCTCTGTAATAATAAATACGAAATTTGCACGAATTAAAATATATTTAAGTATAGTTTACGAGCAGAACATGCCAGGAGGTGGGGGCACTGCTATATATTCTGTATAATATAATAATAAATTGCGAATTGACTCTTTAATAATACTAATAAGAAGAAGAATTACTGCTAATAATAATAAGTAATAATAATAATTAGTGATGATAATAAAAACTAATAATAATAATAAATAATAATAATTAATAATAATCATAAATAATAATAAATGATAATAATAAAACATAATAATAAATAATAATAATTAATGATAATAATAATTAATAATAATAAATAATATTAATGAATAATAATAAATAATAATAATGACAATTAACTAATAGTAAATAATAATAAATAATAATAATAAATGATAATTGATAGTAATAATAATTAATAATAATAAATAGTGAATAATAATAAATAATAAGAATAAATAATAATAATGAATAATTATTAATGATAATAATAATAAATAATAATAATAAATAATAATAATAATAATAATAATAATAATAATAATAATAATAATAATAATAATAATAATACGAACTCTGCCTTGTTGTGACGTGACCGTCCTAGTGAGCGATTGGGCTCCCCACTGAGGGGAGTCTGAGACTCCTGAAACACTGAAGAATGCCAGGCAGATATGATTGATTTATTCTTAAAGTATCGTTGTGTGACCAGACGACGGCAACCAACCCTGCTGAAAGATTAGATTTATAAATTCCATTGTTTTATGAAAGCGACAACTTAATTTCATTCCCGACGCCAACGAGTGATGACTAAGGCTTGGTTGGCTTTTGAGTGCAGTTATCAGACCCACGATGTCACGGGCCTAAACTTTAGATCGTGAGAACGGCGTCTGCAATCCACAAGTGCAATCGGGGAAGATGGGATCTCCCCTGCGGTGACGTAACTAGTTTCGATTGGTCCAGGAAGCGGCCCCGGTCCACACCCTACCTAACTATATGAACGAGTCCCCGCGGCGAAACCGGCAGAATCGAGCTAAGCCATTGAGAGAATCAAACACAATCAAAGAGTCGTCACTTCCTCTCTTCCCGTATCATTCTACCGCCATACCGAAAGAGAGAAATTAAGCGATTGTTATTTTTTAGCTTAGTGGAGTATGATGAAATCAACATTGAACTACGGACAATTGTATATAACCACGTATATTGTATACCTTTTCTTGAATTAATCAGTGGAATAGATAATTGAGTTCGTCCTTTTTATGTGCATGAGAGTTATTACCTTCCAGCACGATAGATCGACGAAGCATCGGCATATCAACCCGATCATGAAATTAAGACCAACCAAATCGATTGACGGGTCCTGCTACACCAAGATACCTTGTGATGGATTCCCTGCGAAGGACGAGTATGGTCACACTTGTGACCTGCGACAGGGACAGCTTCACATATGGAGCCATTTAACCAGGTAGCTTCGCACTGTTATTTGTATTTAATTTCGGATCACCATAAATCCCATACAATATGTGAATATATTTTCGCAAATATAAACATATGCTTGTGAGGATTAATCTGTATATTTTAATTTTTGTGGTAGTTTGTAATGATTTGTTCTAATTATGAATGTACTACCAAGTTCGAATGTAGTCATTTGAATAGTATAACGGCAATTATGTATGTTGACAACCTTCACGTGGTCTTTTGTATGAGAACCGGATCCTAAAAGAAAGTGTGAAGCAGAAGACAAACAATTGAAACAATGTAATTGAAAAAAAATAAAATGATTTTTTTTTAAAGTTTTTGGACAACACTGTTGTTTTCTTTTTGAGAAGGGGAGGAGTTCTCCCGAAATTAATTAAAGTTTCATGCCACCAACGAACTTAATATCTGCCCCGGACACTCCGGAAACTTGATTCGCTGATGTTTGTATACTGAGAGGAAGAGTGTGGAATGAATAAAAAAATTACATTTTATGCTAAACAAATCTATTAAAATTTCATATCACTCCGTTTTAAACCGAAACTATTGATAATGATATTCATCGATCGTACGCAGAGATCAACATAATTATGCAATTGTTCTCCGCTTCCAGAGACGGCTTGGCATTCTGGTTCGAGCTCTGAAATATCTCTCGCATTTGCGACACTTGTGGCCTGATTCTGCTGATTAAAAACGAGCACCACCACCCCTAAAAATAAATTTGTATATTTTTAGGTAATAATGCACATCCCATAATATTTTTTTAAAAATATTTTTACATGTTCATTTTTTTTAAATCTAAATTGATTTGTTTAAGTTTACATTTTCTAACTATATTTGTATGTTTTGGATGTTTAAATTTATCTTAAACATTTTATTTAAACATAAAAGTAATGTCGAGTGAACGAAAAATGTCGGACATAAGAGGATTACGTCTTAGGAGGATAATTGCTCAAAAATAGAAAATTAAAGAAAGTATTAAGGTACATATAGTTTTAAAACGAGCGCCCACCCCTCCAAAAAAAAAAAAGAAAATAAATTTGTATATTTTTAGGTAATAATGCACATTCTATAATATTTTTTAAAAATATTTTTATATGTTCATTTTTTTGCGGAGGAGTGTGAAATGAATAAAAAAAATTACATTCTATGCTAAACAAATCTATTAAAATTTCATATCACTCTGTTTGAAACCGAAACTATTGATTATGATATTCATCGATCGTATGCAGAGATAGACATGATTATGCAATTATTCTCCGCTTCCAGAGACGGCTCAGCATTCTGGTTCGAGCTCTGAAATATCTCTCGCATGTGCGACACTTGTGGCATGATTCTGCAGCAAAGAGTTGACTCTTCTGTCTTTTCTAATAGTACGTTTCAACTCACGTTCTTCAATGCGTACATATTCAGCAACTGTAGCCCCTTTGTGGCTTGTGGTACGTCAGAAATATCTTTTTAGGTTTAGGTTTGCCACGATTTGAAATAAAAAACTAAAATGTTTGTGGGAAACTTTCAAGCTGTCATTGAACCGTTTCCGCTGTCTTCCTACCCATATTTTCGCCTCGACCAACTCATTGTAACAGATCTGTTTTGGGAGTTTAGCATTTGGCATGCGCCACATATGACCCGCCCAACGGAATTGAGACTGCTGTAGCATTGTGTGTGCTAGGCTAAAACAATCTGTCTGGTATCTTGCCATCTGTTCATTCATGGTAAGTAGTGTGGTATCTGTTCTGTTTTTATAAGTGATTGGAAGCGATTCCAATATTTACTCAGTTTCCATACAATTATGGATTCTGTTCTAAATTTAAGATTCCGATACAATTAATGACTCTGATTGTTTTAAAACTTATTAATATTTAGTTATAGATTTGTTGCTGATCTTTTCATGGGACGATGATCTTCTCAGGAAAATCAAATCGTATGGTATCACTGGAAGAATACATAACGTAATTAAATCCTTCTTAAGTAAAAGAAGAATCCATGTTGTCCTCGACGGTCGTACATCTAAACAATATGATTTAAATGCGGGAGTACCTCAGGGGTCTACCCTTGAACATTTATAATTGCTAATATTCATAAATGACCTCCCTGATAAAATTGTCTCTGATAATGCATTGGGTATATTTGCTGATGATATCAGGCTCTATAACACGCACGAGGGAAAAAATGACCACATATCTAAGGAAATGGCAGAAACACTAGATGATGACTCCTAATCTGTAGTGGAACGGGGGCAAAATAAATGGTCACACTCAATGCTGCCAAGACTAAGCTTGTTTCCTTCAATAATTACAATAAACGTTCTCTACCACCAATAGCAGGGTTTGGACCATTTCGTCAGGCTAATTGGCAAGAACGGATATTTGATTAGTATTTTCTACCCAGTCTCTAAGCAACTGGAGCTAAGTTGATTAAGCGGATTAAGAAAAGGTCGGCGGTTCTATTTTTAGACACTTGTGATAGGAATTGATCAATCAAATGGAGCCACGTTTTTCTAACAATTAATCAAAAACCAGAATTGCTCCATAAAAATATTGAATCTTTTAGCATTCGTTCACGTTATTTTTTTCGTGTACAACACAAGAAGCAATTTGCACTCCGTCTTCAGACTTTTATAATCTGACACTTGTACAGATAGACAACAAAACGTAAAAACCTATTTTTCGTCTTCATCTTTGTCTTCGTTTTTAAAATTCAAAGCTTCTCTGATTGAGGACTGCCATTTTGTTTGGAACAATATTTTTTGAAAACCACCATTTTGTTTGGAACATTATTTTTTGACGACCACCATTTTGTTTGGAACATTATTTTTTGAAGAATCCCATTTTGTTTGGAACAATATTTTTTGACGACTGCCATTTTGTTTGGAACAATATTTTTTGACGACTATCATTTCGTTTGGAACAATATTTTTGGATGACTGCCATTTTGTTTGGAACAATATTTTTTGACGACAATCATTTTGTTTGGAACAATATTTTTTGACGACTATCATTTTGTTTGGAACAATATTTTTTGACGACTATCATTTTGTTTGGAACAATATTTTTGGACGACTATCATTTTGTTTGGAAC
>NC_136513.1:80959704-80974704 GCF_053919585.1 Euprymna scolopes | reverse complement strand
AGAAACGAATAGGCACATATCAAAGGCGATGTTAAAAACCCTAGAGGAAAATCTTCATTTTGTAGTCGAATGGGGACAAAAATGGATGGTCATATTCAATGCTGCCATGATTAAGCATCTTTCCTTTTATAAATACAAGCAACCTCCTCAACCACAAATATGATATCTAATAGTACATTGCTTGGAAGTATTTCATTCAAACTCCTCAGCTTAGAATTCACAAAGTACATGATAGGGAGTAGATACATCGAGGGCATTGCCAAGACTGCTGCAAAGAAAGTGAGCGCTCTCTCTCTCTCTTTCTCTACCGTGCTATAAAGTTACTTACGTTAAAGAGTATCATGTACCTCTACAAAGCCACCATTCGCCCATGTATGGAGTTATTGTTGACACATTTGGGCTTGTACATCTGCTACTAATCTCTCACTCTTAGAAAGGATATAAAAGAGAGTCGCCAACTTATTATGTCCCTCGCTGTAAGCTAGGCTGCACCCTCTGTTGCATTTCTTTGCCTGTTTTACAAGTATTTTAATGCTAGGTGCTCCGACGAACTACAAGCCCTTGTACCCCCTCTACGTAAATGCCCCATATTTTTATTGTCATCGAAATCGATTAAACAGCCCATTTTTCAATCAAATCGATAAATTGCCTGCTCTAATTGGGGACCCATGTCAATGAACCTAGAACAAGCTCCACATGCCTCTCGCAGTGACTAAGTTCACAATATATTGTAGTCTGCATTGCCCTGTAGAGAACGTACTATTGATTTTATAAAATTATTTTTATATATCATGGCTGGCAAAAGTAAAGTATCATGTTTCAACTGAGCTCTAAACAGAAACATCTATTTCGAACGCGACTTTGTCATATCAAAGAACCTATTGCTGAGTTTATATGGCATTGCTTGTTGCGTGTTTCATACACAGAAAAGTTTTTCTTTAATTGTTTTTTTTTAATTTAAAAAAATCATTTATCAACCCAAATAGTTGAAATTATATTTAAATTATATATATTTTCTAGCAATTTCTTAAGCAATGCTAAGTTTTATTGTTAGATGAAAGTATATATTGCTACTTATGTGCTTTCTCTCTCTCTCTCTCTCTCTCTCTCTCTCTCTCTCTCTCTCTCTCTCTCTCTCTCTCTGGTTTGTAATTTAAGTTTAAAATGAAAAAGTCAAGTAGCATTATAAAATTTTGCTTTAAACAGAAATATTCCTTCGAACGTGCCCCTGTCATATCAAAGAACCTACTACTGCTGCTTTTATATGTTGGGTCTTTCGGCTTGTGTGGTAACATGCTGCATAAGATGTTAACTTTGGTTAAAATCGCCTGTTCTTTTTTTTCATCGAATTATTTCGATCATCGATTATCCATATTTAGCAACGACACCCTGACACAAAACCTATCTACGAACACTACTAAATACATGAAGTACTTTCGTTTGAAATTTCATAAAACTCGAGCCAGCCGTTGTCGAATCCATAGGAAATGAATTCACAGACACACAGACACGCAGATACACAGACACTCATTCATTCATTCATTTAATTGGCAAAGAATAAACGCACGAGCGATTGCCATTTACAAGGAAAGGGTCAGTGAGAATCTAAGGGGCTATGTACAAAGACAAACTATACAGGAGGAAACCCGTGGAGTCCGACCAGCGTCTGTCCAAGGCCGCATTGGAGCTTTGTAGCGGGGGCTGCATTACGACCTCATAGGCTAGTTGGTTCCACGGAGATATCACTCGAGCCGAGAATCCTGCTTGGCGTCGAAGCATCAGGAACCGTGGAAGGTAGACCTTTTTCACGTGCCCGCTTAGTCCATGATCAAGGGCAGGGGTGAAAAAGAGGTCCGTGTCCAAGCCACACCGTCCCTAAAAAGTGTTGGAGATGAGGAAAAGGTCGCCTTGAAGCCTCCTGCGCTCAAGGGAAAAAAAAAAGATTTAGGCGTTGTTCATAGGATAGACTTCTGAGGCCAGCCACCATTCTCGTCGCCAGGCACTGAACCCGTTTGAGACGCTGGACGTCCTTCACGTAATATGGGAATATGACCTGATTATTGTATTAGCGAACAGAGCGCACCAGTGAGGTGTAGAGGGGAAGAAAGATGAAGGGAGTGAGATGATTAAAGGAGTAATGAAAATACAGTACATTATATAATACACATGTATATAATCAAATAACATTATAAATAACACCGTAAGGCGGGGAAAGTATCATAACAAGGGGCAGAAAGACATAGTACTCCACATCGTAACCTAAAAAAACATATCGCAGTGTCAGCGTATCACGGAGTCCTTATATATATATATATATATATATATATATATATATATATATATATATATATATATATAGTAATTTATAAAATATATATAGCAATTAAGCTACACTGAATATTCGGCGTTTCTACCACTATAGGATCCGTCAGGCTTATGACGAATCCTATAGTGGATGAAACGCCGAATTTTCAGTGTAGCTTAATCGCCATATATATTTTATAAATTACTAACTAGCTCTACCTACGTATTGAGCACTTTTGAAGTAAATACTTAAAGTTTACGCATAAATCTATACTTTCATATATTAATTTTATGTGAGTAAATGAAGTAGTTTTATATATATATATATATATATATATATATATATATATATATATATATATATGTATATATATATAACTATTACAATAATAATTTTTAATTTTTACAGACACTAGTATTTCATCCCTTCGGGAATCATCAGTGCAGGGTAACACGATTACTAGCTGTCGGAAGATTCGAACACGGCCACGAAGCCATCTATGACTCCATTAGCAAGGAATAAACCTCATAGCCAATCCTAGTGGTTAAGGGGGAAATTAAGAAAAAAAAACATGTTTAGGTCCTGGCATTTCGAAGTTGAATACTCCTCATCAGAAGAGGAGATGGACCAGAATTATACTAAATGCAAATCTAGAAAAAAAACTTACTTAATGACATCAAGATATTAAATTAGGACTATTATAATATGGCCAATAGTAATTAAATGTATTAGGTTGGTGTAAAAATAATGTCGTTTTTTTTTTACATTCAATTATATATATAAAAACGATATTATTTTTGCACCAACCTAATAGGTACAACATATAAGGGTAAATACTACACTTCCGGTTTAGATTTAAGCAGGTTAATTTTATCAAGTTTTGATAAGCATCAGATAGTGGTTAAAAACGTTGGAGAGCTAAATGTTTCGGTTTTGATTCTAGCTAAGTAGCACCGAGGTGATATTTTTAAAGCTTTGAAATCCCTATTATATAGTGGGTATAATATAATAATCAACAGACAACTTGCTCAATAATAATAAATACAAAAGACGCCTGAATTAAAATATCATACGTAAGCGTATTTTACGACGAATAAATATCGGGCGACCTCCTAATTGAAGGCAGGGCGTGAAGCTTAAATAGAAAAGAGACAGTTTAAGTCCCGTTTTATTTGTCTCACAGCAAGAATTAACGTCCGTATTTAGTTAAGACAAATCTATCTTGGCATAAAATCCACTTTGAATTATGATAAAAATTAAAATTGTTTTCAGCATAAAAGTAGTGATGTGACGATTCTAATATTTTTCCGATTCCAATACAATTACCGATTCCATACTAAATTCCCGATTCCAATAAAATTAATTACCGATGTCGATTAGAATTCTTTATTAATCTCTAAATATTTAGCCATAAAGTTTTGGTTGTTGTTTTTTTTTATTATTTATACCGTAAAAATACATTATAAATGTGCATATATTTTTTCAAACATAAAAATACATTTGTGGGAGCAATTTATATATTTTAGCATTACTGGTAGTTTAAAATCAATAAATATTTATTATTTTATTATAACTACCAGCTGTGGAAGATTTGTTTAAAAAAAATCAAATAAAAAGGATTATTAAAAAAAATCGTTTTGGCACCGGAAAATATGCAAACATTTCTCAGATTCCGATACCAAAAAAAGTTCTGATTCCGATTATTCCTCCTAACACTAAAAGAAAGACTTTTATTACATTTGAAGACATAACAGATATTACACATTTATGTCTCCTCGGAAGCCAACATTAAATATGTGCAGTATCCGACATTTTTATTGTAGGAAATATTTCTTGACTTTGATAAAAATTGAAAACTAAACAACAATACTAAAATCATCAGAAAATAATATTTCATACACGTATTTTTTTCTAATTTTCTCTTCTTTATGATTTTCTTATATTTAAATACATTTTTATCATATATTTTTTTTATTTTGTTTACAATATGGACTATACGCTAAAGAAACAGAAGCTCTTTGAATCGGCGTTTGGCCGTGACACTTCCTGGCACAGAGTCTTAAATAGAATCCACACATTGGAACGCAAAGAGAAAACGTCAAAATGCCGGAAGTGACAAATCAAATCAGAAAGAAGTTGCGTCTTATTTTTAGGTGCGACCGGAAGTGAAGACTTTGCGGCGCTCAATTCGGGACACCTTTTGGCCGGAAGACGGGTATAGGGTGACCAGCAACTGCTTGGCTCATGTGCATATCTCACGTGTTTCCGCGGATTTTACTTGTCAAAACGCTTACTGGATTTTATCGCACGTAGTATACCAGCAATGGATTCGCTTGCTCATGGTTATACGGAGAAATAACGAAAGGTGATTAATATTTATCAGGACTTTAGTATTACGACACAGCAAGCCTTCTGAAGCAGAATACTTATTACGGCCCAGTCTATATGATTAAATGGCCACATATAATTGAAGTGTGGCTCCTAGCTGAGATAAGATATTAACGCCGTTTGCTTCCTTAGCAATATACCAAAATCCACACTGACAATGAAATGTCTCCCACTCTCAAGTACAGCACGTTTTACCATAGGAGATACACTGGCAACATAGTAGTGGCAATACTACCTGGCTAACAACATGTATATATGTTGTCATTATGTGTCCGTTAATTGTAGTAGTTACGTTTGTACTGTCACTTTCCTTGGCTAGAGGCTAAATTGGTTTTAGTAATGTGTTCGCGTGCGTTGGGTCAGTAAGAACTGAAACTACGAGGGGGAGATGAAGAAAGAGAGAAGACTGATATTTATTCCGTGATATTCGACTGTTCACCGGGGAAGAGTGAAAATTACTTACTTCGGAGATTATGTGATATTTTTACTTCCGTTTCTCCGTTGAGGTTACTCATTTAAAGCTTAATCCGTCAAATATTCTCTCCCAAGCTGTGAATTGCTTTATGTAACATTATCAGTAAAAGCCCAATGATAAACAGATTATAATTGTACATGGCATAAGTTGCATCGATGATTGAAAATAGAAGACAGTACATGGAAGGAGTGGCAGGTACAAGGTAGAAAATAAAAAGACTTACGATAATAACACTCCTTTAGGTACAACCATTGTAAAATAATAATCGATGCGTTGTAAGTATATATCTAATGATTCGTGTTCCCAGGACGGCGTACACAGAAAGACATAGTATCGGGGTCATGGCGGCAGCGATTATGTACTGAAATTTTACCTAAACTTAGTAGCCAGAAACGGGTATGACGTCACATGGCTCAAGAGATGGAAGTCGGTTAAAAGACTCAGAGTAAACTGAATGAAAAAAGATAACTTAAGATAGAGGATTAACTAAGAGGCGAGAAATTAAATATCCTTAACTCAGAATGTCTTTGTTTTGCTGCTGGCAGAAGAGAAGGCAACTTCAATATCTCAATGAAGTATCCTTTCTTTAAATGGATAATTTCTTCGTGTCTTGCTGTCGTAGTGAAGCTTTTATGCAGGAGACCTAGTCATGGAAGGAGTGGCAGGTACATGGTAGAAAATAATTGCATTCATAACTACCCATGTGTTTTAATTAGTTATTGTTTGTGAGACATTTAGACCTCTATGGGAGGATAGGTAATGTAACATAATTTTTTCAGTTACTGGTCACAGGTAATAACTCGTATAAGAACTCAGCGTCCGGGAGTGGATCAAGGTGTAGCAGCTGTTCTGTCTTTGGATCATTGTAGAATGGGGCAATTTTTATTTTGCTCTATTCACTGTGCCTCATTTGGGGAAATTGGATTTCTCCATATTAAAAACTGATCTTCTGTGCTTCTAGCGAGATCATTATGAATCTTTGCATGATACAAGTCAAATTAAACTTGGAATTCGCAAGAGAAAATAACTCAGCAAGACTACATTTCTTTATTGCGTCTGTCAGCAAAATACACATGTTTTCGAAAAAAAAAAGGCTTCGAATATAAATACAATTATGCATGAGTTTTGTGGCATGAATCAAAGTATAGTATCTGTTCTGTTCTTAATAAGTAAAGAATTTTTTCTAGGTCGGACCAAATTTTATTTTTGTCTAATACAGAGTTTTTCATTCAAAAAGATCTAGAAATTGTCACATTGAATACTGATTTTTTATCTCTGCTATTGTGGGGAGAAAGGTAAAAAAATAACACTATCTTAAGATAACAGACGTGATTCCAAACGAGTAATGATGTCATTGGTTTTTGCTCAACGTTCAGGATAAGATCAAAATGTAGTTTCGATTTCTAAGTAAGACTATTACATAAGGTGTATATACCAACGCCACTGCATCTCTTTAAACGTGTATACATTCTATGTTTAACAATGTATGTATAACCTTTTGCGTATATGCGTGTGTGTGTGTGTGTGTGTGTTTGTGTGTGCGTGTGTGTGTGTTCACGCGTGCGTGTGGGCTTTGGACACATCCATAACAGTTGAATAACGTATGCGTAAACATATTATGAGTGTTTGGCGCAGACAAGGGGGGATCTACCTCTTATAGTCCAATGGTTCTCTGAGATTGCTGGCGGATTAGTACTTGACTTAGACCGCTAAAAAAACTACATCAATGGCATCAGGTTACTGTGTCCTCTGGAGTCGCAATTTCCTTGCTAGATTTTACATTTTGGCTGTAGCGTCAATATAGGCTCCCAGGACTTTAGTTGGTACTGGTACTTATTGTAAACCATGCGTATCTCAGTGTTCGCTCGACTTTGACTGGAACATGACGCCAGCAGCCGGATTATGTCGAGCAACAGCTCGGGTTTTGTTGCTGTCTGGCGTAAGCACTTACCAGCCGACTTTGGAGTAAATATTAGAAGGGTAAAAAAAAAAATATAATGAATCTTTCAGTCTTGGACCAGCACTTGCAGACTTCCGAAACTGTGATTAAGTTTTGTCAAAATAAAATACAAATGGCAGACGTATCTCAGCGTTATCTCGGCTTTGACCGAAACATGACGCCAGCAGACGGATTATGCCGAGCAACAGCTCGGGTTTTGTTGCTATCTGGTGTAACACACTGATCAACTTATTACTACGTGGCGCTAGGATTTACATCGAGGAGGATAAATATTGGAAGAGTAAAAAAAAAACAGCTGTTACATGCAAATCGTGGGCCGTAGCAACATAAGGAATCCTTAAGTTTTGAACCATCACTTGCAGACTACCGAAACTGTGATTGACTTTTATCAAAAGAAAATACTAATAACAGATAAAATGCACTACATGCGTACAGGTATGAAGCAAAGAAAGAAGGGGATGGCTAACCGACGGATATGGATGGAGATGTACAGTACACAGTTGCAGTATCGAAAATGAGCGTCTATCAGAACTGGAACATTCTTCCACCAAGCTAGGCTGAAAATCTCGACCGATAATCAAGAGTATATATCTGTGGCCCTACGAAATTGATACAAAATGAAAACAGGTTCTTCATCTCATTCCATCTTCTACAGAAACAAATTGTTGCCACATTTTTTACAAACATTTTTTTTTATAAAAAATTACTTAAAAACTTCTTCAATAAAAAAAAACAATTTTGTCTCCAGTTTTCGTTAGCAAAAACGTTTGACAATTTACCTTGAAAACAAAATGCAAACATAAACAACAAAAATATATTTGAAGAATAGGAAATTGTAGCGTTGAACCTTTTTAAAAAAATCTATCTATAAAATGTTTTGACCTCCCAAAATAAAATTCTACAACAATCGCACCATTTTAAAAACTTTTTGTTTCCATTTTTCCTTTACAAGAGATATTAAAACATAAAAACATAAACAAAAAAATGGCAAAAAATATTTGAAAAAAAAGGTTTCTTTGAACCACTTTTTAAAACATTTTATTTAAACTTATTTAAAACTCCCACTAACCTGGTAGTTAATAAAAATAAATAATAAAACATCAAATTACGGTAGGTTGTTTTTTTGTTTTTGGTTACTACATTTTACATTTATTCATTTTACTATTTTCTTTTACGTAACGTTGTTACGATTTTATCGGCAGCGCTCGGCATAAACCGACTGTTCACGTCATGTTCCGGTCAAAGCCGAGCAAACGCTAAGATATATTCGGTTCACAATATGCGGCAGTACTCTAAAGTCGACATGATCTATCATTAAGCAGACCTCCCCGGTAACTGGAAACTCTCCCTGCAACTCGCCACTTACCAAGTTAGAACAAAACATCCCGGGTGTGTTTTCCGTAATATCTTACGTTTGTTAAAAGATTATACTTGTTTATTGTTAACCTATTTTTGTCACGTTTTGTTTATTGTAAACATGTTTTTGCTTGCTGAAATATTCAACATTATGTTATTGCTACAAGCTTCTCTTTGTATATAACTATTCTAGTTGTGCAAACTGCATAGCTACTAGCTACGTAGCTGAATTTTTCCATCCACCTAAAACTAAACGTCTATGAACTAAGTTTCTCTCCTACAACTTTCTGATTGTTGAACATACCTTCCTGGCAACAATGGAAATGTCTTCTATGTGTTTTTTTAAAATATAATTTAGGTGCCCTTACTGCCATATGAATCCTTTCTAAACTTGGACAATTATAATGTCTGTTCGAACCCAGATTTCTCTAGTTCGAAAGAACAGCATTTAGCAAAAGTTCTGTTAAAAACCAGTGAGCTGACTAATTGTCCTCAGTCTTCTCGATAGGATCACAGTATATTATCTGTTCATTTCTGAGTCATTGAAGAATATTAGATACTAGCGGGGGTACCCGGCGTTGCCCGAGTGTTTGTTTCCGGGACGGGGGGGGGAGTTTTAAAAAATGTTATGGTAGGTAACTAGGAAGGATCAAACCCGGAGTCATGAGTAAAAGTAGGAAAATAAAGTGTGAAAAAAAACAAAAACATCTGCAACGTTAACAGTTCGGCCACCAAGAAAAGTCAATTCCAGTTGTTTAGGAAAAAAAAAAAAAACGACTACGGTAGGTCGGCGCGAACGTGAAAATATAATGTGAATTGTCCAGCACGCTAACCACTACGCCACAGAGCACTGCAGCTTAGTTTAGTGATTTTAAATAACTTCACATGAAAGAACTACGAAGCCAAACCGGTGTTCTCTTCTCAACTGTTCCTTGTGAACGATCCCCAAACGGTGTTAAGTGGTGGCAGGGGGAGGAGGAATTTATTAGAGAGAAAATATTTTACCACTTCCATTGATCTTAACCGATTTTGGCCGTGACTTCTCAACAGAAAAAGTATAGAAATCTAAGATTATCGAGGAATTTGAGAAATAATAAGCCTATAACACACCTCAGATATTGTTCTGCCGTTTGTGCATATTATATTTGCATGAAATATCTTGATTTTTAATCCTATTAATGTCAAAATCAGACGGGAAAAAATGAGTTCATTTTATTTATATAGAAGAAAGAAGATAGAAAAGAAGAAGAAGATAGAAGAGAAGAGAGAAGAGAAGAAGAGAAGAGAAGAGACTAGCAGCTACACCGCGTCGATACACACAACACCGAGTCAAACGCAAAATCGAGTACACTCAACATCAAGTACACTCAACATCTTCTTACCATCAACGCTTACTCTGTGAACTCGGAGTATGGGAAATTCCCATATACACAAAAAAAAATCACAAAAAAAAAAACAAAAATAACTAAGGGTAAGGATAATGAGTAATCATTGGATAAAATGATGATTAAAATTATTACGAACTTGCCAGGATTCGAACCTGGAATCTTCTGATCCGTAGTCAGACGCGTTATCCATTGCGCCACAAGATCTGTCCGTATGCCAAAAGATGTTACCGCGACTGTATAAATATAGTGCTAAATTCCATTTACATGGGCAGACATCTTTTTCAACAAAAACGAAACGGCCCCAAAATCCTTATTTCGAGTTTTTTGTGTGACTCAGCGTGGGTCGTTACGAAAAAAAAAGAATGTTCAATTCGTTGCATCTGTTCAAAAGTTTTATTGGTATATACACACACATATAAATAAATAAATAAATAAAAATTTATAATTTTATTAATAGTATAGAATAGATTATATACGGCGTGTAATCACGTTGAAACACCGGTTCTCGTCCGATCGCCGAAATTAAACAACGTTGAGCCTGGTTAGTACCAGATGAGTGACCATTTGCGAGTTCTAGGCGCTGTATGTGCTCTCCGTTTATCTGGGCATTTGTGTCTGGTCGTCCTAAACATACGCTTCACTTGCCACTGGTATTTAACAATGTTGATTCAGGAGAGGTGTGGTTAGCGATTGCTCACCTCCTGGTGCAAAAATGTCACGCACAGGCACTCCTTCGTGGGTATGCATAATCTGTCAAAGACTGAAGTAGCCTGTGTGTGTGTGTGTTTTTTTATTACAATTTCACCCCAAGCAAGGAACGTTGCCACTTTGGTGTAGGGGGCTAATATCAGGGGCAGCAACTACCGGGGCACTATGTTGGGATTTGGGCAGCAATATGTCGGTTCACGTTGCACTTGAACTTCTGCATGTCAGTACAGTTGGGGAAGCAGGAACTTGGAATGGAATTCCAGAGTCTAGCGGTTCTGGGGAAGAAACTACTGGAGTAGAAAGATCTTTTACATCTAGGGATCTCTACTGTGTGGGGGTGGGATTTAGCTGCCTGTCGGGTTTGCCGAGGGTGTCTACGTCGTGGAGGCACAAGTGTCTGCAGTTCGTCAGAGCATTCACCATTAAAATACTTGTAAAACAGGCAGAGGGATGCAACGTTTCGTCGATGGGACAGAGGCTGAAGCTTAGATGCCAGTTCAGGACCTATCAGATTAGCGACTCTTTTTGGAAACTTGTCTAGGAGCGAGAGACTAGTAGCAGATGCACCAGCCCAAATGTGTTGATTAGATTGATCTAATTTTTTACGTTTAGCTCAATTCAGAATGTTTCTTTTGAGGAGAGCTGGATCTTTATCGCATAAAGAACCGACTTAATGTTTAACTCTAATCTTGCAAAGAATAAGTAGGGATAGTTTTGTAACATAAAATAAGAAAGGACATTTGAGTAAAATCATGTCTCAAACACTGAAGATGTGTGGTGGAACGGCGTCAGCTCATTGTAAATTACAAAGTCTACAATTAATTAAATCCATGAACTTAAAGCAACGGTCCAGCGATCGGAGCCAAAAAGTAGCTTTCTCAGTTATATCGAACCCATAACTATAACTCAGAAACACACCAAACTAGAAAAGTATTGGTTGGTTGTTGGTTGTTTTGTTTTATGGCATATCAACCCTTTTCGGGTTATTTAATGCCGAATCTGGTGATTTTGAAGAACGATTTTTTAATATAGTATATTTGCTTTTTAAGTCGTATTCTATTTAACCCATAGTTGGGACCCTAACAGGTGCTACCACTCCGGGTTAGAGTGGATCTGGGAGCAATGGCAATTAAAGGGTGGCACCACACTCCCTAAGGCCTGCAAGCTGGGGCCTCACCATCGGATATAGTTTAAGGTCATATCCAGGAACTAGAAAAGTATTGGAATTCACGCTTCTGAGGCCTTTCTTTGCCTTAGAAGCAAATTGAGTTCAGTGGAAAATGGGTAGATCAAAATGTGATATTTCAATTAATATATAAAGAACAGCAATATCACGGATAAAAGGGGGATTTGTAGAGATAGACTTCCTTTCTTTCAAACAGGAACAATGTGTTCTATATATTTTTTAAAATACATGTTACATGTGAATATTATGGCGAGGAATGTGAATGATGGACTATCCGCGTAAATCAGAATAAAAACTTTTTCCACATTGTACGACTGAGCAACACCGGGCACCCCTGCTAGCAATGTTATAAAATCAATAAGCGATTTATTTCTCTAGATGAAAAGTTAATTGATTCGCTTACAGTATTTTATCGGATTTCATCACGAAAAAAAATTCAATTCTCACGGAAAAAAGCTGTTGTAGAATTAATGCTGTCTGCTACCCACAAGTGCAGTTTTAAAATTCATTTCATAGTTTAAAAATAATGCAAACGACTGCTTAAAATTGAGGATACGTGGTATATAATACACGCTTCAAAGAATAAAAGAAAAAGCCAACTAAAAATTATCTTTGCTGACATTTTTTACATACTTTCGTTTACTTATGATCTATCATGCTGTGAACCACCTCTGTGAAAAGAAAAAAAAAGCAACGAGAACTTGACTCTATCAACTGCCAACGCCGTAAGCCTTACAAATTAACACACTGTCAACGACAGACGCATAGACGCATATGTGCAGAGCATAAGAACTGATAACATTGCATTGAACACATGATTACACGTTAGAACCTAATTCTGCTGCACTGGGAAGCGAGATAAGGAGATTGTTCAAAAGTTATGTTGTATTTACGGAAGACAGCAGTGAAAAACTGAGTTCTTTTTAAAGAATTCTTGCATAAGTGACAAACATATTACCGTTATGGCAGATCCCAAATAATGTTTCTCGTGTAAATGATATTATACTACCGTATTTCTTAACACCCCATTCTTATATCACTAATATATATAGGCATATCACAAACATAGTAAAATATAATAATACTAAGTGGGTTATACGAGTGTTGAATACACACACACACACACACACACACACACACATATATATATATATATGCATATGTATATATATATATATGTATATATATGATGTGCCTTATGTTGAAAAGCTACAATTAACATCCATATGAATGCTTTGTAATTAATTATTGATTTCAAAAGGCGAAGAATTAAAAGATATATCTGCCTTACTTTTAATGCTAGGTTTATTTATGGTGTCATTTACATATATTAAAAACCCTTCCCAATACTTTTGCTGATGAGGAAACTTTGGGTTTTTTTAAATACTATATGTAAAAACTATTGTCCGTGGCTTAATGTCTACTACAATAAAAACATTGTTTTCCGAAACGATCGTACAAATTATTGACTTTGTTGTTGTTCCTTCTTATGAAACGGATTTTTAATTTAATTCTAATTTGAATTCTAAATTATTAATCACATTACTGAATATTAAATTAGCTCTAGGATATTTACCTGTCGAGCTTATAATATATCTAAATTACAACGAGCACTTTTTCTTTTCCTGTATTTTAATTAAATTAGTAATTTTACTATTACATTAAAGTACACTCTGCTCTTTAGACTATTGTTCTAATCTCCTTTATATATATATATATATATATATATATATATATATGATGTTCCTTAAATAATTTTCAACATTTTTTGTACAGACATTAAAAATTATCGTATTCTGAAAACTTCAGTGTATTATTGCTATCGATCATGATATGATTGTCCAATTCTTATGATTTCAGGTTCAAATGAACAGCTATAACAGGAATTGGAATGCACCTTACTAAAGCTTGATTGTCACAGCAGGTAAATTTCCAAAATGCAATCTGGAAGTGAGAACACTTTAAAAGAAGGATATGCAGTAAATTCTGTTTGAAACTTAGTAAACAAAAGCGACAGAAACGTACGGAATGTTTCAGACTGCTTTCGGACCATCTAGTATGAATTGAGCATCAGTTCTCGAGTGGCATAAGAGATTCAAGGAAGGCAGAGAGTTTGTGATAGATGATGAGAGGTCTGGGAGAAGTAAGGAAATCAGAACACCAAAGTTGATTAATCAAATAGAGAATTTCATAGATAAGGACCATACTGTGTCTATAGAGACAACACGTGTACAGTTTGATGTCAGTTTTTCAAAGTGTGCTCAGAGAGGATCAGAAAAAAAGACGTTGCCACGACAGAACTCGCAGTTCTTGATGCTCTGGTGACCTGCGATGAAAGTTGGACATACTGCTATGACCCCCAGACCAAGAACAGAGTTCCCAGTGGACGCATGCTGGCACCCCCAGACCCAATAAATCCACCCAGAAACTTATAATGATCCTTTTTTTTTTTTTTTTTTTTTTTTTTTTTTTTTTTTTTTTTTTTTTTGACAGCATGAAATGATCTACATGCACTGGGTTCCTAACAAAGAATACTGCGTTGAGGTGTTAAGAGAGTTAAGGAAGAGATTACGTCTGGAGAGGCCAGCACACCTCAAATAAGATTAGTAGCGTTTCAATCAGGACAGTGCACCTTCTCACAACTCCATCTTTCTCACACTTTTTTGACCAAGATGAGCATCAAGACAGTTCTTCACCCTCCCTATAGTCCAGATCTTGCTCCCTGTGACTTTTGGTTATTCCTTAAGCGGAGGGAAAATCTTTGAGGCTGTCGATATAAGACAATTAAGATGAAAGAGACTGTAATGAGAGTCGCACTAGAGGACTTTCATGGGGCTTTCCAGATATTGTTGATACAGTATAACAAGTGCATTCCCGCTCAAGGAGGATTACTTCGAAGGAGACTAGGGTTTTATGTGTGTACTATCAATAAAATACCCATTTGAAAAATGTCTGGAAACTTATTGAATATATGTATATATATATGTATATATGATTCTATATATGTATGTATATTTATGTCAGGTCATGTCATGTTTTACTGGTACCATGTAACCCAGTACTACCTGCCCTATGGTCGGGTCACCGGCGACTAAACTGGTTCCCCCACCAGACTTGTTTGGTGAAGAGGGCGGCTAGCCTCCCTGAAGGATTAAAAACAAGACCTTCCAAAGGGCGAATGAACTCTTTTCTGGGTCAACGGCCAACTAGCACCGTGTATATTTGTGTGTGTGT
>NC_136513.1:80907204-80954704 GCF_053919585.1 Euprymna scolopes | reverse complement strand
ATATTTTTTCATGTATTTTTTTTCATGTATATATTTGGGTTTTTTTTTCAGGTATATTTGTTTCCTGTATTTTTTATGTATATTTTTTATGTATTTTTTTCATGTATTTTTTCTGTATATATTTGTTTTTTAAGGTATAATTTTCATGTATTTTTTTATGTATATTTTTTATGTATTTTTTAAAGTATTTTTTGTGTATATTTTTTCATGTATTTTTTTCATGTATATATTTGTATTTTTAGGTATATTTTTTCATGTATTTTTATGTATATTTTTTTCATGTATTTTTTTTCATGTATTTTTATTATGTATATTTTTTATATATATATTTGTTTTTTTAAGGTATATTTTTTCATGTATTTTTTATGTATATTTTTTATGTGTATTTTTTCATGTATTTCTTTTCATGTATTTTTTTATTTATATTTTTCATGTATTTCCTTTCATGTATTTTTTATGTATATTTTTTATGTGTATTTTTTCATGTATATTTTTATATATTTTCTTTATGTATATTTTTAATACATGAATATTTTTTTATTTTTCACATATATTTTTTCACGTATACTTTTTCCATGTATAAATTTTTTATGTATAATTTTTTCATGTATTTTTTATGTATATTTTTTATGTGTATTTTTTCATGTATTTCTTTTCATGTATCTTTTTATTTATATTTTTCATGTATTTCTTTTCATGTATTTTTTATGTATATTTTTTATGTGTATTTTTTCATGTATTTTTTATGTATATTTTTTATGTGTATTTTTTATGTATATTTTTTATGTATATTTTTTATGTGTATTTTTTATGTATATTTTTTATGTATATTTTTTATGTGTATTTTTTCATGTATATTTTTATGTATTTTCTTTATGTATATTTTTAATACATGAATATTTTTTTATTTTTCACATATATTTTTTCACGTATACTTTTTCCATGTATAAATTTTTTATGTGTATTTTTTCATGTATTTTTTATGTATATTTTTTATGTGTATTTTTTATGTATATTTTTTATGTGTATTTTTTATGTATATTTTTTATGTATATTTTTTATGTGTATTTTTTAATGTATTTTTTATGTATATTTTTTATGTGTATTTTTTCATGTATTTTTTATGTATATTTTTTATGTGTATTTTTTATGTATATTTTTTATGTGTATTTTTTATGTATATTTTTTATGTATATTTTTTATGTGTATTTTTTATGTATATTTTTTATGTGTATTTTTTATGTGTATTTTTTATGTATATTTTTTATGTATATTTTTTATGTGTATTTTTATGTATATTTTTTATGTGTATTTTTTATGTGTATTTTTTATGTATATTTTTTATGTGTATTTTTTATGTATATTTTTTATGTGTATTTTTTATGTATATTTTTTATGTATATTTTTTATGTGTATTTTTTCATGTATTTTTTATGTATATTTTTTATGTGTATTTTTTCATGTATTTTTTATGTGTATTTTTTATGTGTATTTTTTATGTGTATTTTTTATGTGTATTTTTTATGTGTATTTTTTATGTATATTTTTTATGTGTATTTTTTATGTATATTTTTTATGTATATTTTTTATGTGTATTTTTTATGTATATTTTTTATGTGTATTTTTTATGTATATTTTTTATGTATATTTTTTATGTGTATTTTTATGTATATTTTTTATGTGTATTTTTTATGTATATTTTTATGTGTATTTTTTATGTGTATTTTTTCATGTATATTTTTATGTATTTTCTTTATGTATATTTTTAATACATGAATATTTTTTTATTTTTCACATATATTTTTTCACGTATACTTTTTCCATGTATAAATTTTTTATGTATAATTTTTTCATGTATTTTTTTCATGTATTTTTATGTATCTTTTTTATGTATGTTTTATGTATTTTTTTATTTATATTTTTTCATGTATTTTTTTCATGTATATATTTGTTTGTTTGAGGTTTTTTTCAGGTAAATTTTTTGGCCTCTGACCTCATCGAAAATGAAATGGTCGTGATCGTCTCCTTCTGGGAGATCTTCACATAAATTCTCAGCGTCTCAGGATGAATGGTCCGTGACGTTCTTGGAGCGTATGCTTTTCTCGAGATCCAATCTGTCTAATTCGGACTTGGTATTTTCTTAAATACTAAGGTAACGGGGTTGGTCGGGCGATCTGCCCAGCCAACCAAAACCCAACTCGTAAAACGGGAAATGTATTTTCTCTTTTTCACATTGGAGACATTACCTATCAAGACCCGTAGGCCACTAAAGGATAATGGTTAATGAGTGTATAGTAGTTAATAGACTATATCGTACTAATCGTTAGTAGTGGAAATTTTGTAAATTGGATTACTTTAAGGGAACATCTCATCAAGAACTTGTTTTCGTTGGACTTGAAGACGACCATATTGAAGTCAGCTGGAAATCAGGCTAACAGAAGAGAGTTGAACAGACGTGTAGTTCTAAGAAAGAAACTTTGTTCATGAAATTTACGTTTAGGCACAGATAAAGAGCGGAAAAATTATTGATAGTGGTTTCAGCTACACGATTAATAAAGGTGAACGTTGTTTCTTTGTTCTGAAAAACGTTCTTTTAATTCTAACGTTAAAACGAAATACATTTTCTGCACAAATTGCTAATAAACATGGCGAAAATATAAGAATTTTCCCCATTAAGTCAGAATCGATGTATCCAAATAGAACTGTATTCTTAATTAAAGAAAATGAAAAAAAAATAGTTTGACGTTTAGTCCACTAAAAAACCGCCTACCATGATTTAGAAACGAATCATAAAATTAGAAGACACTGCAAAACTGTTAGATATCAAGAGGTTTCCAAATGTGGTTGACAGAATTAGAAGAAAACCTTCTAAAAACTTCACAAAATGCAACGCGTGTAAATAAAGAAAAATAGCGAAGCACCAAAAATAAGATGCCAGAAAAAAAGGCCACAAAAATCCTATCACCTGTGCATTGTTACCTGAATGGTAACATGAAACCGATGAGCAGAAAAAAACCTTCATGTATGCATTGAATTTTGTAGACAATTATTCTGGTTTAATAATGGTCTATTTCTTAATAAATACATCCGATGCTTTACCGTTAAGTAAGAAATACTTAGCCTATATCGGAGCAATCAAATGCTCTTGCAATGGAATGAGATTTACTAATAAAGACTTTAAACTTTTAGTAATTAACCGCAGTATTAAATATGAGAAATTGGCGCCTCATTCAACACACTAAGAATGGGAACTGCTGAAATATCGTGACGGGTGATTTTTTAAATAGCGAGATGTCTACTAACTGGATCTAAACTCTCCAAAAACTTATAGGCGTATGCATTAATGGTGGCTGCATATGTATGCAACGATCTTTTTATAACAGATTAAGCAAAACTCCATACAAAAATTGAAGGTAAATGCATATATTCGGTTGAATTGGTTCGCATTCATAGATAAGAAAAGCAAATTAAATAATAAAAGTGAACAGGGTCTATTCTTAGTTCATGAAAGAGGTAGTCTGGAAGGTAGTCCGGCATATCTCGTATTTTTCCCAGACGAAAATACAATAAAACAAGTTCGATTCAACGACACATTTTCTTTCTATTAAATCGTCTAACCAAAACCACTATCAATAATTATCCCCACTCTATATCTGTGCCTAAACCTAAACGTAGATTTCATGAACAAAGCTCCTTTCTTAGAACTGCACGCTTGTGAAAGTGTCTTCTGTTTTCCTGCTTTCCGGCTGATTACAATACGGTTGTCTTCAAGTCCAATGTAAACAAGTCCTTGATGAGCCGTTCCACTTAAGTTAACAAATTTACCGAATTTCCATTACTAACGATTACTCTATTGTCTAATTGACTACTTTTTACCCTTATCCCCGAGTGGCCTCTGGGCCGTGCTAAGTCGAGATGCCTATGTAAAAACAGAGACAAATTAATATTTTCCCAACCTTTTCATACATCTAGCAATGACAACAAAATATTAATAATGATTACAACTGTGATGCTAATGTTAAAGTCGAAACCCGGGCAGAACGGCAACTAATACCTACTAAAAGTAAAAAAAAAAAAAGTAAGATATTTTAGTCGTCGAGAATTTGTAAATTATCGCGTAGATAATTGCTATTCCATAGAAAATATGCCAAAAAGTTTCATTAATTTTATTAATTCAGAAAATTGCCAACAGCAGAAGCGGCCATGAAAATAAAAATTAAAACTGTAACAAAACATGAAAACTATGCGTTAGTGCCCCCTTAGCACCAAAGTATATAAAAAGTAGTTTCTTCCAAAGTGGTCTTTACAAGGTGGAATGATAAAATTGTCACTCGAGAAAAGACATGATTCCATTTCCGTTTACTAGTTGGCCAGTTATGCACAAATCCCAAGAGCGATAGGAACCAAAGTTTCCGAAGTGACAATGTTCAACGAGCGAGATTGGAGATGCGCCGCTGAACAACTAATACTCATTGTTGATTCAAGTTGTGACAACAGGACCATTGCCAGCACCCTTAAAATGCATCGCTGGATTGCTACAAATAACATGAACGTGCCCAGAGTGATGAAAACAAAGTTTCAGGACAGGGTTATGATTTTTGGTGTGGTTTTATGTGGGGGCCACATCATGCCTCCTCATATCTTAGAAGTTGGCTTGAAAGTTAACACCAAAGTGTGCCTGGATGTGCTGAAGAGTGTAGTGGTGCCCTGGTGCCAAGATAAAAGACTGTCTGGTTAACCACTCTAGAATACGCAACATATCATATCATATATATATAAATGTAATTCTTGGTTCGTTCAAAATCGATAAAACCATATTTCTACATTACCAATTTAATTGAAATTTTCAGACAATCCATCTTTAAAGTTGAGGGGTGTTTCCATGTTATTAAAAAAAAATAACCGCCAATTATAAAAATATTCAATAAAATACAAATAGTTTTCGTAAGCCCATACTGCGACCTTTTTTCGTTAATAGAACTGAACTTCCGTTTCAATTTATTTCATACACCACAATTTGACGAGACGAATTAGATTTTATTTTTTGCTTACTCGAAAAGTAAAAAAAAATCCCTATTTTAAAAATTTTAATTCATTTTTTATCTTCCAAATTTATTAATTTATAATTTTTTTTTCTTTATTATATCAGGCAAAAGAAAAGTTTCTCGTTTGCGCTTTGAGTTGAAGCATAAAAGTTGAAGTTTTTTTTGTTTTTGCTTTTTGTTTTTGTTTTTGTTTTTTAAACAGTTGTTTCGATATAAAAAGTGTCCGGTCAAAGTTATATTCAAAGAGTGGCTTTTGGTTCATTTGGTGAAGGTTTTTATGTTTTTTTTTAGGGTTCTTTTTAAAGACTTTCTTTCCCCATGTATAGCACACACTCACACACAATCACACACACATACATATACATTCATATACATGTACACATGCACACGCACACGCAAACGCACGCATGCACACACACATACACACACGCACACGCATTTTATGTTTATTTTAGGATTCTTTTTAAAGACTTTCTTTCCCCATGTATAGCACACACTCACACACAATAACACACACGCATACATATACATTCATGTACATGTACACATGCACACGCACACGCACACGCACGCAGGCACACACACATACACACACGCACATACATAGAAATATATGTAGGAGCTTACATATATACATACCCATCTACACACTCACACACGTACTCGCACACATCCACCGCTAACAATTATTTTTATTTTTTTATTTTATATATATATATATATATATATATATATATATTTATATACTTTTTCCCCAACCAAAACACGCATGCATATATGCGCTTAATCATTCAGACATACGTACACGCACCCACACACACACAAGTAAGATAGAGAATAGGTAGGAGAAGATATATATACACACATATACACGCACACACACATATATATACACACATACATGTATGTGCATATACACTCACAAACATCCACATACTATGTAGGCATATACACATACACACACACATGCATACACACAGACATATGCAGGGGCTCACACATACGCGTATATCCATATCCACACGAACACATTTACCCACTCATACATGTGCATACATATGTATACATATACACACACATACATACGGATGTGTATACATTCATCCACCCATATATATATATGGGCACATGCACTCACAATCACACATACACATACATATTCATACATCCCACCTTATGTATATATTGGTTGAAGTTTCCTTTCTAATCCAAGCACATATGCATACATGGATTCGGTCACCCAAACATAAGTGCACGTATACACACAAACAAGATGTAGCATAGATAACAGATGATATATATACATATACACACACGCATACACAATCATATGTGCACACCCACACACACACACATATACACACGCACACACGCGCGTACACACACATACATACGTATAATTTCTAATTGTTTGTTTAGTTTAGAGAAATGGTACTGTACTGGGTATGGACGCGCGCACCCGTGAAAGTGTGCGTGTGCTTTATTGTGCTTTTTTTGTTTCGTGTGTGAGGGTGCACACTTACCCCAGTATGCATGCGTGTAAGTGTATTTTGTGTTTTGCCTATTTATGTGTATAATTATGGAGAGATGTTTAAGGTGGGGTTAAACTTTGCTATGAAGTTTTTTTCTTTTGTTAGCAAGTAGAAGTAGTTGTCAGTTTGGAAGATGGGCATTATCTCGAATCTGCTTCCACTGCATGTGTGTATATGTTGTGATACATGCAGGTGTCTATTTTCCGCGATTTTGATGTTGGATCAGTGTAGGGCTACTCTATTACTAAGGTTTTTTGTAGCGCCTATGTAGGATTTATCGCATGCTGGACATTTTATTACATAGATCACGTTTTTTGAGGTGCAATCTAGGTTTTTTTTAATTTTGAATGTTTGTATGGGGTTCGTAAATGTGTATGTGTTTCCCTCTAATATTATGTTGCAGACTCCACATCGTTTTTTGTTGCATTTTGTGACTCCTTTTGTTGCGTCTTGATTGAGTTTAGATGAGGTAAGAATGGGTTTTAGGTTTTTGGGTTGGCGTTTGCTTTTTATTATTTTTGTTGTTTTAAGGAAGTTGTTTAGTTTGCTGTTTTGGTTAAGTAGGACGAGGTTTTTTGTTTTTTCTGTGAAAAGCTTTGGGTTGTTTGTGTTGTGTGTGGAGATGTATGTTAGGATTTGTTCTTTGTTTCGTTCTTTAGGGGTTCTCAAATCTTCTACTGGTATATTTGTCGCAAGTTGGATCCCTTTGTCTATAAGTTGTGATGGGTATTTTCTTTTTCTTAAATTTATTCGTAGTTCTTTTTTTTTTAATTTCTTATTTAAAACTAAAACAGAAAGCCGTGTTTTGTAAACGAAAATTTTTGGATAAATTCTAGCTTTTTAGCTAAGACAGATCCTGGCGGATTTCGATCCCCGACCGTTCTATTAAGTTTTTGTGTTTAATGTAAAAAACATGGATACATTAAATAAAATAGTTGAAAAACCAGTGGTAGCAGTATTATTATTAGTATTAGTAGTAGTAGTAGTAGGAGGAGGAGGAGGAGGAGGAGGAGGAAGAGGAAGAGGAGTATTAGTAGTCAATAAAGATCTCACAGACACCCTCACCAAAACACCACATTCGCTCTGCGGCTTTGTTTTATTTAGATGATTTACAAATTATTATTATTGTTATTATTGTAGTAGTAGTAGTAGTAGTAGTAGTAGTAGTAGTAGTAGTAAGGCTCTCATGTACCCGGTGATTATACTTTTATAATATAATGGCCACTTCGTTCTAAAGAAAACCAAATAATTTATTAGATTAAGGCATATATCCAATTAAAATGCTATAGCAAAATTTCACGTTAATCGATCAATTAGGCTTTCAGATTACCTGTTAGTAACAGATGAAGCATTATATATACGTGTGTGTGTATATATATATATATATATATATCAGTGAAAATGTGTGTGTGTACATTTCCCTACCAAATAACTCTGTCAATTTTCCGTCTACTGACTCGAAATTTAACATGCGGGGTATTGAGATTTGGGGAAAAAATGTAATCGGTTTTCGACGAGAAATTTGGCTGTTAAGGGGTCAAAGTTCAAGGATTTGACTGTGAAAAACTCTACCACACTTCTTCGCCAATTTTTGTTCTGAACACTTGAAATTCTAGTATAGGTTACTTGTACATGGATCTAAGTTGATAATTTGATTTAAGCCCAAAACAATAAACGCTGACTGGGCACAATTGGGGTCAAAGTTAAAAAAAAAATTTACCTCTGAGTTCTCTACAAAATCACTCAGATAATTTTTGTATACAAAAATATACTTATGTTTGTTTACACATATATACTTATATATACATTTGAAATTTTACAAAAAGTATATTTTGACACAGGGAAAGATTTTTAATCCGTTTTTTGCCAAAAAGTTAGCTGTCAAGAGGTCAACGTGGAAAAGATTTGCCCTTTGCCATCTCTAGCAAACTATTAAGCCAATTTTGGGTAAAAATATTTTAAATGTTGCAAAAAGGGTATTCAGACATGCAGCAAGCTTTTTGATTCGTTTTGGAGCGAGAATCTTGCTGGCTAGAGTTCAAAGTTGAAAAAGTTGACCTATGCAGGCTCTATAAAGTTCCTCCGCCAATTTTTGGTCTAGACACTTTAAATTAAAGTTGTAAGTTAATTGGACATGAGTCGAATATTTTAATTTAATTTGAGCTCAAAACAATAAATATTAAGGTGTCAAAATCGGGGTCAAAGTTTAAAAATGTTGACATCTGTTGTCTCTACCAACTTTTCTCTATGGTAGTTAAGGAAGCCTATTATATAGAAAGGCATTATGGTACATATTCACACTTTTTAATATATACATATGTACATAAAATTACGTACAGTACATAGCAAAGCCGGGTTGAACTGCTAGTATATATATATATATATATATATATATATATATATATATATATATAAATATATATATATATACACACACTTCTATCCGGAATTACATTACTATTACAGTCAAAGGTGAAAATAAATATGTATTGATATTCCGCTATGCATTGTTTGCTGTGATATATCTGAAATATAAATGAAACAAGTAAGAAAAAACTTATTTAGGTCATTTCACTTATCAGGATTTGAGAAAAAAGCTTAATTTTATTTATTTCAATTGCGTCGGTTATTTGATGGAATATTGTCGCAAAACAAGATATCATATTATTTATCTCCATTGCAGGTGTTATACTTATTTTAAGCGGAGTGTTAATAGTTATGGATATTATATCCTCATAATATTAGTGTAGATGAATATTTAAACATATATATATATACATATATATATGTATGTACCATACAGATATACGAATACATATATATATGTGTATATATATATACATATACATATGTATATACATGCATACACATATATATGCATGCATATATACATCCATATATACGCATAAATATACATATACATACATATGTATATATACATATATATACATACGTACATATATATACACATACATATATGCATACATAAATATATACAAATATATACAAACATACATACATAGATAAATATGTACATACATATTTATATGCCTACATATATATATAAAAATACATATATATATATACAAACGTACATATATATATATATATACATACATATATATAGATATAGAAATTCATACACATACATATATATACATATATATACATACATATATATATATACATACACACATACATATAGAAATACATATATATATACATGCATACAATTATATATACATACATATATACATACATATATGTACACATATATTTTATATATGCATATATCTACATAAGCATGCAAATATATACTTATATATACATATATATATGCATGTATATATATATACACCTTTACGCATATATACAGATATATATGCACATATATTAATACATATATTTACATCTATATTCATATATATATATACATATATGCATATACATATATACATACTTATAGGTATGCATATATATATACATATACCTTTAAATATATACATTTATATATATACATATATACATATGCGTATATGCATATATACACATATATATATATATATGAAGGAAGCCATATATATATATATATATATATATATATATATATATATATATATATATATATATATATATACAAGCAAACGTACCCGTCGTTGACTCGGTTAAAAAAACAGCCTACAGAAAATGGACTCCGATTTATGGAAGTAATATAGGTTATGAAAAGGAAGGGTTGTAAAGAGATAACTTCGAATTTGGGGGTATCAAAACCAAAGCAAAATATGATGAAAGTAAAAATAAAATAGATAAACCCCATAATTTATTATACCATACCTGTTCACACTGAAACACTTATCACAATATTCTGTAGATCTATATTAAAAAAACCTTGTTAAACTTTGTGACATATTTTCATTCTATGGAGGTCAGGTCAGGTGCGAACGAACACCCCATAATTCTATTATACCATATTTCTTCAAACTGAAATATAATTATCAAAGTATACTAACGCAGATAGATATGAAAAGTCTTTATTAAAGTTTGTGCCTATTTCCATTCCATGGATGTCAGGCGTGAACGCAGACCCAACAATTTTATTATACCATCCCTATTTAAGTTAAAACATATTTATCAAAGTATTATAATGTACATCTATATCAAAACACTTTTAAATGTTTTTTTATGTTTAATTTTTTTATTTCCATAGTTTGTGGACCAGGTGCGAACACAGACCCCACAATTTTAATGAATAACCGTTCTGCCAGACCAAACATACCCATTCCTGTGTCTCGATACATCTTCTATCAACACATGTAATCTGTTTTTTAAAATAGTCAACCATATAGGAGCCTATTTGTGACCAGACACACACACACACACTCACAAACATTCAGCTTTATATATATATATATATATATATATATATATATATATATATATATATATATATAGTAATTTATAAAATATATATGGCGATTAAGCTACACTGAATATTCGGCGTTTCATCCACTATAGGATTCGTCAGGCTTATGCGCGAATTCTGTGGTTGTTTCTCGTTTTTATATATGTTTAGGATTTTAGTTAGCCAATCAGCTTTCTAGTATCCACCGCACCCCTTCCTATCAGCCAATGGGCATGCATTTTATCGAACAAAGGATCTGTTTTATAACTAGGTTAGTGGTTTAAGGCAGACGATTTTCCTCATTTCTGCTCTTTTTTTATTTATATAAATATACATATGTGTACACACATATATGCACACACATATATATATATGTGTGTGCGTGTGTGTGTGTGTGTGTGTGTGTGTGTGTGTGTGTGTGTGTGTGTGTGGTCGTTTATGTATATTCATGTTTATTTAATTTATTTATTTGTTTGTTTTCTATTGTTTTTGTTAGTTTTAAAGCTATTTTGTATCGCTATCCAAGAGTAAGTTTTATTTTGTGAACACAATTGTTTGCTATTTCTCGTCTGCAGTTTAATAGATTTGGGTCATCTAAATGTCTGCATGTAAATTATGCCTCCATAAAAAATTTGCTATACTGTACTTTAAAAAAAAACAAAATCTATTAAACTGTATATATATATATATATATATATATATATATATATATATATATATATATATATATATATATATATATATATCCCCAACATATATAAAAACGAGAAACAACCACAGAATTCGCGCATAAGCCTGACGAATCCTATAGTGGATGAAACGGCGAATATTCAGTGTAGCTTAATCGCCATATATATTTTATAAATTACTAACTAGCTCTACCTACGTATTGAGCACTTTTGAATAAATACTTAAAGTTTATGCATAAATCTATACTTTCGTATATTAATTTTATGTGAGTAAATGAAGTAGTTATATATACATATATATATATATATATATATATATATATATATACAAGGCGCCTTCGGTCTTGACAGACTATGCATACTCGATGTAATCGTACCTGTGCGTGAAATTGTTGTTGCAAAAGTTGCGCACCCTTTAACTACACCTCTCCCGAGTCGACATTGTTAAATAATAGTGGACAGTGGAGGTTCAGGACGACTGGAAACAATGCCGAGCTAAGTGGAAAGCAAATAATACGCCTAGATATCCAAAATGGTCACCCATCTGGTACTAACCATTCTCAATGTTGCTTTCCTTCGATGATCTGATGAGAACCGCTGTATCAACGTGATTTTGCAATACGATATATACATATACAAAAGCACATATACGCGAATTTTTTTATAAAATAAACGAGATTTTCAAAATGCGCGACCCCGCATCACCTATTCGGCTTCATAAAAACCCCGCAATTAACATCACGTGGATTCTTCATCGAGCTATCTTCCACTCTACATCATATCGAAGAAAAAGAGAAAGAAAAGATTAACAAAGGAGTCTTACTCCGAAACATATTTCTTAAAAAATAAACACTCGTTTATTTTATAAAAAATTTCGCGTTGCAGTTTTTGGCTTCAAACGTATTTATACGTATTTTATTCTTCACATTTCACTCAGCGCTTCTAACGGATATAAACAAAAAACTACCCATATATATATATATATATATATATATATATATATATATATATATATATATATATATATATATATATATATAAACATGATATATCAATGCAATGAGTTTGGCATAGATTCGCAAGATTTCTAGTAATATAAATTAAATTAATCTTTTCTCTCCGATAGGTATTTAAAAGTAGTCATCGATAGGCAGATGATCTAAACTCAAGGATTAATTCTTAGTCCAACTCTATTCCTTCTCTCCGTCAATGGTCTTCTAAATCACCTTCTGAATTCCTTCGTCGACATATGCGCAGACGACATTATTATTTATAGTAACACTTCAAAGGCTAACAGCAATCCATATCTCTCCACGTCTCTCTCCTCCGATCTCGAGCACGTGGGGCAATAAGGCAAAAAAAGTATTTGGTTAATTTTAACACATCAGAAAAACAAGTTTATCTCAATCAAATCTTCTGCATGTTACTACAGGCAAGGAGGCAGGAAACAGGGAGAAAATTCCGAAGTCACCAAATGCGGGGGAAACAACACTTAGCGTAGAAGACTTTCTGGCATTTTTGAACCTCGGTAGTAAAGGTGTGAGATTTTACAGATTGTCGGGTTAGTTGGGGGGGGCGTATATCGAGTGGAAACACGTGCTTTGAGTTCGTCAGAGCGTGTTTCACAAAGTACAGACATACAATATTGCTAAGATGATGATGATGATGATGATGATGATGATGATGATGATTCTAGTTCTACTGCTGGTGGTTATTCAAGTGACGATGATGATGATGATGATATTAAGTATAATGCTGATAGTAATGATGATTATGATGATGATGACTTGTAGTACATTGAGCATGGTCATGAGTTTCCTGATCTTCTGATTGAACTGTCTCAGTTCTTCTTTAGTCCACCCTACAAACGATCCAGAGTATCTTACTAGTTATACTGCTCATGTATTTATAACTTTTATTAAGTTTCTGCCATTCAATTTCGTTTCCAGAAGTTTTCTTGTTCTCCTGACGTATTCTTTTCCAATTCTCTCTTTCATTTCTGTCGTTTTGATGGTGTCTGCTTCCAGAATTTTCAAGAATTTATAGGCGTCTTGTTCTCCTAGTGCTCTCATCTCCGTTGGGTTGGGTAGTTCCATGCCTTCAGTTGTCTCTAGTTTTCCCTATCTCATAACTAGTAGGGCGCACTTTTCCATACCAAACTCCATTTGGATATCCTGGCTGAAGATCCTGTTAGTGTTAATTAGTGTCTCTAGTTCCTTATAGAAGGAATCATATCAAAACATCAATGCTTATTGATGATCATGGAGTATTTTTTCTTAAAATAAATGGATAAGGGCGTGTGAGACCACGTGTACAATGGCAAACCTCAACAGATCTGCAAACAATTAATAAACACAAGGTGTGGCTATATCAAAGATTCGGCTTTTCTTGACACGCCTTCTGACTCTCCGAATTCAAACCGATCATCTTAGCGATATCAATCACCGTGTTCGCAGCTTGATAAAACCCCAAATCAGTCAGATAATGACCTGATTTGCCACAATGAAATCGAATTTCGCCCACGTCTCTACTCTGACCTACACTTGAATAATTTCAACCGTTAAGTTTTTGGCGACTCAATACGATAAATGAATGAAGTTGCAACTGATATCGAGTGAATATCGTTACAAGGGTTACGCAATTACGTAATTACTTATGGTAATCTATTTTTTAATTATTTAAGTTCCTGTTTACTAACCTCTCCACTAAGACAGCGTTTGACACAAAACGGAACACTTTGGGTTGAAACAAAACTCAAAATTGCCTCAGTCTAGAAGGATATACGTCCACTGAAGATAGGCAGAAAAGATGTGGATTAGTGTCAGCACAGAGTGGCTCTTAACAAAAAGAAAACATTCAACTGAGTTTGTCAACGTTTGTTGTTATAAGCCTCACACACCGGTTCTCGTCAGATCACCGAAGTTAAGCAGCGATGAACCTGGCCAATACACGATGGGTGACCATCAGTTACTGTATGTACTCTCCGCTTATCTCGGCATTGTTTCCAGTGGTTTTGGACTTCTCCTTGCTACTGGACTCAAGCAGCGCCAATTCAGGAGAGGTGTGGTTGGCGATTACGCAACCCTTGACACACAATTACACGCGCAGCTGCCTCTACATGAGATATTCATTGTCTTTTGAGACTGAACAGAGACACCGATTCCCTGTATATTTTAATAGCCGCGCTATAATATTTAATAGTTTTATGCATTTAATTGTTTGATTACGTCCATTTTTCCTCATCACGTAACCCATCTGTTACTCTAACCTATATCCTCTATCGCCATACGTTGTTTAAACCTAAGATAATATTGTATACATTCTCTGTGGTTAACAGTTGTCTACATTATTGGTAGTGGCTTGTTCATATATCTTCCATGGAGGAACTGATCTGAAAACCTTAGTATCTATCCGCTTGAAAACGTGACATCATCATTCATTGTCTCTCTGATTTGTCTACGGCGTTTGACCTCTTCCTCAACTTTACCTCACTCATTTTTCAGTCAACGCTATGGAACGATTCTGTTTTACAAATTTGGGTTATCATGCACTCAGTATGACCCTTGTCAAAATCCACACTAGCTAACTTAATCCTCAACTACGTAGGGCCATTGATATGAAACACTAGTACATTATAAGTAAAAGGAGATATCAGCACAGGAAGTAATACTAGTTAATCGTAGCTTGGAAGGAAAATTGAGGAATAGAAAAATAGAGAAAAGGCCTGTACTCGACTAGGTTTCAATATATGCCTCCTCACGTTAAACATTCTACACAAACTCGTTTAACTACAACCGCTACAAGAAAAATTCCCTTTCGGGCTTTCTGTACCTAGAAATAGGCGGAACTCTAATGCTTAAATTGTCTTTGCCAGAACTGCCCGTGTCTGGAACATAGTATACTAGGATCGGTTGCAGCTTACTATAAAATTGACATTTAAAACTAGTTTTATTTAAAATCAAGCCGGAAAGCGAATGAAGTATTTAATGAGGGTCATTAGCGTATAATAATAATAATAATAATAATAATAATAATAATAATAATAATAATAATACGGCACAATCACGTTGACAGACCGGTTCTCGCCAGATTACCGAAGTTAAGCAACGTTGAGACTGGCCAGTAGCAGAGAAGTGACCATTTGGGAAGGCGAGGCGCTGTATACCAGGTTGAGAAACTGGCGCGGTCTATCCTTCTCTCGAGAGGAGATAGGACTTTCTTAAGCCGTTGTAGGCACCTGATCTAGTGATGACGTCACGATAAAAATACCCTTGATAGCCCTGGCAAAGCATCAAGTATTCAGCTATCGACAAGATTTAAATTATACTAAAAACTCGTGTAGTGTGTTCAATCTCGGCTACGGCCGCGCTATATGGATGGATGGACCGTAAGGTAAGCGTGTGAAAGCTCTTAGTGACTACTTCTACTACTACTACTACTAATAATAATAATAATAATAATAATAATAATAATAATAATAATAATAATAATAGATTATCTAAGTAAAATCAAGACGTAAAGCAAAGGTGGTATTTTGGTGGAAGTGTCTTGTGTATATGACTACTACTACCACTTCAAATACTTTTATCACCACTACCACCACTACTACTAACAAGAAGAAGAAGAATAATGCATAGATCATCCAAGTAAAATCAAGTCGCAGAGCGAAGGTGGTATTTTGGTGGAAGTATAAGCTTGTGACAATTCCTAGTGACTACTTCTACCACAACTAATACTTCTACCACTAACACTACTACTACTACCACTAATAATAATAATAATAATAATAATAATAATAATAATATACTATATAAATAAATCTCACTTGTCTGTTTTAATGTATGTATGTATATGTGTATTCATGTATGTATGTATGTATGCCTAAAATTCTCGACAGCAGAGACGGATTTTTACAAGATCGGTATCATCTTGAAGATCGACATCTTGGACGACACATATCGCAAAATTGGTCTAAGTCATTAATTTCTTCACCCTCATCTGGGCAGTTTTCTACAAGAAGGATTCGACTTTTTCCAGCAATTTTTGCAAGTATCGTATCGGTTGGATTGACTTTGCCTTATTTTAATGTTTCGAATTTCCGGTCGCGTCATGTGTAGTGGTAAGACGTCAGATTTTCTTTCACTTTCTTTTCCGCCTTCGCGTCACGGGTTCGAGCCTGTAGCTTACTATCACTATTTTTTATTTTTATTTTTTTGCTCAATTAATCACGCAGGCAACGCCGGGCAACCAGGGTAGTCTACTATATAAAAGACAAAATATGCGTGTGTGTTTTTATGTGTGTTTGTATGTGTGCCAAAAACTTTCGCCAGACGCGCCAGGCCGTGACAAAATTATTATCATTCTAAAGCTGTGTGTCTCTGATGACAAATATCGAAAAATTGGCCAGAAACATTAATTCTTTCACCGTAAACGGGGCCGATTTTTACAAGGAGCGGGTCACTTTTTTCGTCGATAATTTTGCAAGTCATCTAGACCTCGCGTCAACGACGTCGTATAAAAGATGTCATTTTGACCGGCCTGTACGTCACAATCGCGGTGGGCGCATCGATAAGACAGTTTGCTTACTTTCACCTCATTTTCGTCTGGCGTGTTACGGGTTCGAGCCTCCCTACTACTCCTTACTTTTGCGCTCGCACGGGTACTCGCTGTGTTTTGTTTTGTTTGTTTTTTTTGCTCAACCAACACCTTTACACACACCCGGGCAATGCCGGGTACCAAGCTAGTAATTTATAAACCATCTAAGTAAAATCAAGCCGAAGAGCGAAGGTGGTATTTTGATAAAACCGTCTAGTGTAAAGTAAGCCGGTGATAATTTCTAATGAATACTACTACTAGTTGTAGTACTATTATTACTACTATTGCTACTATTAATAATACTCCAGTATTCATTCACCTATAGACACGCCCATCTAACCATTCATCTATCTATCAATTCAATTCATCTTTACTGTTGTTTTAAATTTGTTGTATTAATTTTATTGCTTATCAAGTGTATAACTTGGCATCGAATTAGTTATTTTTCCTTTCTTTGCTTAAACCTGTTTTATTTCATGGAAATTACATTCGGATTTTTTTTTCCTTTTTACTCGTTTCCTTCTTTGTCTATGTGTTCTTCTCCATCCAACACTGCTATTTTTTCCGTTTGATTCGTTTTTTCCCCTTTTTTTTCCTTTTTCACCTACGTATTCTCGATTTGTTTTTCTTCATATTTTTCAGCTTCAGTCTACCTTCTTTTTTTTTTTTTTGTATTTGAAATATCTCTTTATTATTGTTATTAGTCCCCCTAACAAAATTCACCCTTGTCCGTTCTGCCGTTCGTCTGTCTGCACTTTTCTCAATAACTACGCTTCAGAATTTTTTGAAAATTTGCACAAACATTAAACATGATATGAGTAAAAAAGTAACAGAACCAATTCTCTAGGAAAACTTCGGTTGCCCCCCCCCCCCACTTTCGGGTTAAAATGGCTACAATTGACACTTTCGTGTTTATTAAAAAAAAAAATGATACCTTGAATTTTTATAAAACTTTCTAAAAAAGTTGTAACTGATTTCTATATAATTTTGTTTGTCAGATAACTCTAGGGTGTGCCCTAGGGGCTCTTTTATGGCTAATAAAAACACTCCATTTTTGGGGCTATTTTACCATATTTGTCAAAAATTTTCTGTAGATGTCTATTTAGCAGTTTTTGAATGTTGCTGAACTAAAATTTAAATATGTTTAGACCTTGGAGACTTTTGAGGCTAAATGTGGGGTGGGGCAAATGATTGACTAAGTCATTTTTTTTTTTTTTTTTTTTTTTGCAAAGAGCAAACATAAAATTTATATACGTTAAGGCCTAAAATTGAACCGTTTGTTCGTTTTCAGCATGGTTTGGCGTCCCCTGGGGACTTTTGGGGCTAAATGGTAGGGGGATGCTGAACTAAGTTATTCTTTATGCCTCGTTCACTGTGCACTCACGCGGGACCATACATGCTTCACTTGTGTTATTATTTGTCTTGTTTTGCTGTTTAGATTACGTTTTTATCGTTGTTTTCCTTATTAACTTTCATATTCTCGTTTTCTTTTTATTATTCTCTTCTTTTTTTCTCCGTCGTCTTCACCTTTTTCTTTTTATCTTCGTTTTTTTTTTTTTCATTTTTTTTTTGTTGTTGCGGTTTTTGTTTTTTGTTTTTGTCTTATTCATTCTTATTTCTTTCCCTGTACATTTACTTCTACTCCGCCTTCTGTTTGTTATTATCTATATATTAATACGATAGCGTGTGTGTTCTTTTGTGTGTCACGCTTACATCCGGGTCGTTTAATTGTTATGTTCTTCTATTTCTTGTCAGAAATAATTTTACCAAGCATTTTTCATAAGTTTTGGTTTCGGTTTCGACTATAGCTGATGGTACTTAAATCATCTATTTTTTTTTTAAATTTTATCAAGAATTCTTCATAAGTTTTGGTTTCGGTTTCAGTTATGACTGAAGTTATATATATATATATATATATATATATATATATATATATATATATATATACTAGCAAAAGTACTCGTCGTTGACTGGGTTTAAAAATCAACCTACAGAAAATGGACTCTGATTTATGAAAGTATATAGGTTATGAAAAGGAAGGATTGTAAAGAGATAGCTTCGAATTTGGAGGTATCAAAACCAAAGCAAAATATGATGAAAGTAAAAATAAAATAGATAAACCCCATAATTTATTATACCATACCTGTTCACACTGAAACACTTATCACAATATTCTGTAGATCTATATTTAAAAAAAAAAAAAAACTTGTTAAACTTTGTGACATATTTCCATACTATGGAGGTCAGGTGCGAACGAACACCCCATAATTTTATTATACCATATTTCTTCAAATGAAACATAATTATCAAAGTATACTTACGCAGATAGATATGAAAAGTCTTTATTAAAGTTTGTGCCTATTTCCATTCTATGGAGGCCAGGCGCGAACGCAGACCCACAGTTTTATTATACCAATATATTTAAGTTAAAACATACTTATCAAAGTATTCTTATGTACATCTATATCAAAAACACTTGTAAACGTTTTTTTATTATTTTTTTTTATTTTTTATTTCCATACTTTGTGGACCAGGCGCGAACGCAGACCCCACAATTTATATGAGCCTCCGTTCTGCCAGATTAAACATACTCATCCCTGTGTTTCGATATATCTTCTATCATTATATGTAAGCAGTTATTTTTAAATAGTCAACCATATAGGAGCCTATTCGTGACCAGACACACACAGACAGACATTCAACTTTATATTATAGATATATATTTCATAAGTTTTTATTTCAGTTTTGATTCTAGCTAATGCACCCAAATAATAGATATATTTTTTTATTTCTGAAATCGCAACTTTATAAAATAAAAAATTATAGAACATTAACTCTACAATAATATATACGGAATCCGCAAAAATTAAAATATCATATTTAAGCGTACTTTTTACAAACGGGGTTTACCGGGCGTTCACGCTAGCTTAGATAATTTCTTTTGCAGTTTTAACAAAAAAGCTACAATAATATCAGCGCGTCTCCATTTACACTGAACATCTACAGTATACCAAAATAAATATATTACATATGAATGTGGAACTTCCACAGATTCCGCTAGTTTATATATTAATAGGATAGCAAGTGTGTTATTTATTTTGTGTGTCACGCTTACATCCGAGTTACCGTCGTTTAATTGTTATGGACTTCCATTTCTTGTAATAAATAATTTTACTAAGAAGTCTTTATACGTTTTGGTTTCGGTTTCGATCATAACTGATGCCACTTAAGTCAACTATTTTTTATAAATAATTTTACCAATAATTCTTCATAAGTTTTGGTTTTGATTATAGTTGATGGCACTCCAGTAATCTATTTTGTTTTATAAATAATTTTACCAAGAATTCTTCATAAGTTTTCGTTTCGGTTTCGATTATAGCTGAATATGATAGTTAAGCGTACTTTACGACCGAGCTACGCCGGACGTCCCTGCTAGCTTAGATAAATCCTTTGCAGTCTTAACAAAAAAGCTACAATAATATCAGAGCGTTTCCATTTACGCTGAACATCAACAGAATGCCAACATCAATATATAATATATTAGGCACCGCCAAAAATGACCGCAAAATCAAGTTGCAGTTGTTTTTTTTAAAACGAATTTACATTTATTAAAATCCATTATTTCTGAGTTACTTTTTTTTTCCAGAAAGATAAAACCTTGAATTTTATCATATAGAAAACAGAATAATGTAAAACTTTTTCTACTATTTTTAATTAAATTTTAAATGTTAAATTTTCCAAAAAAGTTAACAATTGACATTTTTTGTCTTGCACAAAAAACGTACATAAATATTTAAGAAAAAAGGTTTTTGAAATAATTAATTTATTTATTTATTGTCTAACTAAGATTTAGGATGCTTTTCTAAGAGAATATGCAAAAATATTATAATATAAGTACCTGGATTTCAAATAACTCCACTTATTCATATAGGTAACTAGTTATTTCGTGTCGATCTAGAGTCTAGACCGACACTGTTTACGTTTGCGGTTGATAAGAAGCAAACTATGGAAGACCAAACAGGCCAAAATAACTTATTTTTCAGTGACGAAAATTTCAATGTATTGTTAAGCTGAGACTGACCAGTACCAGATGGGTGACCAGTTGTATGAGTTTGGTTTTTAATGTGTATGTGTGTGGGGGTCAGGCTCCCCAAAATGGGGGGGGCAATTTAAAACAGAATAAAAAAAAATTATTTCAGCGCGTTTGGTCCACCGTAGTCGAAAGGCGGCAAACGTTTTCAAACAGGATCGAAAAAAATGATGCTATTTTTAACACAAAGGGCACAATATTTATCGAATTTTTTTTTTTTTGTATCGATTCTTCAAAGCATGCTCTGTTTAATAATGGTCATGCATTATTCGGCTCGCTAAAAAAAATTGTTAATTTATTTATCAAAGATTTTAAAATATCGTTTTTCGTATAAATATTTCAAAAAAAAATTGTTTGTTTTGCTTAACTTAAATTAATTATTGTACTTAACATATTCACCGAATTTCACACTTCAAAACTCAAAAGCGGGATAATTAAACACAATCGAAGTTCTGATATTCAGACGTCAAAATAAGGTATGCAAACAATTTTTTTTTAATCTATTATTCTGTCCCTTACAACAACACAATATATTGAGTTCAGTTTCAGATTATTATTTTAAGCATATTTGTTCCCACTTCAAAACAAGGTGGGGTTTGTAAGCAAAAAAAAATATATATATATATATCGTTTATGAAAAATAAGTACACTGTTATAAAGTTCATTCTTCTCTTAATAATCGCTGAAAATTTCGTATTGATCGGATAATTACCTGATTTTTGATAGATTTTTAAAAAGACGGTCCGTCAAAAAGTATTGACCTGCCCCCCTCCCAGTTTTGGCGGAGCCTATAATATATGAATGAGTCCCCTGTGGAATTTCCACAGGCCCCACAAGTCTTTATTAATATTAATATAATTGTTATAATTGTTCTAATGATTATTGCTGCTATCTCTTAGCTTCTATTTCTTATCTTTTTATTACCTCTTCTTCATTTCCGTCGTCTTCTTCTTCTTCTTCTTCTTCTTCTTGCCTTGTAGGCTGATACTACTATAATATATTCTTTTTGTTCTTTTTCGGTTGAACGTTATCCATCACCCAATTGCAATGCAAAAAAGAAAAAGATCTGTATTTAATATACGCCTATTCAATTTTCGCGTTTCTTTTTGCGAAGGAAACTACATTGCATGCAATAATACAGCGAGATTGGTCGACAAAAAAAAAAATCCTTCAAGTTTATCGTTAAATAATATCGGTATTTCAAACTTAAAACGTGACAGACAAACAGACGGGGAGCACCTTTTACAGAAATAACAAGACGATGCGAAATATGATGCGTCCATTCAATCTACTAGCTTCTTTGAACCGAAGTGTAACAGTCTAATCATAGAAATTGAAGAAAGCATCTCAAAACGGCAAAAAGAAAAGAAATAAAAAGGAAGTGGTTTACGGTTAAGTGTTCTTCTAATGCCAATTTTCGATTTACTTATCAAAATGTCTGAAAGTTCGGCTATTTTTCTGCCATGCACGTATCTTACCTTCAATTCTTGTTGGAAGTCGAGAACGAATCTCGACAAGCCGCCAATTTCGTGCGCTTTTAACGTTTAATAAGATTAGATCCTATTTCCTTTATTAAACCAATAGCAACGTCGAACACCGATCTTATAAATGACGAGCGAGGGTACATGTAAAGCAATGGACACCTATGCGATCGTGCCGTGTTCAAATCAAATCGGATCTTTAATATTTACTTATATGCTATCGAGAAAAGTATGAAGCCACCAGGACTTTACAAAAAGGTGCACGCACCCTTTTACTGCAGCTAAATTCTTAGTAACAAGAGCAATCCTTATTTAAATGATGTCATATTGTCAGTGGAGATGAACAAGTGCGAACAACTATTTCAATGCGATGTTTATTTTAAATTATATAATGAAATATAATTCTTTTTCGGAATATGGAATGTTTTAAGAACTGAATTTTCAAAGGTAGTCAGAAAACACACGGCAACCACTATGTCCAACTTATGTATACAAACTCTAAGAAAATACAAAAAAAAGAGGGTGCTTACCTAGTAGTCTTCCAGCAAACTCTTTAAAACATGGCAGGACGTACGCAACAACATCAAGTTGACAAGATGTTCTTGCGGTTTTTAACTTAAAAATGTTGATATCTCGGCCCAAACAATAATTTATTGGTCGAAATAAGCACCATAAGAATCAACAAACTTTTACCAACGCAAAACAAGTGTATTTATGCCAATGATGTAAACAAATTCCCGTTCTGTTGGCGATGAAGTCGCTGAAGGCTTTTATGATATCGCTTAATTTTGGAAGCATTTCTCATGCAGAAAGTTGTCGAGATGCTTGAAAAAAATAGTAATCAGTAGGTGACACGTCTGGAGAGTATGGCGGATGGAGAAATTTTGTAGCTCAATTCGTTCAACTTCTGCAGGGTCAGTTTAGCAACGTGCGGTCGGCCGTTGTCCTGGAGGAGAATTGGGCCTTTTTTATTGACTAATGCTGAATGTTATTATCGATTATATTTTCTGATGCATTTCATTCATTTGTTGACAGTACTTCTCCGCCGTAATGGTTTCGCATGCATTGAAAAAAACTGTAATGGATTGAGACCGGTCGCAGACCACCAAACAATCAGCATAACTTACTATTAATGCAACTCAGGCTTCGGGAAGTGCAGTAGAGGTTCATCGGAGTCTAACCACCGAGCTGAGCGTCGCCGATTGTCGTAAAGACCCCACGTTTTATTGTAAATCACAACCGGGTCGAGAAACGGGTCGTTCTTGTTGCGTAAAAAAAAGGAAGATGACACTTCATAACGGCGTTTCTTTTGGTTGTCCTTCAATTCGTGACGCACTCATTCTCGAGCAGTTTATAGGCTTCGACTACTACTACTACTACTACTACTATTACTACTACTACTACTAATAATAATAATAATAATAATAATAATAATACGCCAGTACATGATACTCTGGTGCAAAGTTCGAGAAGATGTATCCACTAAACAGAATGAATGAGAACATTGGATCCCGGTTCACGGGACCATATTTCGGATATACCCTGGCCGTTTTCGATCCCGGCTCACGGGACCATAGATGCAACTTAGCAGGGCTCCATTCTTAACTGTTTAGTGGTGGGGCCTTCAAGGGTGACCAGACTCTCACTGGTCACTGGAAAATACCGCTCTGCTGCTCAGGGCACACGAAACTTGCGTGACCCTAAGTCTATGTGGCAACTCTTATCTTTGGCCGTTTGTTGTCAGTTGCTGGGGTTGGGTTCATCCTTCAGAGATGCTCTGGTGAATTGCTTGTATGCTGCCTTTCTCGGCTGCAATTTGGCATCAGTGCTGTCACAAAACGGGTTTCAATTCAACAGTTTCAAAAAATAACTCAAAACATTTGTAGAACAAAAATAATTATTTTAAAAAAAAAAGCTTCATGGCAAACTTTGTTCATGGAAAGCTAAGTTCTTCGAGTTCTCAATGACTTTCTGACGCAGGTTGTACAACTTAAGTTCGTTTAGATAGTTTCCCAGCTAGGAACAAGTGCTTTCAACTTAGCTTCTCTGGGAGTTTGGCCCTCGCCCCACTGGGCGGGAGGCTAAGGTTCTCGATGTTAACCAGCAAAAGACTCTATATTTAAAAACACAATCGTTTTTATTAAATTCACTTCTTCCCCCTCTGTCATTTTAAGATTACCTTTTCCTCTTTTCCTCTGAATCTCTTCTTTCTCTTTCCCATTATTATATATTCTTTTTCTTTTCTGATTTATTTTTAATTTCTTCTTTTACCTTCCTAGCCATATTCCTTTTCAATTCTCTCTCCCTCTTTTTCTTTCTTTCTCTTCAACTCAAATTACTTTTCTCTCAAAGAAACTGTATTATCTTCCAAGGTTGAATTTCCATCACTTGCTTGATAGTCTAGGACTTAAATATAACAGGTGGGTCAAATGACAACCTTTCCCAGACACAAAAGCAGACATTTTGAATCTAAGTTATTGCACTTGTCTCCCTCAATTAGTTAGTTAAAATTCATTTTTACCAAACCCAACTAGAAAAACAATCTCTCTCCCCAACTCCCTTGCTCCAAAGAATCCCATTATCAGATGTATATTTTCCTTTTATTGAAACAGATATTATTTTTCTGATGGTCTTTTCTTGACCAAGTATCAGTATAACCCCCCTAATCATACCTCATTCTCCCTCATCCTCATCTATCTGAACGGGGTCCCTGGCGTCGCTCGGGATCCTGTTACATACCTACATAGTACCCCTGCAAATTATATCCCTATATAGTTTCCTCCAACATCAAAGTGATACTGTACCTTGTTTGGGGTGAAAATGAAATTAAAGAAATATTATTATATACATTTATTGTCGGTGGTGGTGACAGTGTGTGGGTGAAGGAGGAAGAAGAACGCACAGAAATTATCAAAATGGTTTCTCGGACCGATGGACATTCGGCTATCTTAGTTTTTTGTTAAATTTGAAACAAATACATTGAGGATAATGCGAAGACTATTTCAAAAAATGTAGGCTCCGTTTATCGTGTTAGAAAAGTATTTAACCCGCAGAACATCCTATATCTTTACAAAGCCACTATAAGTCATGCATGGAGTATTGTTGCCATATCTGGGCTGGTGCATCTACTATTAGTCTCTCACTTTTAGATAGTCTGCATAAAAGATTCTCAAATCTAATAATTAACCGCACTATCTACCAAGCTGCAACCTCTGTCTCATCAATGCAATGTTGCATATTTGTGCCTGTTTGAAAAGTACTTAAATAGAATGTGCTTTCAAGAATACATCGCACTTGTTTATCCTTACATGCATAATCCCGATTTATCGGACAAGCAGCAAAATCACACCCCTTCACTCTTCAGATTGCTTCTTCTACTCAAATAGTTTTTGTTCTTTTTAAATGCTAGAGTTTGTACGGCACAATCACGTTGACACACCGGTTCTCGCCAGATCACCGAAGTTAAGCAACGTTGAGCCTGGCCAGTACCAGATGGGTGACCATTTGGGAAGACTAGGCGCTGTATGTACCTGCTGGGAAGGTTGCGCGTGAGGCCAGCACCCTCACCCTGTAAAAAAGAACTCCTCGCTACAAAAAACATCTACAAAAGTTGTAGATGGCCTATGCCCCTCCAGGGCTATGGATGGAGAGTTTTTGATTTACTTCATCTTTCCGGGTTTCTTTGACTTAAATATAATTTGAAAAAATATCTCGTTGCATAACTCCTCACAGGCCTTCGGGCCAAGATCAAAGTGTAGTATCCGTTCTTCGGATGCTAAACTTCAATTTCTTGTTCTATCTCAGTGGAGGAGAAATCCTTCACGACTGAGACAATATTTATTTTTGTTCCTTTTCTCCCACATTAAAAAAAACGACCCTGGTGTCTAACTCTTTCCCGTGGAGAGGCATTGCAAATAGGAACTCCTCAAAGTTCACTCTTACACATCGTCCCCAAATAGTATTTCCAAGTAACGATATGCTTTGTGTGGGATTCAAAAGAGCATTTAAAAACAATAGAAATACTTATATGGTGATATACTTTTATTGTCTAAATGCGTTCGGGTGAGGAAGTGATTTTCCCAAACGTGATCGACAGTCACCTTTCGATCTTACTTTTAGGTATGGTTATATAATAATTTATGACACGCATTCACCGGAAAAGGCGCATTCTGGGAATTTGCCTCCGATCTTAATGTATCGATGTGGATAGATGGTTTATTTAACGAGAGAGTATTTTCGCCTTTTATTAATATTTGTGGATAAGGATAATCTTTGCGAGATGTTTCGAAACAATTTCTTTATCTCTGGAGATGTTTCGAAGCAATTTCTTATCTCTGTTTTTTTTTTTTTTTTTTTTTTCGATCGTCAACAGAAGAAATCTGGCCAGGTGCGTATCTGTATCGGGTTACGCATAGGTTCTGCACAGTAATATAACGATATATCCATCCTTGGTATTCAAGTATAATAAATTTGGATTCATTCGTACATACACTAGTGCGTTTTGTAAATCTAGTAAATAGTTTACCTATCTCCTACAAAATAAAATAACACACAATAAAGAAGTTTTAAACATCAAAATACGATGAACAAATATAAAAACAGTCAATTATCGAAAATGTTCAATTTGGTAACCATTGTGGTTCGTGAACAGCTAACAACGCTCACTGATTGAATCCAAAATTTTGGAACTCCTGTCTTGCGAGCTGCTTACCCATCAGATTTTTAGCCGATTGGTGAAACCTCTCAATGACTCTTCTTGCTTTTGTGAGACTGGCTGATGATCATGGTCTTCCAGGGTGTTTTTTATGGACACATTTAACTGTTCATTAAACTGTTCCTTCTTACCTAAACTTATCTCACTAACAAATAATTGTGATGCTGGTTGTTGATGCATCTAAAACGTCTTTGCACTTAATTTATGTTCTTGGACTTCCAATAGGAATTTAGAATGACTATTTTTCTTATAGTTTAGTCTTGATTAAGCCATTATTCACACATGAAAAAATATTTATAATAAATGTTGAAGTTATGTTCATTTAAAGAGTGCATACATATTATTGGGATATATATATATATATATATATATATATATATATATGTATTATCTTACTTCAGTCGAAGTTCTCAGAAATCAAAGGGCCCACAACCTGGGGCTAACACTTGAACTCTATACGAGATACATAGATATTCGAATGTTCCATTAAAGTTCTTTATCTCTCAAGCACTGAGTTAGTAAAGAAATTAAGAACATAATTTTCCTCTCCCCACTTAACCATTTTTATACGTTGTAGTATATCTTTCATGTTAGTCTCTTGGTCTTACTGGATTCCAGGACAAGAATTTATCTAGTCTGGTGGAGTATCCAGCTTTGTGCTATTACTTGAAGTAATATCACTTGGAGAAGGTGCACCATTCCTCGGAAAAGCTGTGGAGTAGCCGTAGTGAGGAGATCTTATTTGGGCAGCGAATACTTTGTGATTTTGAATATTTGGTCAGGGTTTATTTCTATGGAAAAAGTATCCGCATGCTAGATTGTTCTGACAACCCCCTGTACAGAGAGACCTTAGACACTCGAGGATAGTGTCTAGTAGGCATTCAAGTTCTATCAAGTTTTATGTATGTATGTGTGTGTGTATGTGTGTAAGGATATTTGTTGTTTTATTTATATGCATAACTTATGTATAATTCAAACACCACCGTGTTTGAATATATGGTCAAGTTGTCATTTTAGTCATTTAGAACTACTTTAAAGCTTCATCGCTTACTCATTTATCGACCAAATTATTACAATTATTGCAGATTATAGATGACCTTCTCAGCTATGTCGTGAAAAACATTTTCAATTTTCGTTCAGTAAAACAAAAGTTATGAGGAATTCAATGATTATGATCGCGTTCAAAATCGTAAACATTCGTAAGGAGGTGAGCAACGTTTTTTTATGACTGGTTTCTATAGCCACCACGTCGCTTCAGCGACTTATATTGCTACTAATTAACCGGTGCTGCGAAAAGAGAAGTAACAATGGAAACAGAGAGAATGAAAGCAGACGAGTGCCGTACATTGTTTTACGTATGTGTACGTTATGCTTATAGGGCAAAAAAAAAAGTCTGAAATTAAACAAAAACAAATTTACTGGAAGCTTGGAAATATAATGGATTACAGTAGAAAAATGTGAGCATGAAAAGTAATATGGTTAGGCTTAAACATGCAAAAGAAAAAGACAAGATATTCTAGTAAAAAATATAATTAATTTATAACTTAAAATATTGCAGCATTAAGAAATTCAATATAACATTATAATACTGCAATATTTTAAGTTATAAAATTATTATAATTCTTGCTAGAATATCTTGTCCTTTTCTTTTCCGTGTTCAAGCTTAACCATCCTGCTCGCATTTTTTTATTGTAATATAATATAGTTATCTACGATCTATTAGTACGCTTGATTCTACCATGGGATGGAGCATAGATACTATGATTGGATGAGTATGCCACTACGCTACGAAGCCCCGGTTGAAATTACGTGCTTGTTTTGTCGCTTAAAAGTTCTATTATTATTATAAACGATAACTAAATTTAGTAGAGTTTCTTTCGGCTTGATGTGTATTTATTGTCATTGAACTTGAAGATGACCATGTTATAGTCTTCTATGAAGCAGACCCGTGGCAACGTGTTCTACTCGGTGAAAACTTAAAAACGTATTCACCTTGTTCTAATTAAAGTGGTGCACATAAATGTCGCATTTAATTGCGCACCATTCGTTGTATCTGAAAATAGCCTAAGTGGGTGCCAGCATGACGCCATCATATTCAAAGACAATTCTTTGTTTTAATTGAATTCTTTGCAGATTGCAGTCGATACAAATTCACATTTATTCACTTTTTTGTTGCTTCTTCTATCGATGATTTATAATTTGTTGCATAGAATTCTATGGTTTTTAAGTTCTTCCCGATTGTTATAAACGATTTCATCTTGACGTATCGGGTGAGTCCGTTCAAAACTTCTAGGAAACGGAGGCATATTTTTATTGTTATTGTTAAAATGAGGAAGAAAACGTCGAAAGAAACACAGGTATGAAGGAAATGCGGAATTAAGGATAGCACGTTCAAATTGACAGATAAGACATATAGAAATATGAACAGACATACAGTATATATATATATATACATATATATATATATATATTAAGTAAGATGGTTTATAATTTATGATTAAAATTAAAAATTAAAAATCAGTTTTATATTATTGCAGTTTAATTTTTAATTTCAATTACAAATTATCAATCATCTTACTCAATATTAAAATAGCTCTAGGATATATATGCCTATCGAGCTTATTATATATCTACATTACAACGAGCACTGTTTTCTTTTCTTTTAATTTAATTGTATTAATGAATTTACTAATATATTAAAATATACTCTACTTTTAGACTCCTGTTCAAATCCCCTAAGTAGATATATATATATATATATATATATATATATATATATATATATATAATGTATAAGATTGTTGATTTATTTATTTTTATTAGCGATTTTGTGGTATGTCTCACCGCTCCCTAAGCGCTCATTAGGGGGTTACCTGCCTTTCGTTTATATTCTAGTTGTTCCTATTTGGTCCTTGTTATTTGTTGTTATAATTATTACTTATTTATATATTAAACTTTGAATGTATTTTATTCAAATATCTATGAAATATTTTTTACGCGTATAAAAGTTATATGTAGTTATAGTAAACCTCAACATCAGTGCAACGTACTGTATACTAGAGGGACCTTTTTATCAACTTCAAATCCGGCCTGCCGCTTAAAGACAAACTCAGTTACACGGAGAAATTACTCGCACACAGAGCAAAAGCTCCAACACCGCTGACAAAGCCGACCACACCACCGACTTTCAATCAAATGCTCCTTATCAATGGTTACTCACTTCAGCCACACCCAGCATCAGTAATAGAAAACGACGAAGGCACTGCACCCTATCTAAAACCTTCTTCCTCAAAGTACCTTCCTTTAGTCCCAGAATAAAAATATGTCAACAAAAAAAAATGTAGATTAGATATTTTTACACATACGAACGTAACGACTTTTATTCTATAGATAGGCACTCAACAAAGTTATCCGGAAATAGAAATCTTCTGTCGCTCTAGAAAGACATATGCCAGCTAACAGTTGACAAAAAGACAGCGGACGGAATATCTAGTGCAAAAACGTTAAGTATTTTTATTTTTTATTTTTTATTTTCTAAACTAATCCTAAATGTTTTATGTTACATTGTTTTTAAACTTGTTTTTCGTATTTGTTTATGTATTTTGTCTGTATTTCTCCTGTCTTTTTGTCTGTGTCCGTCTTATCCGTCCCCCTCCTGCTACAAAGCTAAACGATAAAACAAACAAAATGCCGGCAACTAGCGATAAAAGAAAAATGCCGGAAATTATTCTCTAGAGTAGATAAACTTAGGACTTTATAAAAAAAAAAAAGTTAGAACTTTTTTTAACAAAAAAAAATGTAAATTAGATACAAACGTAACGACTTTTATTCTATAGATAGGCACTCGACCAAGTTATCCGGAAATAGAAATCTTCTGTCGCTCTAGAAAGACATATGCTAGCTAACAGTTGACAAAAAGACAGCGGACGGTATATCTAGTGCAAAAACGTTGAGTATTTTTATTTTTTATTTTCTAAACTAATCCTAAATGTTTTATGTTACATTGTTTTTAAACTTCTTTCTCGTGTTTGTTTATGTATTTTGTCTGTATTTAACCTGTCTTTTTGTCTGTATTCCGTCTTATCCGTCCCCCCTCCTGCTACAAAGCTAAACGATAAAAACAAACAAAATGCCGGCAACTAACGATAAAAGAAAAATGCCGGAAATTATTCTCTAGAGTAGATAAACTTAGGACTTTATTTAAGTAGTATACTTAATATATACTATTACTGCAAGCTTGCCTGTATTGAAAATACTTGCTTCTTGCTGGCAAATCAAACAATCTAATATAGTTAGCCTTATGTTCAAGTACATTCGAAATATAATACAGTGCAAAGAAACAGTTACTCATGAAAACGAACCTCCTAAAGTAAAACCTTGAATAATTATTTAAACTCGAACGTAAATTAATATTAAGCCGACTTTACGAATTGATAATAGTTAATTATTGGATTTTAATTAATTATAAGATGAAACTCTAATGATTCAAACTCGATAGATAGCGACAAACTTCCACCCATTAATATGGGAGGGGAGATAATCATCAAAAGTGTCCTGAATTGTTAACTTTGCACCGAACTTACTACTTAGATATAAATAAGTCACTTGTACCCATTCCCCTCCCCCCTTTTTTTTTAAATGGAGAGTAGATAATACAGTGGATGTGTTATCGGCAGCTCCAGTAACTCTCGCTTCTCCTATTTTGTCATTCAGTCCTCATTCAATGAGTGATTTTTCTGACAAAGGGTGAAGAAAAAGCTGCTTAAAGGTCGGTAGTACTTGGTGACCAGTAGTCTGAGATGTCGAAAATTTTTCTGTCTCTGTCTGTCCTTGTGGCCATGTCACTAGTAAGGGTGCTGGAGGTTAACGTTTTGTCTGGGCTGACGTTATCCGCTTGATAGTCAGGGACCCGAACCTTGGATTAAACACTAAGGAGGCTGTCCTATCAACAGGTGCAAAGTACTGGAACTGCTGTATTGCCATTTGGTGAGTGGATCTGGACCATGCAGTAGTCTCTGGTGGGGCCTCTCGATGCCATACTAGTGGGTAATTGTTACAGTTTTACCTTTTCGTGTGCTACAAAAAAATTTTCCTGTCTTTTTCTCTCTTACTTTCCCTCTCTGTACTGCTCTAACCAAGTATGCCGACCTATTCCACAAATCCCAAAACCTCAACATGAAATATCTCCAGAATAAAAACTCGATTAAACCTAGAACCGCATCTTCCAACGTAGACCCCTACTACCAGATCTCCTTCTCCAACATCAGGGGTCTACGTTCCAACCTTCCAGAGGTGTAAACCCAATTACAGGAGACGAAACCGGACATATTATTTCTAATGAAACTGGAATAGGGCCAACCACTTCCCTAGATGAGTTCATAATTAACGGATACTCCAATTTAACAGCTAGTTCTGACACCCAAGATCGCCATGGCTATGGAATATATGCCTACATTAAGGATGGCTTTCCGTGTGGCAGAGATATCTCTAGAGAAGATCCTAATTTCCTCTATATGTGCTTCAGGGTTGCACTTGCTAACACCACTGCATTTATATTTGCCCTCTATAGGCCCCACAACAGCGGAGTTACTATCTTTAAGAGCATATCTGAGAAAATAGACCACATACTGTCTTCACATCTCTCGGCTAACATCCACATCTGTGGTGACTTCGACGTCCATAACGTGGAAAAGCTGACCCATTCAAATAAGACAGATGATGAGGGGAGGGGTTGTCATGATTTTGCCATTGCTTATGACCTCACTCAGATTGTTCGCGAACTCACCCGTGTGCCCGATAAATATGCAAGCCTCTTAGACCTTTTTCTCTAAACTTCCCCTGAGCTATGTTCATGTTCCGTTCATTCTCCTCTAGGATCCTCCGACCACTCCGTTGTATCAGTTAAGATAAAAACGAAATGTAATAAGCCCCCAGACGTACCCCTCCACCGTACTGTATACCGATACTCCGTGGCTGACTGGGATAGCTTCCGTACATTCATATCTGATTTATCTCTACACTCCATGTTTAAAAAGGAAGTGTCCTCTATAGTATCAGATCTGATCGAATTGTTAATTGTAGACATAGACCAATTCATACCATCTAAAAAATTCCAACAAAAACCTAACAGCCAGCCATGGTTCTCCCCAGAATGTGCTGCTGCTATCGCGCACAGAAATCACTTTTTTCATAGCTACCAACGTAATAGATGCACTGAGACTAAAGCTGCTTTCAGGTCTGCCAGCAACCACTGTAAAAGAGTAATAAATACGCAAGAGAGCTATATGCCCAGTCTGTTAAATCCAAGGTAGCTGATCAGCGGCTTGGATCCCACCAGTTTTGGCAAATAGCAAATAGGATCCTGAACAGAAGTGTGCGTTCTATCCCAACCATTATCAATGGACCAGAGGTCATCTCGTCAGCGTCAGACAAGGTCAAACTATTTGCAAAGAACTTTGCAGCTAATTCTACCCTATGCGACGAAGGCCAACAACTCCCCATATTTCATCCTATAACACAGAACAAGCTAGGTAACATACAAATATCCGTGCATGAGGTCGTCAAGCTAATAAAAAACCTAGATTCCAGTAAAGCAACTGGCCCTGATGGCATCCCAATTATAGTGTTAAAAAAGCTTCAACCAGAACTTGCTCCCATACTTACGAAACTATTTAAGCGCTGCCTTAAGAAGTGCTTTTCGACCCCCTGGAAGACCTCATCAGTTTTCCCTGTATTTAAGAATTTAGGAGATAAGTCATCTCCCTCTCAGTACAGACCAATAAGTCTCCTGTGTGTTATGAGTAAGTTGCTGGAATCCATATTAAATAGAGAAATAGTCAACTACCTCAATATGGTTTCCGCTCTGCAAGATCTACCGCAGATGTGCTGACGGTTATATCCCACAGGATTAGCGAATCTCTTGACAAAGGCTTCCTTTCTAGGGCAATTGCTCTTGACATATCAAAGTCCTTCTACAAGGTATGACATAAGGGTCTACTTCACAAGATTTCCAGCTACGGTATAACTGGAAATGTGTTCTCAATCATTGAATCATTTCTCTCCGATAGGTTCATAAGAGTAGTGGTAGATGGACAAAAATCGGAGGCCTGCAATATAAATGCTGGAGTCCCTCAGGGGTCAATCTTGGGCCCAACTCTCTTCCTGATCTACATCAATGACCTCCCTAAACACATACTTAAATCATTTGTTGACATCAAAGGCTGTATATGACAAAGTTCTCTCGGATTCTCTCTCCTCTGATCTCGAGCGCGTGGTTCAGTGGGGGAAGATGTGGCTGGTTACCTTTAATGCATCCAAAACCAAACTCCTATCCTTACATCATCAACGCTCTGATCCCCAGCTGGCATCAATTGTGATGGATGGCTCTCGTCTGGGTGAGGCCCCGTGTTTTGACAAGCTTCTGGGTTTGACCTTTACTCCTGATCTGAAATGGAACACGTACATCAAGTCTGTTGCCAAAGTCGCTGGAAAGATGGTGGTATCCTTCTACCGCTCCAGAAGATATCTCACTACTGATGCAATTCTCTTTCTATATAAAAGCCAAGTACGTCCAAGGATGGAATACTGTTGCCATATCTGGGCAGGAGCGGCCAAAAACAGCCTATCATGCCTTGACAGAGTACAAAATAGACTTCGTGGCTTAGTGGGGGATTCCCTTTTCTCTACCCTGCAACCTCTCTCCCACAGAAGAGACGTTGCGAGCCTATCCTTGTTTTATCGTTATTTTTATGGCAGGTGCTCGTCTGAACTCCAATCTCTGGTCCTCCCTCGCCAATATTTTACGAAAAACACCCGTCTAGCTGAATCCATTGTGAAAATTTTCCCCCACTCTATATCTGTGCCTAAATCAAAACGCGGATTCTATGAACAAAGCTTCTTTCTTAGAACTGCACGCCTGTGGAACTCTGTTCCGTCTGCCTGCTTCCCTCCGCACTACAACTTGGATGTGTTCAAGTCCAATGTTAGCAAATTCCTAATGAACCACCCCCTTAATTAAACACTTCATCAAATCTCCACACTAACGTAATGTACTTGCAATAACCCTTATCCCTGAGTGGCTTCCGGGCCTTGATAAGTGGTGATAACTGTGTAAAAAAAAATTATACATAAATATATGTTAACAGACGATCCCCTCTTTTAGAAGCATATAACCTCAATATCCATCAGAACATTCAGATCAGGATTCTTGCTTCATTTTGAAACCTTGGTAAACTAAGGATTTCGGAAGCACTGCTCATATCCAAACACAAACCTTCCCTCAACAACAGACTTGAACTCAGCTCTACTTTTCTTATGACTACATTCTTCCATAACCTTTCTAGAGAGTTGTTAATTTTGTTTTGTCAGGTACGTGTATATGTAGTCACGTGTACATTGTTATGAATGAAGGTTATGAATTCGCCTAGAATTACACTTGGAGAGCTGCAGTACTTGGATAACAGTGAAAACACAATCAGTAGAACCCTTCACCTTAAAGACATCTTCTCTATATTAGCAAGGAAAACTCCCCTTCTTAAGCCAAAGCATGTGCGTGCTAAGCTTGATTTTTGCAAATGATTATGCAAGCAAGCCTCTAGAGTTTAGGCATAGCGCGCTTTGATCAGATGACTTTTTCGGCACTCCAAAAACACTGAAACTTTGGAGAAAAAAGATACTGAATACCAGTAAAAAAAAAAACATTCCAACAGTAAAAATTGGAGGAGGATCCATTATAATCTGGGGTTGTTTTAGTGCAGGATGTGTAGAGAAAGTGGAAAAATAAAAGGAAAAATGAATGGAGAACTTTGTAGGAGTATCCTGTAGAAAAAAAACATTAAAGAAGGTGTGAATTGCTCAAATTGAAATCAGATTTTCAACAAGATAACGATACAAAACACACTGCGAAACTCAAACAAAATTAGTTTAATTCAAATAAAGTTAATGTTTTAAATTGCTTAGTCAATTTCTCGATCTCAACCCTATAGAGAATTCATGGGGAGCATTGAAATTACGGGTCCATAGAAGAAAACCTTCAAATCTGCGAGAATTGGAGAGAATTTGTGTGGAAGAATGGAATAAAATAACACAAGGCGCATGTGAGAGGTTCGTAGGAGATTACTCAAAACGTCTGCATGCTGTAATCAACAATAATGGTTATATTACAAAATACTAGATATTTTGTAAATATGGTGTAAATTTTGGAGTTGCTAATTACTGAGTTTTCTTTTCGTGTTGTGTTAAATTATTTTTTTATTTTTCCCATTGTTCCTATCTTAGTTTCAATGCATTTTCTATGTTTAGAAAAAAGTTTCATTACCATTTGGAAGCTAAAAATACAAAAACTGACAGTTTGAAATGTGCATTGTAAAATTTTGCGGGGCACTATATATATATATATATATATATATATATATATATATATATATATATATATATATAAATATATATAGTAAGTATATTATTAAATATATATGGCAATTAAGCTACACAGAATATTCCCAGTTTTATCCACGTAGGATTCATCAGGCTTATGCGAGGATTTTGTGGCTGTCTCGCGTTTTTATATACGCACCTTCTATTGAGTTTTTAGTTAGCAAATCAGCTTTCTAGTTTCTACCGCACCCTTCTTAATCAGCCAAATGAACATACATTTACAGGACAAAGGCCCAGCTGACCTCCGGTTCACCCGTTCCTTTGTGTGTGCTATTTTAGTAGGGAGCGTCCTGGCGTATTTTAAACCTAGGTTAAATCGTCTTTTTATGTTAGTTTATATATATATATGTGTGTGTGTGTGTGTGTGCGTGTGTGTGTGTGTATACATATATGAACATTTATGTATATGTATGTTTATTTTATTTGTTTATTTTCTTTTGTTATTGTTAGTTTTAAACTTATTTTGTATCGCTATCCTTAAGTAAAGTTTATCCTGTGAACACAGTTGTTCGCTATTTCTCTCCTACAATTTAATAGATGTTGGGGTCCTTTGAAGTATAGGATCGCAAATTTTTCATGAAGGCGTAATCTACATGGATCGTCTAGGTCTCTACATGTGTTTGCTTGTCTTACTGTTTTCGATTCGACTACCAGCGAACGTCTGCTTTCTTTGTGTTCCCAGTATTGGTTTGCTAGAGTTGTTTTCATTCGGTGTTTTTTATGTACTTTTGTGGTCATAATATCGGATTTTGAATCTAAGGAAGTCATGCCTACGTAATATTTCTTGTTATTCGAGTTTTCTTTCGCAAATATTATGGCCTGGTAAACTATGCTTTTGGTTATTATTTTGAAGCGGGCAAAGTGTGCAGTATCAGCAGCTGCATTTATCTTGTTCGTTATTTTTGTTTTTATTTCTAGTATGATTGTCCGGAGTTGGTTTATTATTATTATTATTATTATTATTATTATTATTATTATTATTATTATTATTATTATTATTATTGCTCCCTCCTCGGTCTTTCCATCCTCCTCGACCCTTCTCGGCTCTTTTTTATCATTTTTTTTTTGGGGGGGGGAACGATGGTTAAACAATGGAGAGTGTTATTATTATTATTATTATTATTATTATTATTATTATTATTATTATTATTATTATTATTATTATTATTGGAGCTTTCACACGACTCAGCAAACAATCTGATTGGAGACCTGTGGTGTTCTCTGGAAGCTGAGTGACAACAAGTCTCCCCAGACGTCCAGCTCTCTCCTTCTCCTTCGATAGCATTTGCAAATAAATTTACATCATCGCAACAGCCTCTTTCCATTGATTTCTCGCTGGCAGTGGCCATTGATTTATACTGGACTTTGAGTGGCACGAAGCCTCCCCAAGATCCCAGTTCTCTTCGCACTTGTCCAGCGGAGGTCTGGCCATTGCTCCTCCTCGACCCTTCTCGGCTCTTTTTTATCATTTTTTTTTGGGGGGGGGCGATGGTTAAACAATGGAGAGTGTTATTATTATTATTATTGTTATTATTATTATTATTATGATTATTATTATTATTATTATTATTATTATTATTATAAACGATAACTAAATTTAGTATGTTTTTTTTCGCCTTGATATGCATTTACTGTCATTGAACTTGGAGATAACCATGTTATAGTCTTCTGTATAGTCTTGCGAAAGAAAACCCGAATTTTAATTTCTTTTCTACTAGTAACATATGTGTCCTTTGTGTTAGTTTTAATTTTTTTCGTGTGTCCACTTTTTTATTGTTTATTTTGTTGTTGTTTTCATCGCTTTTATTTAATATTTTGTTATTATGTGTTTTAATTATTATCTCTAAATTTTAGCAGCTGTAGGATAACCTGAAAATGTTATGTAAGAGATTGGTTGCAGAGAACTGTTTTTTTGATGAGATCTAAATATTTCTTGCCAAGCTTTGTTTTTATCCATTTGTTATTGTTATTTACTAGAACTGATTTTCAAAACACAGAATCCTCACATAAGACTGATGAATCCTAGCGTGGATGAAACGCGGAATATTCTGTGTAGCTTAATTGCCATATATATTTTATAACTTACTACCTAGCACTACCTACGTATTGAGCACTGCTAAAGTAAATACATAAAGTTTTCGCATAAATCTATACTTTCTTATGTTAATTTATGTGAATAAATGAAGTAGTTACATATATATATATATATATATATATATATATATATATATATATATATATATATATATATATATATAACTCTTGCTTGTTTTTCTTGTAATCCTCCTTTTCTCTTTGTCGGACCATTTTCCGAACGTTTATATATATATATATATATATATATATATATATATACACACTCTTCAGAATAAAGTTATCCAACAAATCAACTGGTCTTATAGGTCTTATAAATTATTATTGGCAGTAATATTCTATAAGAATAATCGCATCTAAGTGACAATTGCTCAATATACAAAATAGAGCAAATAAATCATAATTTAGTCATTCAATAAATTTTAAATTTATGACGTGAAATGTTTAAATTTCGAATCAAAATATTTTTATTATTATTTGTAAGACAAAGAATACATTTGAAATATTATTTAAAATATATTCTTTAATGTAATATTTAAAATGTATTCTTTGTCTTACATATAATAATATAAATTTCCTGATTTGAAAGTTAACCATTTCACGTCATAAATTTTAAATGCATCTGTTTACTATGCCTCCCCACGGGACAGAGTTAGATACCAGGGTCGTTTTTTAACGTGGAGAAAAAGTACAAAAATAAAAAAAATTGTCTCAGTCGTAAAGGACTGCTCCTCCACCGAAAGAGAATAAGAAATGGAAGTGCAGCATCTGAAGAACAGATACTACACTTTGATCTTGGCCAAAGGTATTGAATTACTAAATTTATATATATATATATGTATATATATATATATATAATGTGTGTATGTATATTTATGTATGTATATATATGCATATCTACACAATTAACCAACCCTATAGCCGGCACTATAGCTGAAACGTTACTGAGACGATCCCAACTAAATCCGTTTTAATCACACCATCTTTCCAAATTTATCAGGCCTATATATTCTGCACTTTGAATCTAACCTCAAGTAACTCCAAATGCATACATTATATTAAGAACGTTAAATTTACACGGATACAAGATACATGCAAGCATATAAGAACGCATGTACGATTAGCACTCGAAAAAGAAACATTAAATAAATATGATAAACATTAAAATTATATAAATAAATAAATATGTATATAATTATGTGTGTGTGTGCAATACATATATAAAATAAAAATCAATAAATATTTAACCAAAACTAAATACTAAAATTGAAATTAGAAATTGGAAAAATAATTCGAAACATAAGTATATAAATAAACAATACTAAATAAATAATTATATATAATTAAAAGGAAACAAATAAATAAAAGTAAATAAATTATAAGCAAATATAAGAAATAGAACCAAGTACAAAGTAACGCAAAAAGTTTATAATTACACAACGTATTATTAAATATGCTTCAATTCAAAAGGGCTAACGCTGCTAATAATGCATAAAACGCATAGAGAATAATAAAATAATACATGACAAAACCAAATATAGGTATATAGAACAAAAATAAAAGGAGAACATTAAAACAGAAAAAGAACAATAAATAAAGAGAAATGGAATAAAATAATACTATACAAACGAAAGAATAAGGAAAATGACAATTACAATATGTATAGAAATATAGGACTGGGCAGACATATATATATATATATATATATATATATATATATATATATATATATATATATATATATATATATGATGAAAATAATGGAAATAGTATTCCGACAAAATAGAGAAAATAAAAAGGAACAAACCGTATTATATGTTCATCAACGTTTCGTCTTTATTTCGAGACTTCCTCTGGATGAATGAGATTAAGAAACCAAAAAATATACCAGTACAAAATATTTGAAAATGTTTCACGTGCACAGTGTGACGCAGTTGTATTTCAGAGAAACGGAAAAATGATGCTGGAAATTCAAAAAGGAGGGGGGGCTGACGCTGTTAAAGAAAAGGAAATTTTAGTGACGTCATATAGTCATTAATGTAATTTTAAAACTATGAACGCAAGTTAATATTCTTATTGGGAAAAAGATATATATGTTGAAATTTAAATATAAGTTTGTAACAGAAATGAAATTAGTGTTTTTACGTAATTTATTGATTGAGATTATGTGTTAATTATTACGTATTACTATATGACGTCACTAAAATTTCCTTCTCTTTAACAGCGCCAGCCCCCCCCCTCCTTTTTGAATTTCCAACATCATTTTTCCGTTTCTCTGAAATACAACTGCGTCACACTGTGCACGTGAAACATTTTCAAATATTTTGTACTGGTATATTTTTTGGTTTCTTAATCTCATTAATCTAGAGGAAGTCTCAAACTAAAGACGAAACGTTGATGAACACATAATACGGTTTTTCCTTTTTATTCTCTCTCTCTCTCTCTCTCTCTCTCTCTTTATATGTATATATATATATATATATATATATATATTATTTTTTAAAATAGTAACTTACAGACACGCGTGTTTCGAAGCCCTAATCCTCTCCAGCGTAGCTTTACTGCTGTCAGGATTCGATCCTTGGACCTTATGTATTTCAGTCCAGAGCCCTAATCCCTTACACTATGATATCATAGACGATTTACTGCTTCGGTTTTATCATTTATCTGTTTACGTTGTTTTGTTGTTGATTTGTTAAAAAGATATATTAAGGTTAACGTCTCCGCCTCGGAGTTCCGGTGTTTTTTTCTTAAAAAGTCGCCCATTTTTTTTCTTTTTGGACGTATTTTTTATTTATTTATTATTTTTAAAAAACAATGGACGCAAATAGAGTGTCTTTATTTATATAATCTGTTTATATAAATGATTTGCCGTACACACACACATATATATACACACACACATATATATATATAGATATGTGTGGGGTGTGTGTGTGTGTATGGCAAATCATCTATATGAATAGATTCTCTATTTGCGTCAATTATATAATTTCATGACGCGTTTCTTTGACCACGCTCGTGCTGTTAAACATTAGTTAGCATAATTACATTAAATCCCAATAACAATAAAAACAATTGAGAGAAAGACAATAAACAAATAAATAAATAAATAAATTATGTATATATACATATATATATATATAATTATTTACTAAAATAATTATTAAATACCTACAGACACAAGTGTTTCATCCTTTCAAGAATTATCAGCGCTTGATAGATTCGAACCAGGCAACAGAAGTCATTTCTGATTTCATTAGAAAGGACCTAACCCATTCGGCCACCATTCACTGCGGGAGTACTGTTGAAATGTAAACATTTACTTTTAACAATGTAATAGATACACACTACTAGATTTAACAGTAAACACTGCCTATATTATCACACCTGGTGGATTGGTGATCGCCCGTTATCACTTATTTTCTGTCAGAATTTAAATAACAACATATTCGCTAATATTGAACATTTCTCATTCGCTAATATTGAACATTTCTCATTCGCTAATATTGAACAACAAAAAAATTATATCACATAATAAATTAACGAGTAAATAAAAGAGATAGTATTAAAATAGATTAAATTAAATAGATAAATGAATATATAGATGAAATGCTTGTAGTAATAACGATGATAGTTAATAAAGAACATTCTTTGGTCATTTTCCTTTTGAAAAAGAGATATATTCTCGAAATATTTAGACCACCGTCCTTGTTATATAAAACAGTAAGTTCATATTAACTGCTTTAAATTATGGTTTTCGTGAAAAATAAATGGATATACGAATATACAAATATAAAACTAATAATACATTTAAATTAAATACGCATCAAGTGCGCTTGAAACCAAATCACAACGTAATATTATGAAAATAAACAAATATTTTACTCATTTGACATTTATCACAAATGTATTTTGGAGGTAGACTCCATCTTCAGTATGTTGTTTTGTTTCTTTTCTTTCTTTTTCTTCTTCCTTGCCATGTTGTAAATTTTTAGCAAGAAGTCTGTTTGTATGGAGCCGCGCGTAGTATCTGGCGGTTGTATTTTGAAATGTTTTAACTGTGCAAAGGTAACGGGAGAATAACATCAAGAATGAGAGTTCAATAGAAACGTTGTTTTAATTGTAATAAAAAAATACGCATCAAGTGCGCTTGAAACCAAATGATAACGTAATATTAGGAAAATAAAAAAAAATAATAATACATGCTTTCATTTTTTTAAAATTTTTTTCGTACGTCGCACCCACTTATACAACAGCCAGTTACCTGCATTGCTATAGCCTTCTTATAATTTTCCATACCAATAAAATATATATTAAGTTTCATAAATAAAAGTTACGTAGCTACGTAGACCCCTACTACCACGTCTCCTTCTCCAACATCAGGGGTCTACGTTCTAACCTTCCAGAGGTTGAAACCCAATTACAGGAGACGAAACCTGACCTCCCTAGATGAGTTCATAATTAAAGGATACTCTAACCTAACATCTAAATCTGACCCCCAATATCGGCACGGGCATGGAATATCTGCCTACCTTAAAGATGGCTTCCTATGTGGCAGGAATATCTCCAGAGAAGACACTAATCTACCTTATATGTGCTTCCGGGTTGCACTTGCTTACACCACCACATTTATATTTGCCCTCTATCGCCCCCACAACAGTGGAGTTACTGTCTTTAAGAGTATATCAGAAAAAATTGACCACATCCTGTCTGCTCATCCTTCGGCTAACATTCACATTTGCGGTGACTTCAATGTCCATGATGTGGAATGGCTGACCCACTCAAATAAGACTGATGATGAGGGAAGGTTCTGTCATGATTTTGTCCATTGCCTATGACCTCACTCAGATTGGCCGCGAGCCCACCCGTGTGCCCGATAGTACAGGTCAGTTCACAAGCCTCCTAGACCTTTTTCTATCCACTTCCCCTGAGCTATATTCATGTTCCGTTCTATCTCATCTGGGATCCTCCGACCACTGCGTCGTATCAGTTAAGATAAAAATGAAATATAATAAATCTACAGACGTTCCTCTCCACCGTACTGCATACCGATACTCTATGGCGGACTGGGATAGCTTCCGTACATTCATATATGATCTCCCTCTCCATTCCATGTTTAAAAAGGAAGTGTCCTCTATAGTATCAGATCTGACCGAATGTTTACTTGTAGGCATAGATCCAATTCATACCATCCAAAAATTTCCAGTAAAAACCTAACAGCCAGCCATGGTTCTCCCCCGAATGTGCTGCTACCATCGCACACAGAAATCACTTTTTCCATAGATACCAACTTAATAGATGCACTGAAACTAAAGCTGCTTTCAGAACCGCCAGCAACCACTGTAAAAGAGTAATAAAAAAAGCAAGAAAACTATATGCGCAATCCGTTAAGTCCAAAGTAGCTGAGCAGCGGCTTGGTTCCCACCAGTTCTGGCAAATAGCAAATAGGATCCTGAACAGAAACGTGCGTTCTATCCCAACCATTATCAATGGACCAGAGGTCATCTCAACAGCATCCGACAAGGTCAAACTATTTGTCAAAAACTTTGCGGCAAATTTTACCCTGTGTGACGAGGCTATCAACTCCCTATATTCCCTCCTATAACAGACAACACGCTATGCAACATACAAATATCTGTGCGGGAGGTCGCCAAGCTAATCAAGAACCTTGACTCCAATAAAGCAACTGGTCCCGACGGTATTCCAATTATAGTGTTAAAAGAATTACAACCAGAACTTGCCCCCATACTTTCCAAACTGTTTAAGCGTTGCCTTAAGAAGAAGTGCTTCCCAACACCCTGGTAAACCTCATCAGTATGCCCTGTATTTAAGAATTTAGGAGATAAGTCTTCTCCCTCTCAGTACAGACCAATAAGTCTCCTGTGTGTCATGAGTAAGTTGCTGGAATCCACAATAAATAAAGAAGTAGTCAACCACCTCAGCAGAAATAACCTTCTTAGCGACGCGCAATATGGTTTCCACTCTGCTAGATCTACAGCAGATGTGCTAATGGTTATATCTCATGGGACTAACGAATCTCTCAACAAAGGCTTCATTTCTAGGACAATTGCTCTACATATCAAAGGCCTTCGATAAGGTTTGGCATAAAGACCTACTACACAAGATTTCCAGCTACGGTATAACTGGAAATGTTTTTTCTATCATTAAGTCATTTCTCTCAGATAGGCTCATAAGAGTAGTGGTTGATGGGCAGAAATCAGAGGCCCACAGTATTAATGCTGGAGTCCCTCAGGGGTCCATATTGGGCCCAACTCTCTTCCTGATTAACATCAATGATCTCCCAAAACACATACTAAAATCTTTCGTTCACATCTATACTGATGACACGACCACTAACACATCAAAGGCTGTAAATTATGATGTTCTCTCTGATTCACTCTCCTCTGATCTTGAGCGCGTGGTACAGTGGGGAAAAAGGTGGCTGGTTACCTTTAATGCATCTAAGACCAAGCTCCTATCTCTACATCATAAACGCTCTGATCCCCATCTGGCATCAATTGAAATGGATGGCTCTCGTCTAAGGGAGGCCCCAGACTTTGATAAGCTCCTGGGTTTGACCTTTACTCCTGATCTTAAATGGAACACATACATCAAGTCTGTGGCCAAGGTTGCTGGGAAAATGGTGGGATCCTTCTACCGCTCCAGAAGATATCTCACTAATAATGCAATTCTCTATCTATATAAGAGCCAAGTACGTCCAAAGATGGAGTACTGCTGCCACATCTGGGCGGGGGCTGCTAAAAACAGCGTATCCTGCCTTGACACAGTACAAAATAGACTCCGTGGCTTGGTGGAGGATGCCCTTTTCTCTACCCTGCAACCTCTTTCCCACAGAAGAGAAGCAGCGAGCCTTTCATTGTTCTATCGTAATTTCCATGGCAGGTGCTCGTCTGAGCTCCATTCTCTGGTCCCCCCTCGCCAATCTTTTTCAAAAAACACCCGACTAGCTGAAACCACCGTCAATAATTTTCCCCACTCCCCATCTGGTCCTAAATCAAAACGTAGATACCATGAACAAAGCTTCTTTCTTAGAACTGCACGCCTGTGGAACTCTGTTCCGCTTGCCTGTTTCCCTCCCGACTTCAACCTGGATGTCTTCAAGTCCAACACAAACAAATTCCTGATGAACCGCCCCCCCTAAGTAATGACACCTTACAAATTCTCCAATACTATTGCTACACTATCCCTTTGATTACTATACACACAATAACCCTTATCCCTGAGTGGCCATTGGGCCTTGATAAGTGGTGAACTCCATGTAAAAAAAAACAAGTTTGGTATAAATAAATGGTGAAATATAAGTGAATAAGCATACACACACGCATACTCACACACACACATATATACAGTATCGGCCATAATATAAGGAACGGAAAAAAATTACAATTATTCATATATATTTCAAAAATTAGTGCATGGATTTTTCTGAAATACTCAGAATAAATAACTAGAACCAATGTGTATAAACTAGTACCAAAAAATAAAATAAAATTACGATTCAATATTGAGAAATATTTTAGTTTTAAATTATATCTGTGGATTTATCCTGGCCAAAAGTTAAGGAACGAAATAGAAACTTTATGTTTTTTTTAATGCAAATGTTAAAAAAAAATAAATTCATTCAATATTTAGTGAACATCCCTTTATTCTTTATGACCTCACTGCATCTTCGACCACAAGACTGGATTAGTTTCTTGCAAAATTCAGGATTTATCTTTCCCACTCTTCCTTCAATAAATCCCACAAATGATTTTGATTTGGGGGATTCCTCGTCTGTGCTCTTTCTCTAATCATTTTCCAAACATTTTCTATCGGATTCAGATCCGGACTCTGCGCTGGCCAGTGCATTACTCTTATTTCCTCTTCCTCGAGGTAACTTATCACTTTTCTAGCTTTATGGCAAGGGGCGTTATCTTGCATAGAAATGCTTGGCTTATTAGGTGAAAGGCGTAAGCTCTCAATGACGTTGTTGAAGGCGCTGCTTATAAGTCTCCGCATTAACCCTACCATAGATTCGAACTAGAGGGCCAACTCCTTCCGAGGATATCATACCCCACACCATTACACTTCCCCCTCCGAATTTAAGTGTCTTTTTAACACATTTGGAGGATAATCGTTCACCTGCTTTACGCCGTACATGCTTCTTTCCATCAGATCCAAACAAATTGAACTTGGATTCATCGCTGAAGTGAACCATAGCCCATTGTTCATCAGTCCCGACGACATGCTCATGGGCAAACTTCAAACGGCTATGTTTGTTCTTCTTGGAGATCAAGGGTTTAAATACTGGCACCCTGGCATGTAATCCAGCAGCTGCTAACCGTCGAAAAACAGTTTTTCTAGATATATTTCTCCCAGTATATTCATTAAAATCTCGAGAAATTGATGTTGCGGATTTGAAT